>NC_079315.1:123532916-123839631 GCF_029931775.1 Euleptes europaea
GCACTTCTTGGTTTCTTCTTCCAGGAGGAATCTTTCCAGGACTCTTGGGTGCTGGCAGGATCGTCCCTCGCTGCCATGCCCTCGGTCTCCCTCTGGTCTCGGAACGGCACGAGCCCCTTTTTGCCACCTGCTTGGTTTCCCCTCTGAGGCAGTTCCCAGAGGCTGGGGAAGCTGTGGCTGGGGTCACTCATGCAGCCTAGCTGCCTTCCTGGCCCGGGGCGGAGGGCTGCTGATTTGTGCCTGGGACACATGTGGGGCTTGGAGGCCTGTAGAGGGGATGGAGGGAGAGACTGCTGGAAAGGCTGTTTGCTGAGCCCGTCCTGTGAGCCTTCGCCCCAGTCCAAGGAGCAGGTGGACCCCCGGCCCCTGGAGAGGGGCAGGGAGCCAGTGTGCCTGTGCTGCCTGGGAGCTCCCGTTTCCCTCCCGGGGGCGGGGGGGGGGGGCAAGAGGATCTCGCTCTGATCCTGCCCCCTCCTTTGCCAGATGATGAGCCGTGGCAGCGAGTGAACGCCTACCTCATCCACGACACGGCGGACTGGAAGGATTTGAACCTGAAGTTTGTGCTGCAGGTCTTTCGGAACTACCACCTCATGCAGGACTCGGCCTACCTGCGGGACATGTGGCCCATCTGCCAGGTACAGATGTGCCATAGGGGGGAGGGGGCACGAGGGACGGGTTGCCTCAGGGAGCCTGGAACCCACTGGTCTGCTCCGCCTCCCTCCTGACCACCCGAGGCTGCCTCGTGCTGAGTCGCCCCCCCCCCCCTCGGTCCATCCAGGTCAGTCTTGTCTACCCATATCGGCAGCAGCTCTCCTGGGTCTCAGGCAGAGAAAAGGGTCTATTCGCATCCCCTCCTGCCTGGCCTTTCCAACTGGCGATGCTGCTGAGGATTGGACCCCCCGGGACCTTCTGCGTGCCATGGAGAGGCCCCCTCCCCTGAGCCACGGCCCCTCCTCTCCCTCCCACAGGCTGTGATGGAGTCAGAGCTCCGGTTTGACACGGACGGGGATGGTCTGATCGAGAACTCCGGCTTTGCTGACCAGACGTATGATGGCTGGGTGGCGACGGGCGCCAGGTGAGGGCAGGCGCTGCCCCTGCTGCCCTTGAGGCCCCTGGCTGGAGCCCTGGGGGACTGCCCCTCTTGCCACCCCTGGGAGCAGCCGAGGGGACTGCTGGGCAGTGTGTGGCGCGGGGAGCCCTCGGCTGGACGCACGGGGCCGTTGGGCCGCAAGGGCTGGTTTTCCCGAGGAGGCTTCCGGCGACCTTGGTCAGAGTGGAGCTCACTCTGGGGATAAATGGGCTGTGCCGGAGGCTGCTCCAGTGCCTTGTCACCTCTTCCTGGAACACTGGTTGTGTGTGTGTGTGTGTGTGTGTGTGTGTGTGTGTGTGTGTGTGTGTGTGTGTGTGTGGAGGGGGGGGACACACACACCCCTTTCCCTCCCTCTGGGAACTGCCCTACCCTTCTGGCCGTGGCCAAGCCGCACGGGCCGTTCTTGGGTGGCAAAAGGCGGGATCCCCTCTGCTGATGCGGTGGGAAAGAACCTGCGCCCACTTTCCCTCCAGCTCTTCGGCTGCTTCTTCTTGGTCTTGTGCCCACTGGCAAAGATGCAGCCGAGCAGTTTGGTGTCCTGGCAGGCGTGAGCCAGTTTGCAATGGAGCAGACCCTGAGCTGTTTGTGTGGCCTTGAAGCAGCCCCCCCCCCCCGCGGTTCTTTAGGAAGGTTCTTGTTGTCTCCCTTTTGGTGTCTGTGGGGTGAAGATGGGAATGGTGAGGTGTCTAGCAGGGCTAGGGCTGGCATGAGTTGCCCCCCCCACACACACCTGTTGCTTTGCTTTATGATTAGTTGGGAAGGTAAACAGCCCACCACCACCATTGCCCTCCGTCAGGGGGGTGGAGTGTGTCTGGGGTGAGCAAAAGCTGGGAATCAGGAGTGCGTTTAAATGGCAGGGCAGGGAGGAGCAAGATTTGGTGGGGGTGAAGTAAGAAACAGCTACTCCCCCACCCCACCCCGCAGGCAAGGATGGGTGAATTTTTCTGGCTGGGATTGACCTGTCCGGCAGGCAGACCCCCCGGAGACCCTCCAATCAGTCTCAAACACCCTTGGAGGTGCGGGGAGGGCCAAGGACTCATAGAGAGAGCCCCTAGGGTTGGATCATAGACTCCCTCGCCTCAGGCCACTGACCAGCAGGAAGTAGCAGTTGGCCGGCCGGCAGCCATAGAGGCTCGGTCAAGGGCTGGCTCAGAGAGAAGGGTGGGGAAAGAGCAGTGGGGGGTGAGGGGGGACCAGCAGAAATCCCAGAGCAAAACTCCTGGAACACCCCTGAGGAAGACCAGCCAAAATGACTCCAGGAAAGGCCAGCAAAACATCTCCTCAGCCCGGGATCTCCGGAGGCTTCGTGGCCCGAAAGATGACATGTGCACACACACCCCGTCGTCATCCCCCCCTCCATGTTTTCCTCATCCAGCCTGAGGAAGAGGGCTGGAGAGCGTGGGTGCTGCCCCCGCCTGTGTCTCTCGGGCTGGCCTTGGTCCAGGATACTGGGGGGGGGGGGGCTTTGCTGAGGGTCGGGAAGAGCCCTTTTCTCAGAAGCACCGTCTCTTCAACCCCCTTCAGCCTGGGACAGAGAAGCTGGAAAGGGAAAATCAGTGGGGCAAAGGGCAGTGGGGGAAGGGCAGAGCCGTGGCAGAAGGCCGGCCCCTTCGGTCCTGCCGGCTGTTCCCTCCCTCCCTGCTGGACGCGGAAGGGGGCCGCCTCACTTTCAGCAACAGGAAGGGGCTCCACCCTGTATGTGCTGGGAGGCACCCAGCAACGGGAATGTATGTGTTGATTTTGAGAGGGCCGGGTGAAGGCAGGATCATGGGATGTGGCCGTGATTACTCATTGACGCCCCGTTTCAATAGGATTTACTCGCAGCTGACGTCTGCTGGATTGTGTCCTCTGTGACAATTTCAATTTTGTTGCATAACTCTGTTCAGGTTATACTGGGGTGCATTCATGCATTTAAGCCCTTTAAAGCCCCTCCTTGTAAGCAGCTCACCAAGTTCTGCTTTCATAATTTGGCCCTGCCCGGTGGCTGCCGTTTTGCAGTGCCACCTGCCAACCTCTCTCAGAACTGCAGAGGTGCTGCAGGCTGGAAAAGGCAGGAGAGCAAGCAAGACCGGCCTCGGTAGGCCAGCGTGTGGGCTCAAAGGGGTGTGTGTGTGTGTGTGTGTGTGCGCGTCCTCGTTAGGTGTGTATTAACTGCAACGACCACTGACAAGCGCTGTAAGGACCGTGCCGCTTAAAGCTGCAGCTGACACACTGGTCTCCGCACCAGAGCTTAAAACGAAGCATCGTGGCCCCTCAAGCCAAAAGTAGTGCGCACCCCCCGGCACACCCACAACCACAGCTGACCTGAGCAGGCTACTTCGAGGATGCCTTTGCAAGGGGGGTGAGCTTCCTCCTGTGGGGTGTCTGGACAAAGTGTGGCACTACCCCCATGAAGGCCCTGCTCTGTGCCCCCCCCCCGACACACACACAGTCTTTCACACTAGGCAAAGAATGCACGCCCCCGAGGGAAGGGTGAGGAGGGACCTTGGCTGACTGTGGCAAGGGCAGGGCTAACGCTGGCCTGTAGAAGAAGGGTGGGCTGTGGCTCCTGGCTCAAGAAGCCCCCCCTTCGGGGGTGTACCGAGATGGGAGCCCACGTCTTCGATAGAGCTTCCCCCGGCCTGGCAAGAACATCTCCTGGTGAGCTGTTCTCTCTCTGCGTGGCTCAGGAGGAAGGAGCCCAGGCACCCACCGAAAAAGACCCCTTCGCTTTAGTTTGCGCTGGTGACCCCTTTGTGGGCCTCCCCCTCCCACAGAAAACATTTCCTCCAGAGGGCAGCGGGGGGGGGGCTGCCTGGAGCCATCTGCCACTGCCAACGTGGTGGTCCTCCTCTTGTGCATTGGCAGTGCCTACTGTGGCGGCCTGTGGCTGGCTGCCGTCTGCATGATGTGTCGGATGGCTGAGGTCCTGGGCGAGGGAGAGGTCCGGCAGAAGTACGCGGCCATCCTGGCCAGGGGCACCGAGGCCTTTGAACGGCTGCTCTGGAATGGTACATCCCCCCTGGGGGTGGGCAGGGGGTGCTCCTGGTTGGGAAAGGTGGGTGTGGCCAGGGGGCCACGGGCCGCCGTCTCACGGGCTCTCCCCTCGCACCCAGGGAAATACTACAACTACGACAGCAGCCAGCGGGCCTCCTCCAGCAGTGTCATGTCGGATCAGCTGGCCGGGCAGTGGTTCCTCCGGGCAAGCGGCCTGGGCGAGGGGACGACCGAGGTGAGGGACGGGGTGGGTTGGGGTGGGAGTTTTCCCCGGAAGGCCTTCCTGGGAGCTGGAGCGGCTCCGGAGGAGAGGAGTCTTCATTGGGGGAGGAATGTTCTGCTTCCCCATCCCCCAAGCCACAGCAGAGGCATTGGGGAGTATCCCGTGAGGGCTGGCCTCCATTTGGGCAGAGGAGGCCAGCTTGTCCTGAAGTCTCCCTTCTTCTCCCTCTCCCCGCCCCCCCGCAGGTTTTCCCCCGGGACCATGTGCTGAGTGCTCTGAAGACCATCTTTGAGATGAACGTCATGGGCTTCTCGCAAGGGACTATGGGCGCGGTGAACGGCATGCGTCCTTCCGGGGTGCCGGACACCTCCAGCGTGCAGTCCGACGAAGTGTGGGTCGGGGTGGTGTATGCGCTGGCCGCCACCATGATCCAGGAGGTGGGTCTGGGGCGGGTAGGGGCTGTGGGGCGGGCTGGGGTGCCCCATGGGCAGGGCGGGTGCTGACTGTCTTTCCCACCCGCTGCAGGGCCTGGTGGAGGAGGGCTTCCGCACAGCCGAGGGCTGCTACCGCACCGTCTGGGAGCAGCTGGGCATGGCCTTCCAGACGCCCGAGGCCTACTGCCAGAAGAAGCTCTTCCGCTCCCTGGCCTACATGCGTCCCCTCAGCATCTGGAGCATGCAGCTGGCTTTGGAGCGCAGGGCTGCGCAGGGGGCCCCTGCCCCGCTCAACTCCGCCGGCTCCTGAGCTGGGGGTCCCGTCCCCCCCCCCGTCCTGCTCGGAGAGTCGGCGGTGCCGTTTCCAGAGGCCTCCTTTCAGCAGCTGCCTGGGCACTGTCCTGAGGGCACGGGGAGGGCGTCTGGAGCACAGAGGCCAGGAAAGCGGCTGGGGCACAGGGCCAGGAGAAGCCCCTCCCCCCCTTTCCTGGCCCACCTGGCTGTAGCCTGCCTGAGTGCCCTGTCTCCGAGTTGGGGGGGAGCGCTCTTCCGCTTGGACTGCTGCATGACTGTCTGTCTCCTGCCTCTGGTGCCATTTGTCCAAGGAGGGAAGGACGGGCTGCTGCATGGCTCAGCGTTTCCTCTGGGGGTGTGTGGCAAGGGGGCTGCTGCTGCTGCATGGCTGGCCAACCTCAGAAGGAACTGGCGCATATGAAGGACCCCTGAGTTCCCTGCCCCCCCCCCACAGCCTCTCAGCCTGCAGCACATGTTTGCTTTCATTTCTCTCTCCCCCACAAAAAAAAACCCCAGCCCTGCATAAGTAAGTGGGGGGGGGGGCTTTTCTGCTGCTCCCAATACTCTCCCCCCCCCACAACACACACACACCCCTCCTTGACTTGCACTCGATGTCAATCAAGCCCTGCACAATCTGGTTTGCTCCGGAGTTCTTTTTAGATGTGGATTCATTTTAATTTAAAATAAATGAACAATTGGTGGAGGAGCTTCTCTGTGTGGCTGGCTGGGGGGCTTCTCCCCCCCCTCTGCTGGTGCTGTACCCGGGGCTGTCTTCGCCTACTCAGGCCCCAGCAAGCACAGGCAGGCCGCCTCGGGGGCCGCCTTCTCTGCAACAGGGGGCCAAGGAGCCTCCGCCAACTGCTCCCCCCCAGGCCACTGTCTCTGAACAGGGGGGGGCCCTGAGCTGCAGGGTCTCATCCCCATCAGGGAGTGGCACCTGCTGGGTCTTGTGGCAGAGAGTCCTCCAAGAGCTCGAGTGGTGTGCAGACGTGTGTCTGACCTGTGTCCCTTGCTTGTGAATGTCGTGTGGGTGGCCCCAGTCCTTATAATTGTAGAGGAGGGTGAAAAGGCTCCCTTTCTGGACTGTGAATCCTCCCCCACACACACATAGACACACACACAACTGCCCCCTTAGCCCTTCCTCACTGGCAGGCCCCTTCCCCCAGCCTGCGGCTGTGTTTGGCGGCAGAACTTTTGCCAGGGGCCAACCAGCCGTGTTGCTCTTCCTCAGCCCAATTGGGGAGGGGGGAGCATGCTGGCTCCACCAGCCAGGTTGGGCGCGGGCCCTGGTGCCATGGGGAGGACAGTGGGCCGTGCCCGTGTTCCTGCCCAAGAATGGAAGAAAAAAAAATTCCGTCTGCTTCCAAAAGCCCAGGGTTAGGCAAGAACTGCCCGCGTTCTCACAGGGGTTGGGAGCCGGGGTTGGCTGCCAGCCAGGCCTGGAGGCCCTGCCAGCACAAACAGCCCCAAGCGCAGGACAGGAAAGGTTGCCCAGAATCTCTTCCTCCTCCACCACCTCTCCAGGCTGAGAAGGTGGGGGGGGGGACCTCGGGCAGGGAAGGCAGCAGAGGGCCACTGCAAGGCTGGCCTCGGGCAGGGTCCCACTGGGGCTCAGAGGACAGGGCAAGCCGGCCTCTCAGCCAGCCTCTTTCCAAGCCTGGGCTGAGCCGAGCGGGCCCTGGGGTGGGCGCTGTGAACCTGTGCAGCGTGGAACAGGCAGCCCAGCGTGGGGCAGCCGGGCCAGAGCAGAGGGAGAAGCTGCTGCTTCGCAAGATCCTGTCTCACTGGAAGGCAGCCAGGGACCACTGGGGAAAGGGGCTGGCCTGTGCAGCCATGGCGAGGCAACACAAGCCGCCTGGAGAGGCGGCCTAGGCATTCCCCAAAGAAAGAAGCCAGGCTGGAATGGGGGTGTGTGTGTGTGGCTTCAGTGCCTGAGCTGGACAGGGCTTCAGCTTGCCAGTCGCTATCAAGCACAGCGCACACACGCACACACCCAGCCTGAACTCTCATGGCTCTGTTGCCAAGGAGGAAGAGTGGGGGCCGGGGGGCAGGGTTCCTCCCGTCAGGTCTCCAGGTGATACTTTGGATGGATGTTATGGGCTGGATGCACAAGTACTGTGGACCAGTAATGGCCAACCAGGGAGAATTGGAGCCTCCCCCTGGGCCTTTTCTGGGGGCGGGGGCTGGTGTGGGGTTTCTGCTCCTGTGAAGTGTTGTTTATTTAAACCATTTATTAGCCACGTTTCTTGCTTGCAGAACTCAAGGCAGCTTACGATATAAATAAAGCATTGCAAAAAAGCCCTCAATGAACACAATGATAAAACCCATCAAAAGTCACAACTTAAACTCCAGTTGGGACAGCCAATACTAAAAGCTGTATCAGTCAAATGCAGCCCTAAACGAAACTGTCCTCAAATGGCTCCTGGAGATGGACAATGAGGGGCCCGGACCCACCGCCCAGGGAGATGGGACAATTGATTAGCCATAACACTGTGGGGCTCATTAGAGCCCAAGGTCGGGGCAGGGAGGGAGGATAAGGGACTGCGCTGTTTGTACGGTACATGAAAATGAAACTATTAAGCAGCACTAATGAGCGCGAGGCCTAACTCATGACAAGAGCCTGGCTGCTTGACATCACTCAGAGCAACGTAAGTTACACATTTGCCAAGTCAGGGAGAACCCAGTCATGACCCTGACAGTTACCGCACTAGGTATTCCCAGCAATGTATTAAGAGCTTGGAAACTGTTATAAAAAATACTGTTTGCACTTTGGCCCCTTTAGCTGTGAAGATGTCTTCCAACCATTTTTTAGCCGTAGTATCCAAAACCCCTTTTAAAGCGATGTTTTTTATAACATTTCCAAACTCTTGATACATCGCTGGGAATACCTAGTGCGGTAACGGCCAGAGACCAAAACTGTGCACAGTATTCCAAATGAGGCTGCACCAGAGATCCCTACAAAGGCATCATCTTATTGGCTGCTTCATTTCCAGTCCCTTTCCTAATAACCCCCAGCCTGGAGCCCCTTTCCCACCGCTGCAGCAGGCTGGGTTGACGTGTTCACGGAGCTCTCCAAAACAACCCCAAATCTCCTTTGTCTCAGCCAACTCAATATTGGGTCAGCAGAGATTTAAAGCTGGGATTTTGTTGCATCACCTTTCACTTCCCAACAGTGAACTTCATTTGCCACACTGGTGCCAGCTCACCAAACGCTGATAGATCAACCTGTTGAGGTTTTCATCATCCCGAATAACCGGGTGTTGCCTGCAACCTGGGCCGCTGCACAGCTCACCCCCAGTTCCAGATCATTTGTGAAGAAAGGAAAGAGTGCCGGCCCCAACACTGATCTGTGGGAGACCCCACTGCTCACTTCCCTCCATCGCGATGACTGCCCTAAGGACGCACGAAGAGCCCTGCGGGGTCAGACCAGTGAGGGTCCCTCAAGTCCAGCATCCTGCCTTCTCACACAGTGGCCAACCAGTTCCCCTGGAGGGCCAAACAAACAGGGCACGGAGGCCGAGGCCTTCCCCTGATGCTGCCGCCTCCTGGCACTGGGTTTCAGAGGCTGACTGCCTCTGAAGGTGGAGGTTCCCTTCTGCCCATGCCCCTTTTCAAGCCATCTTTCATGCCTGTGGCCTTCTCTGGCAGCGAATTCCACCTGTGAATGGCTCCCTGAGTAAAACGGCTAGATTCCAGCTTGTATCTGAGGAAGGGAGTTTGGACTCAGGAAAGGTCACACCTGGCGAATCTTATTGGTCGCTAAGGTGTTCCTGCCAAAAAAACAAATCAGTGGGTTATAGATCAAATCAAGCCTGAACTGACCCTAGAAGCTAAAATGACTAAACTGAGGCTGTCGTATTTTGGTCACGTCATGAGACGACAAGAGTCACTGGAAAAGACCGTCATGATAGGAAAAGTTGAGGGCAGCAGGAAAAGAGGAAGACCCAACAAGAGATGGATTGACTCAATAAAGGAAGCCACAGCCTTCAATTTGCAAGATCTGAGCAAGGCTGTCAAAGATAGGACATTTTGGAGGACTTTCATTCATAGGGTCGCCATGAGTCGGAAGCGACTTGACGGCACTTAACACACACACACACAAGGTGTTCCTGGACTCCAATCTCGCCCTCCTGCCACAGACGACCACGCAGCCCTCTGCACCTCTCCTGGAGGAGAGAAGTATTTCCCCTTTTGCCCACCCTGAACCAGCCTCCCCGGGTGCCCCCAGCTGCAGCATCTGGGCAGGGGGAGGGAAAGCCCTCTCTGCCCTCTCCCGCCACCCCCAGCATAATGTGGTGGCCTCGGATCCCGCCTCTGCCCTGACCTGGGGAGTTACCGCACTTTGTATTTCCAGCGATGTATTAAGAGTTTGAAAACGTTATAATAAACAACGCTTTAAAAGGAGGGGTTACCGCACTTGTATTCCCAGCGATGTATTCAGAGTTTGAAAGCATTTTTAAAAATACTGTTCGCACTTTCTATGTATTCCCAGCGATGTATTAAGAGTTTGAAAACGTTATAAAAAACAACGCTTTAAAAGGAGGGGTTACTGCGCTTGTATTCCCAGCGATGTATTAAGAGTTTGAAAACGTTATAAAAAATACCGTTCACACTTTGTTTGCCCCCTTTAGCTGTGAAGACGTTTTCCAACCATTTATAAGCCGTAGTATCCAAAACCCCTTTTAAAGCGATGCTTTTTATAACATTTTCAAACTCTTAATACATCGCTGGGAATACAAAGTGCGGTAGGCTTATAAATGGTTGGAAGACGTCTTCACAGCTAAAGGGGCCAAACAAAGTGTGAACCGTAGTTTTTATAACGTTTCCAAACTCTTCATACATCGCTGGGAATACAAGTGCGGAGGGCGCACGCTTGCCCCACCTCCTCCCAGCTGAGAAGCCAGGCAGGGCCGGCGCTGGCTGGGTGGGGTGGGAGTGGGCCGCGGGGGTCCAGGAGGCAGGCCGTGGCCAACAGCCTCCGGGGGTCCCTCCTCCTGAAACCCCCCCATCCCCCAGGAGTGGCCAGCAGTGCTCTGCCACTGGGGCGCGCTTTCCGCCCTCCTGTCCCCGGCCCCGCCAGCTTCGGAGGCGCTCCAGCCCGGCGGCGGGCGCTGGCCCCGGGGAGCGCCAAGATGGGCTGACTCGCGGCCGCCTCCCTGGCTGCGGGGGCTTGGCGAGCAGAGGGCGCCGCGGCCCTCGCCCTCGGCGGGGCGCAGGCAGGCGGGCAGGGGGGCGCGCGGCTCCCGGCTGCCCACAGAGCTGGCGCCCAGGCTCCAGGCCCTCTCCCGGCGGGTGGGGGGGGGCGCTTTGCCAGCCGACTGCCCGGAAGGCTGCCCAGCCCGCCCGCTTTGGGGAAGAGCGCCCGGAGGGGGCATCCCATTCCTGGAAAGGGCGAGCCGGCCGGGCCGGGCCGGGGGGGGGGGGAGCCTTGCGCAACCAGCCGCCGGGCCTGCCTATAAGAGGGGGGCGAGCGCCCAGCAGCCCCAGCAGCCCCACCAGCCCGCGGCAGCATGGCACCTCTGCCCCTCCTCCCGTCGCCAGCCTGGGCCCTGCTGGCCGCCCTGCTGCTCGCCTCGGCCGCGGCCGACGCCCCGTCGGTGGCCGACCAGGCCAAGAGCCAGGTAGGGCCCGCCGGGCACGCCGGCTCTCCCCCTCGGAAGGCCCACCTGGCAGGGCGGTTGTGACTCTGAGTTGTGACCGGCCTGCCACAGAGCGGGGCGAGGAGGGCAGGCGCCCCGTCCCGTCGGAGGCCGAGTCAGCCGGTCTTTCGCAGCCCTTGGGGGGGGGGGAGATGCTGCTGGGCGCGGTGAAGCCGGGGGTTGTGGGGGCCGCCCTGTCCCCAGGCAGCCCCCCCCGCCCCCGGGCACGGCAGGAGCCTGGTCTCCCGCAGCCGGACCGGGCTCCGGGCCCGCGCCGCCCTCTGACGCCGCCCCCCGTGTGTCCCCCCCCCGCAGCAGCCCCCGCCGCCGCCGTGCCACCTGGCCGGGATGTGGGTGAACGAGCTGGGCTCCCGCATGGTCCTCTCGGCCGCCAACGAGGCGGGCGTCTTCTCGGGCTCCTACCTGACGGCCGTGAGCGACGCCAACGGGGCCATCACCGAGTCGCCCCTGCAGGGCGCGCAGCACCACCCCGCCCGGGCCGCCCAGCCCACCTTCGCCTTCACCGTCCACTGGCGGTTCTCCGGTAGGTAGCCCCAGGGGGGGGGGAGGGGGGTGCCGGTGCCCTCTTTTATGCCGACCTCTCCTTGGAACTCCGGGGGGGGGAGGGTCGCAGGAGCTGGGGGCTCAGCGGGGAAAGAAGCCCTCTACACCCGCGGCGCCTGGGCCCGCAGACCCGAAGCGAAAGTGGCCAACCGCTGCTCGCCCCCTCCCCTCCCCTCCCCGCAGACTCGACGACGGCCTTCGTGGGCCAGTGCTTCGTCGACGAGCAGGGCGAGGAGACCCTGGAGACCCTCTGGCTGCTGCGCAAGAAGGTGGCCTCGCGGGCCGAAGACTGGAAGGCCACCCTGTAAGGACCGAGGGGGGGGGCGGGGGGCTCGGCAGGCGGGGCCGGGAGCCTGGCCGGCGGGCGGGGGTCTTTCGGCCGCGGAGCAAGAGGCGCTGGCAGAACCCGGCTGCCCTCTGCCCACCACGCCCGAGAGGGTCCCTTGGGGGGGGGGGCGCTGACGGCCTCCTCAGCAGGAGCTCTTCCTACCCCCCACCCCCCAAGGACTCCACATCCCGCTATCCTGGAGGACTGATGTCTGCTGGGGAAAGGGGCCTCCGCCAAGGATAGAGGGACCCCCAACCCCTGTGCCTGAGGGGTGGGGTGGGGCAGTGGGCCTCCTCGGGCCAGAAGAGGAGGTGTGTCCTCCCTGGTTCTCTGAGGGCCTCTGAGCTGGCCAGCTGAGCCCCCGGACCCCTCTGTGCTTCTCCGCAGGGTCGGCAAGAACGTCTTCATGCGAGTCAAGTGAGAGGAGCCGGGAAGCCGCCACCCCCCCCCCCCTTGACCAATAAAGCACTTCCAGACCTGATCTCTTCTCCTCTTTCTTCCTCTTGGGCCCAGCCAGCCAGTGGGGGGGGGGGAGCTCCGTTTGTGGGGGGCCTGTTTTAAAGATAGGGAGAAGACAGGGCCTCCAAGGGGGGGGGGGAGGAAGAGGCCAGCATCCAGGTGCCCCCCCCCATCTATTCCAGCCTGCAGGGCAAATTCACGGGGCTGCTGTAATGTTCTGACCTCAAATAAAGGCCTCCAAGGTATTCACAACATAATCAGGTGTCCCACAAAGAAAACAACTTACTTTATTGGCATCTCCGAAAGCCTCAACACAGAAGGCTACCAAAGGGAATCAGCCAGCAAGCAACCAACTACAACCACCGGGTGCCCGAACATCATTAAGGTAATACATACTCTACAGGTGTGCTGGAAGAAGGCCGCTACTTAAAGAGACATTACATCACCTCTCCCGTTTACAACAAACAAACCCAAAAAATACATATAAAAACGAGTTAAAACATGATAAAACCACATGCATTATAGAACAATATAGTCATCGAGGTGTGTATCTTTCTGGTGAAAAATTGGAGCCTCCCCCTGGGCTTTTTGTGGGGGAGGGGCTGGTGTTGGGTTTCTGCTCCTGTGAAGTGTTGTTTATGTAAACTATTTATTAGCCACGTTTCTTGCTTGCAGAACTCAAGGCAGCTTACGATATAAATAAAGCATTGCAAAAAAGCCCTCAATAAACACAATGATAAAACCCATCAAAAGTCACAGCTTAAACTCCAGTTGGGGCAGCCAATAATAAAAGCTGTATCAGTCAAATGCAGCCCTAAACGAAACTGTCCTCAAATGGCTCCTGGAGATGGACAATGAGGGGCCCAGACCTGCCGCCCAGGGAGATGGGTCCCACTCAGCCCCTGCACAGTGGCCACCCGGACCGTTCTCCAGCCCCACTGACACCCATCTCTTTTCTGCTTGGAGTTCACCTGGGAGGAACTTGACACCGCCCCTTCCTCTTGAGATTGCGAAGTGCCCCCCCGCTTGCCCTCGGGCACGGAGACTTTCCAGGGGCAGCCCGGCTGGGGCTGGTTTCCTTTGGAGAAGGGAGCCCGAGGGGGGGGGGGTCTGGGTTTCCCAGTTATGGCATGGGAGACAGCCACCAAGCCCCCCCACGTCTGATCTCCAGGGAAGGAAAGAGGTTTATAAAATTATGCACAGGGCGGAGAGAGTCGACAAATTTCTCTCTACCCAAATGCCAGAACTGGAGGGCATCCGATGAAGCTGGTGCGCAGCAGAATCAGTAGGGACAAAAGGAAGCACTTCTTTACACAGTGTGAGGGTCTCTGTCTTTGTGTCTCTGCTTTCCATCACCTGCTGTGTTATCAGTGAACTCGTAAAAGCAGTTCACACCTTCTGGTCTCAGGCGCCAGGCCTGATGGCCCATGTATCTTCCCCCCCCCGCTGTTCTTCCTGCCAGTACTCCCTCAGGCCGATGCGGCCTTGGAAGTGTGATAGCCGCCCAGACTTCCTGGGATCTGTCTGATGTTTTGTATTATGCCAAGCTTGTAACTTCCCATAACAATAAGTGTGAACCCCAGTGCCCCAGTGCCCTGGAGTCAATATATTCTGTAAACCCGTATAGCCCCTCACTTGCAACTTTCTACCTGTGCCTGTCTCATCTCCTGAAGGCTTCAATAAATCGATTGTTTCTGTATCAACGTCTGAGCAACTGATTTGGAGAAGCAAACTCAGAGAGGGGGATCTCTCACATTAAGTTGCAAGTCCTTGCCTCTCGGACTGCAGCTGTACCGCTTTGGACAGAATGTCAGCCGACGAGGACACCACCCCTAACCCCGATGCCCCCAAGGAACCGGACGAGCCGGAGAAGCCGGACCCTAAAGAGGAGGGAGCCAAGCCAAAGAAACCGAAGGGTCGCGCCCCCGACCAAGATCGGGACGGACGTCCCCGGGGGCTCACTTATTGGCTGGACTCTCCCAAGGGCTGGTCGCTCTCGCGGACTGCGGCGAAGGATCGCCGGTTGGCCTTCCCCAGCACGGGACTCGAAGGGGACCCGGCCCGCAAAGAGGCCCTCATGGAGGAAGAACGAAAGCAGTGGCAGGAAGACCGCCGGGCTATGCAGGAACAGATGGAGATCATGCAACGCGTAATGGGTGAGATGGCCACGACCCTAGATGCGCTGAAATTGCAACCTCCAGCCGGTGCTCCCCCAGACGGGGCGCCAGTAGTTCCGCCCGCAACCCCTGCCCCCCCGGCCCGTCGGGACCTGAAAGTCACGTATGACGGGTCGGGAGACCAGTTGACCTTTTTTATGGTCCAAGTAGACATTTTTATGCGGGAACAAGGCCGAACCTTCGTTTCTGAGGAGTCCCGGGTGCAGTACGTGGCTTCCTTACTGCAAGGGGAGGCGGCTGCCTGGATGGTGTTGCAGTATGAACTCCGCTCGCCGGTGCTGCGAACCCTGGACGAGTTCATGGTAGCACTCCGAAACCGTTTTGAGGACCCGACTCTAGGTGAGCGGGCTAAAGCCTCCCTGATGCAACTGCGCCAAGGGACTAAGTCGGTGGCGCAGTATGCAAGTGAGTTCCAGTCACTGGCTAGCCGAATTCTGGACTGGAGTGAGGCTACCTTGGTACAATGTTTCAGGGAGGGTCTCAACCCAGACCTCCAACATTGGGCCTTCATGCAAGGGAACCCCCCGGATGTGGAAGGTTGGGTTCGCCATGCTGCTGACATCGAGAATCGCAAACAACTCCTGAACTTGTCCAAGCAACGGATTGGGCGAGACCCCAGGCCCCGGGGTGACCGTGGCCGGGAACTCCGGCAAGGGGGTGGCGGGGTCCTCTCGGCCGCGGAACGCCGCAAGCGGTTCGAGGCCGGCGTCTGCCTGATCTGCGGGGGAAAGGGTCACTTTGCATCGCAATGCCCCTCTCGCTCAGGCCGTCCGACCCCTCCCCGCCAAACCCAGGCCGAGCCGACGAAACCGGCCGCCGACAGCCAGCCTCGCCGCAGAAGTGGACCACTGAGCCGGCGCTCCGGCGCACCCTCCGCTCTCCACGCACGTCCCCAGGATGGGGCATCCGACTCTACGGTCCCATCGGGGTCCCGGATTACAAATACCGTCTTTGATTCGGACGGCTCCCCGGAGGCCACTACCCCGTCCCCCTCTTCCAGCGAGGAGGAAGAGTGGGAACAGCCGGCAAAAAACGCCGTCGGTCTGCTGTAGAGGGGGCTCCGCAGCAGACCGTCCCTATCGTTGTGCAAGGAGCTCCACCGATGGTAAGCGCCCAAGAGGACAATGTATTTGTGCGTGTCCATCTGTCCCTACCCAAAGGGGGTCCCCCGTTAGAGGTCCCCGCGTTGGTCGACTCGGGGTGTGCCCGCACCATGATAAATGAGGAAACTGCCAAGAAGTTGGGTGTCCGGCGCAAGCGGCTTCCGGGACCCCTCCGTTTTTCCCAAATGGACGGGAGTGACTTTAAACGGGGCCCGGTGACCCACAGAACTGCAGCCGTGATTATGTCCGTGGGGGAACATTGGGAACGGTTGTATTTCACTATCGCCCCTATTGTAACCCCTGTGGTGTTAGGGATGAACTGGTTAAGGGGGCACAATCCCTCCATTGATTGGGTTAAACGGGTGCTTTCCTTCCCCGAAAACCCCTGTGGGTTGCATGACAAGGAACGGGTACTCAGGACTCCAGCCGCCGCACTGGTAGGGTCCCCCGCCCCAGTCTCTCCTCAATTACCCTCTGAGTACTCGCAATTTACTGATGTTTTTGATGTTAGAGAGTGCGACGAACTGCCTCCCCACAGAGAAACGGACTGTGCCATCGAGATTGTAGGGGAAGGCAAACTGTCTAAGGGAAAGGTTTACCCCATGAGCCCTAGTGAAAAGACAGTGTTGCGAGACTATCTGGATGTCAATCTGGCGAGGGGTTTCATACGCCCCTCCAAGGCTCCTTATTCAGCCCCAGCTTTCTTTGTAAAGAAAAAGACGGGAGATTTAAGACTGTGTATTGACTTTCGCAGACTGAACGCAGTCACCCAGTCTAATGCTTACCCCCTCCCTCTTATTCCTGACCTTCTAGCACAATTAAAGGAGGGCCGAATCTTCACCAAACTGGACTTGGTAGAAGCCTACCACCGCATTCGCATCAAAGAAGGAGACGAACCCAAAACGGCCTTCTCCAGTTGTTTTGGGATGTTTGAGTACCTAGTCATGCCGTTCGGACTTTCGGGGGCTCCGAGTGTCTTTATGCAATTAATTAATGAGGTTTTGCATGATTTGCTGTTTCGGGGGGTGGTGGTATTTCTCGATGACATCCTTATTTACTCTGAAACCATGGAAGACCATGTGCGCCTAGTGCGAGAGGTGCTCCAGCGGCTGCGGGAGCACAAACTGTATGCTAAGGTGTCCAAATGTGAATTCCACCAACCCTCCATTACATTTCTGGGGTATGTGATCTCCCACCAAGGGTTGGAAATGGACCCCGCCAAGGTCCAGGCAGTGCGGGACTGGGAACCCCCCACTACCCGCCGCCAACTTCAGCAGTTTTTGGGGTTTGCCAATTTTTACCGGAACTTCATTCCTAACTTTGCCCAAGTTGCGCTTCCCCTCACTGCCCTGTTGCGTACCAAGGACAAGGGGGCTAGCGCCGCGCTTCCCTCAGCCCGTTTGCAATGGTCCCCCCAGTGCCAGCTAGCTTTTGAACGTTTGAAGCTACTTTTTTCATCCGAACCCGTTTTGGCTCACCCAGATTGCACCAAGCCTTTTGTGGTGCAAGTGGATGCCTCGGATGTAGCCATGGGCGGGGCCCTATTGCAGAGGGATGAGGGGGGACGGTTGAGACCATGCGCCTACTTCTCCAAGAAGTTTTCCCAGTCTGAAATCAACTGGGCCATTTGGGAGAAGGAGGCAGCAGCGGTCAAACATGCCCTTACCATATGGCGACACTTCTTGGAAGGGGCCGAACTGCCATTCGAAGTGTGTACCGATCACAAGAATCTTGAGGCCCTCAAGGGGGCTAGAAAACTCAATGCCAAACAGGTTCGGTGGGCCCAATTTTTCGCTAAGTTCCGGTTCACTCTCAGACATGTCCCTGGCAAAGAAAATGCCCTAGCCGACGCTTTGTCACGACTTCCCCAGTATCGCAACGATTTCGATCGCCCAGTCGACTCCCTGTTCACTCCCGAGCAGCGAGGGGAAGTTCCTAGCTTAGCCGTCACCACCCGGTCCCAAGCCCGACCACCGGAGACCCCCCCTACACTCAAAGGCATCCCGGAAGCCTTCCAACAGCGACTCCGGGACGCCTCCTTGCAGGAGGAGGAGCATCATCTCCTCCCCACTGGTCTGGAACGTACCAACACTTGGTGGGTGCAAGGGGGGAAACTGTACGTCCCCTCCTCTCTTCGCAAGGAAGTATTGGGACTTGTACATGGTGCCAGGCTAGCGGGTCATTTTGGTTTCATAAAAACGCTTCACCTGGTTCGAAGACAATTCTGGTGGCCCGGTATGAGATCTGATGTAGAGTTGTATGTGCGCAGCTGCCCCACCTGCGCCACAGCCAAGAAACGGATGGGAAAACCCCCAGGGCTTCTCAAACCGCTTGAGAGCCCCTCCCGTCCCTGGGAAGTCATCGCCATGGATTTTATCACCGACCTACCTCCGAGTCGGGGAAAAACGGTTCTTTGGGTTATCACAGACCTCTTTTCCAAACAGGTTCACTTCGTTCCATGTGCAGGCCTTCCTTCAGCCCAGGGCTTAGCTAAACTGTTCATCACACACGTCCTCAGGCTACACTCGATCCCGAGGAAGGTCCTCTCCGACCGGGGGGTCCAGTTTGTTGCCAAATTCTGGCGGGCCTTCCTAAAGTTAATGGGAGTGGAAGAGCAGGGCCTTTCTTCCGCCTATCACCCCCAAACGGATGGTCAAACAGAACGAGTAAATGCGGTGGTAGAATGTTATTTGCGTTGCTATGTAAATTTCCACCAGGACGACTGGGTCGACCTGCTGCCATTTGCCGAATATGCGTATAACAATGCGCCTCATTCCTCTACCGGCTTTAGTCCCTTCCAAGTTATATACGGGACGGATTTCGGCCCTTTCGGTTCTGCCCCCGTCTCGCCAGAGCTCCAGTCTACCCCTGACCTTCAGGAGTGGATTCAGGTGGTTAAATCCACCTGGCCATGGTTGCTCAAAAATCTGGAAAGGGCAAAAAGCAAGTACAAGGAACAAGCAGACAAACACCGGTCTCCGGGATGGGAACTCAAGGTGGGGGAGCAAGTCTATCTGTCCACCAAAAACCTCCGCTCTCTTCGCCCCTGCAAAAAACTGAGCGACCGTTATGTGGGACCTTTCCCCATTACCAGAGTAATCAACGAGGTTACTGTGGAACTGGACCTCCCAAAAACTCTGAAAGGAGTCCATCCAGTCTTTCATATAAGCCTCCTCAAACCCTATGTGGCAGCCCCCCAGTTCCACCCCCCTCCCGCACACGAGATTCCTACCGTAGTAGGAGGGGACACCCATTTGGAAATATCCAAGGTTTTAGACTCCAAATGGAAGAAAGGGAAACTGTTTTACTTTGTTCGCTGGAAAAACCTTGGCTCCGCTCATGACGAATGGGTGGCCGCACCCCACATGGCGGCTCCTCGCTTAGTCCGGGAATTCCACCTTGCTTATCCCGATAAGCCTCGTCCTCTCGGGGACCCCGGGGGGGGGCCTTAAGGGGGGCAGAATGTGAGGGTCTCTGTCTTTGTGTCTCTGCTTTCCATCACCTGCTGTGTTATCAGTGAACTCGTAAAAGCAGTTCACACCTTCTGGTCTCAGGCGCCAGGCCTGATGGCCCATGTATCTTCCCCCCCCCGCTGTTCTTCCTGCCAGTACTCCCTCAGGCCGATGCGGCCTTGGAAGTGTGATAGCCGCCCAGACTTCCTGGGATCTGTCTGATGTTTTGTATTATGCCAAGCTTGTAACTTCCCATAACAATAAGTGTGAACCCCAGTGCCCCAGTGCCCTGGAGTCAATATATTCTGTAAACCCGTATAGCCCCTCACTTGCAACTTTCTACCTGTGCCTGTCTCATCTCCTGAAGGCTTCAATAAATCGATTGTTTCTGTATCAACGTCTGAGCAACTGATTTGGAGAAGCAAACTCAGAGAGGGGGATCTCTCACACACAGCAAGCGATGGAAGTGGGGGATTTGCTGCCAGAGAACATGGTGACAGCCTCTAAGGGGGCAGCAATGGTGGCAGAGAAATCCTACCTGGCTGCTACTGTTGCGGCATCGAGTTTGCACCTGGCTCACCTGTTTAAAGTAGCTCTCCAGTCATTGACTCTGGAGACTGAGCCTCTGAACGCTCAGGAACTGACACCGTTGCAAAGTTCTTTGCTGAGAAATTCTTTCAGACATGCTCTGGTTTGGATGCTGGTTTTAGCGCAGCGGAGACTCTGAAAACCTCCTCCCCTCCCCAAGAGAAGGCCGATTCCACCCCATTCTGAACGGGATCGAGATGATCCACTTCGCCCAAGGGAGCCTGCAGCGGCCCTCCCAGGCCGGGAGTGTGTGAAGTGGCCGTCAGCTTCTGTCTGTCTGGGCTGGCAGAAGACGGCTGTGACACAGAGGTCTTGGCCGCCACCTTTAAGGTGGCTGGTGATAAAACATCGCCCCATAGAGGTGAGGGGCAGTCAGCCTGGACAAGAGCTGCCCCCTGGCCTGGAAGGAGGGGGTGCAAAGGAAGCCAGGCAGCATCCTGCCCCCTGGCACTGGGATTGAGGTTGATTGCCTCTGAACATGGAGGTTCACCATGGCTACTAGCCTCTGATCAACTTCCAGGAGTCTGCCAAACGCTCTTTTCACAAAACACCTGTGCTTGCAACTACCACCACCTCCACCTGGCAGTGAGTTCCACCACTGGGCATCTCCCTTTCTCTTTCCTGACCTTCTTGCCCATCAACGCCATTGGGTGCCCCCGAGGTCTCATATGATGGGAGAGGGAGAAAAATCTCCCTGTAGCCACTCCCTCTAGTCCCAGGCTCTCCCGCTTTTCCGCACGGGGAAGGGGCTCCAACCTCCTTGGCCACCTGGGTTGCTCTCTGCTGTCCTTTTTCCAGCTCTGAGAGGTCCTATTTGGGATTCAGAGGCTGTTACTGTGAGGTTCTTCAGCTGCCCTCGGCAATCCCAATAAGTCGCTTGCTCAGACAGGAAAGTATGAAGCAAGTAAACGTTTATTGAAGAGCACGTAGGAATACAGCTTGAGCACAACACGAATTAAAAGCTGCTAATGTGTCAGCGAGGACACCCAGTCGGACCCGGGATGAACACGCTCCGTGTTCTTTCCCCCCTCCTCACGATCTCATGGGAAAGGGGACGTAGGCTGGAGATTGTAACACCTCCACTTCAAAGCCTTCCCGTTATAAAACAGCTATCGGTTCTCTCGTTGTCAGTTCTGCCAGAATCCTGGCACCTCTAGGAGCTTCAAAGAAACCTGATGTTTTTACATTTCAAAGCCTACGTGTAATCAATTCTTTTGTGTGTTCTCTATATAGTTAGCCGATATCCTTTGCCTCGGCATTCTAACCTGATGTTTGTAAGATTTACCGATCCCGTTCACATTTTCTTAAATAAAACTTTAAACTCTCTGCAGCGTCTGGAGTGAAGTTTATATTACTGGAATGCAAAGAGGTACTGAAGCCTGACAGTAGGTTAGAATGTCCTTAACTCTCTTTTTTATTTTTGTGTTAGCAGATAGTTAGTACTAGTATGTCTCTCCATCAGAGCGACAGAAGGGGGGCAACCTCCCTCATTGATTTTGACCTGGAAGCAGCGACCCTGTCGCGGTTCGGGCCGTTAAGTGCCTACACTCTTAGAATGTACCATTTACTGAGAAATGGAGTTATCTATTCAGCGAGACACTACTAGACCGGAATCAACGGTTCCTAGAAACTTGTTATTGCTTCTAGGACATCTCTTGAACACGCCAATAAATTTATAATAATGGACAAGAGTAGAAGTATATATAAAAAACACATTTATTTACATTATACAATATATGCTTTCTGGTTGCAAAGCCTTAAAATATCATATAAGGATAGACATCATTAGTCTTAAACATGTTTATGTAACAAGTAATCATTCACATTCTCTATGCCTCCATAAAGGAGTATCTTAGTCAGAATATACTCATAAAGTATCCTTAGTGCAATGCACCTTCATTCAGAATATAAGGTTACAGAAATCCTGTCAAAATATGGTTAATTCTTTGGAGAAAGATTTGGTTAGAAGCATCCTAACTTAAATCATTCAAAACATCATAACATTTCTGTACAGAAGACACACTATACCTTGCTGTGTCATCTGTGTCACCTGGAGTCCTTTAAAGACTTCTATTAATATTCTTAACTGATCATCATTAAGATCAGGCATTGTGTATGTACATGCTATGCATGCTCTTTCTAGTTTTAGACAGCAATGCTGAATATATAAATACTATGTGTTAGCTTAAAGCTGTTTACAGTCTCTTTGACTGTGCCAATCTGTGTCTGTGCATTGTGCATATCTCACAGAGTACAGAAAGTCTCCTTTCCCTTCTCTGGTCTCTTGCTCTGAGGAGGTTCAGAAGTCCCTCTGTTAAGTAGAGGACGTTCTGACACAATCTCAGAGGTCTAGCTATTAGCCCTGTATTCAGGATGCTTCTTAGCATTGGTAAGCCAAATAGGCTTAGTCTGTAAGAATCCATAAATCTGATGGACTCTCAGTGTTCCAATACATGGAAAGATCACTGCACTTAGATTCCCATTCAAAGAATAGGAATTCTAAGGGTCTCTATCCTCTTCTAGGAATAGAGCAGTCTCACAAGAAGACTGTAAGTAAGATATGTTGAAATATCCAGATCTTGATAATTCAAGATATCTCTGATAACTACTGTCCACGCAAGAACAGAGTTTCAATGTTTTACATCTCAAGCCTTTTGAGATGGAGGTACTACGCCAGACAGCTGCAGTCTGCCAGCCATAGAACTCTAAAGTGCCAGCTGGACTGTGGCTGTTATTTATACTTTTTCTAGACCCATTAAGAGTGAAGAGTGTTCCTTTTCCCCTCTTCCTTAGTCTTCAAAAGGGTACCTTTATTCCCCTTTCTTATCCGATACCAGGAGCTTAGTGGCTTCTGCTCCTGTCTTATGTCCTTATATGGATTTCCTTTTCTTTCAGTCCTCTGTGCCTAAAGTATAAATACTCATTTCTGAGTTACATGATCAAGTTACATATTTAATTTCTATACCATCCTCTTCGTTAGGACTATACGCATTAAATGAGACTACTTAGAAATCTGTAGCACAACGTTTAACTATATAACTAACAGAACACAATTATAGCTGACACTGTCACTTTGCAAAGTGTTTTGTTTACATTAGTTAGCAGGTTTGCATCTGGCAAGATTACAGTAGAACAAGGAAGCATATTACTCTTATCTTGAGAGAACTTATAATGCCTTTAGGCTATATTTTAAGCACAATTCCAACTATTAATGCACTCTTAGTACATTAAGATATCTTAAGACCTTGAAAAGGCCATTTAAGATTCTGACATCTGGCAGCTAAGTCAGAAAGATGACTTTCACGCTGCCCCTTCAAGGGCAAGCCAGAGTAACTTTAGTAGTTAGCTTTGATTAGAGCTAACCTTGAGCTAGCCTGTCAGCATGACACAGAGTTGCCTGTCAGCATGACACAGACTTTCATTATACATTACACAAACCTCTGTATGTGTATGATGTGTTTAAGCTCTATATGGAATTAATTCTGCACATGTTCACAAGATACCATGATCACGTCAGGGCCTGCCATAACCCCGGAGCAGCGCCCGGCGTGGTCCTCCTTGCCTATGCAAGCCGAGCAACAACGGAGAATCGGGACCAACGGAAGGGCGGCATCTGAACCATGGGGCGGATTTTACCGGGGTCCGCTAACCGCTTGGTACAGAGAAGGGGGAGAGCGAAACCAGGAGGCCGTTCCTGGAGAAGGGGGGGGGGAAGGACCCTTGATTGCTCAGACTCTGGTCACCCTAGTCACCATCACCACAGAGGAAGTTGCCCTGCTACGTGGACAGAACCAGACGTTGGTTCTACAGAACCGGGACATGCAGGCGCAGCTGGACGCTCTGTGGAAGGACTTGGCTGCGGTTTTGGGGGCAGTGAGAGAGCTCAGAAAGCCCTCACAGCAACCCAGAGCCGTCGTGGAACCACCCACCGGGAGAGAGGCATCCTCACCCAGGCGCCCTACCGCCAGGGATCTGAAAGTGTCCTTTGACAGATCCAGCATTCAGCTACCCCACTTTCTACTTCACGTGTCCGGGTTCATGAAGGATCAAGGGGAAACCTTTCCTTCGGAGGAGGACCAGGTTAGATACGTGATCAGCCTACTGGAGAAGGAGGCGGTGGAGTGGGCAGTAACGGCGACAGAGACTATGCCCAGGGTTTTGAAATCCCTGCCGGAATTTATGTCTGCATTGCGGCGCCGTTTTGAGGATCCCCACAGTGGGGAGAAGGCAAAGATTGCCATGCGTCGTTTGAAACAAGGGCCCCGCTCTGTAAGTGAGTACGCTCAGGAGTTTTGATCCCTATCCTGCAAGATAAGGGAATGGAGTGAGGCCACTAAGGTCCAGCACTTCCGCGAAGGATTGCGTTGGGAAGTGCTGGACGGCTGTTTAACCCTGGGAGATCCAGAGGCGGTTGAGGACTGGATCAAACTGGCGGCCTTGGTGGAGAACCGTAAGCTAACCCTCCAGTTTGCCAAGGATCGTTCATCAAAGGTATCCCCCGCGTCTCCCGCCAAGGGGGATAATGCGACAGAACCACGGCGTGAGGGAAGGAACCGCGGGGCCTTCAGCCTGGAAAAGGCACGCCGTTTCAAGGAAGGAGCATGTCTCCAGTGCGGGAAGATAAGCCATTTCGCAGCGAAATGCACCAGCTCATCGGCGGAGTCGTCAAGTACCTGAGCGCCCAGGGAGCGGGAGAGCACCCCAACGGGGACCCTGGATCGGAGAAGAGCGGAGGGGACTGCTACCCGGCGCGGGATGGCAGCCCTACATGCAGAAACGACAGATGATCCAAGCAGCCTTAGCCCTCGGGATCGCTCCAGAAATTCCTCGCCGGCAAAAAACGAGGACGGCCTTCTGTGAGAGAACCGGCACGGAGGGCACCCTCGGAAGAAACCAGACCAGCTCCAAGTAGGGTGAGTGACCAGGGAGATACGCTGCTACTACCTGTTGTGTTACGGAGTCCCCACGGAGGGGAACCGGTGGCTGTGGTGGCTATCCTGGGTTCCGGGTGTTCCCGGACCTTGATTGATCAGGCTGTGGTAGAACACCTGAAAATTGGGATTCGAGAACTGGACCAGCCTTTACATTTCCATCAGATGGATGGGAGTGATCTGCGGGGGGGGGGTCCGGTCCATTTGCGCACTCGCAAGGAGTTGTTGGGGGTGGGAGACCACTGGGAACAGATCCATTTCACAGTGGTCTCTAAGATTTCCTATCCGGTGGTTCTCGGTAGCAACTGGCTGGCGGGGCACAACCTGAGCATTGATTGGGATCAAAGGCGGGTGGTATTTGGAGCTCCCCAGTGTGAGATGCACGGCCGAGACAACTTACCCAAAAGCGAGGGGGGAATGCTGCCGCGTTGGAGGCACACACGCTACCCCCAGAGTACAGTGACTTTGCGGATGTATTTGAGGGGACGGACTGTGACTTGTTGCCCCCCCATCGCACAACGGACTGTGCCATAGTTCTGCTGCCATTATGTCAGGCTTCAGTACCTCGTTGGATTCCAGTAATATAAACTTCACTCCAGACGCTGCTGTCAGGCCTACTCGCTGTGTCTCAGATAGTTTCGTTTTCTCACAGACTTTCCTTCCCTGACTGTTCAAGGACTGTTTTCCCAATACTGCATTCCTGTTCCCTTTGAAGCTAGCAGGTGCCCGTGGGAGCTGTGGTGCCTCTAGACTGTTGAAAGTGATCTCATGAGACTGTATTGCTAAACGCTTTTTTCTAATGTTTTTATATTATCAAGTGCATGCCATTTCCCCCCATTGCTGTCTTTGGACTTCTAAGCTCTGCTTGCCTGTGATACCATTAAACCAACTCTTTTGGACTACTAAGTCTCCTGGTGTGGCTTTTGGTTTTCAATGGAACAAGTGCTTACATTAATACAGCAATCTCACCTCTCTCATCTGTCAGGCTAGAGCCCTGGAGGGTTCACCTGCCACTCGGATTGGAGCTAGAACGGTGCTCTCCGAGTTACCTACCCGTGGCTGCAGCCCCGTGCGGTTTGCTCGGGTGAGAGCGGATCTGCGCCACGGGTGGTGGGTTCCTGCTAGGAGCCCTGGAAGGATTCCATCCTTGGTCCCTTCCCTTAGGAACAGCGGCTGACGACCCCGAGCTCGTACGGGACGTTATAGCTGAACTACATCGTACTGATGCGGTGTGAGCTCTTGACCCATCGAACCAGAAATCACCACAGAGACAATCAGGTTCCAAGCAGATGGCTTTACTGGTCAAATAGGCAATACAGTGCATTGAAAGAAAGATGACAGCTATGGCTTGTCTTGCCCGTTATTTGGAAATATAAGGCAGAGAAACGGCGGGAGATTACAAAGCATAAACAGAGCATTATTTCCCAGGAGTGGCGTTCCCAGGCTTTGGTATGTGTAGCCGTCCTTGAGTCTGGACGGTGCAGCAGAGAAACAAAAGGAAACATCTAAACCGAGATAACAGCCTGACATCCTGCTCCCCTTAAGTCCCCCTCCCATCCGGCAAGGGGGCTGGTTTGTCCGGGTAGGCATCGTGAAAGGTGCTGACGAGTTTGGGGGCGGAGACATCCCGCGCGCGAACCCACTCGTCATAGGCAGGGGGGAAGTGTTTCCAGCGGATCAGGTATTGCAAGGCCCCATGGTGTATGCGGGAATCCAGGATTTTGGGCTCCGGGTGCCATTGAGGGGAAGCAACATGGGGCTTGAGAAGGCTGACATGGAAAACGGGGTGTACACGCCTCAGAGTTTTGGGAAGAGACAATTCCACCGTGACGGGATTTATGAGGCGGGTGATGGGAAATGGGCCGATGTATCTAGCACTGAGCTTATGGCAAGGACGGGTGGAGCGCAGGTTTTTGGTGGAAAGGTATACCAGGTCACCCACTTGTAGGTCCATATTTGGGGAACGATGCTTGTCAGCCTGCGCTTTGTATTTGCGCTTGGCTTGGTCCAGATTGCTAATCAGCCAGGGCCATGTTGTACGGAGGGTGTGAGCCCATGAGGCAATGTCGGCATCCCCCTCCCCCTCTGACCCTTCTACAGGGGAGATAGGACCGAAGTCCTGTCCATACACCGCATAAAACGGGCTGAAACCTGTGGATTGATGTACAGCATTATTGTAGGCATATTCTGCAAAAGGCAACAGTTCTACCCAGTCATCTTGGTGGTAATTGACATAACAGCGCAAATAACATTCAAGTACAGCATTGACACGTTCGGTTTGACCATCCGTTTGGGGATGGTATGCACTAGACAACCCTTGTTCCACCCCCATCAATTTAAGAAAAGCTTTCCAAAAACTTAGCAAAGAAACTACTTCCGCGGTCGCAGATTATCTTGCGCGGAAACGAATGTAGTCTAAAGACATGTGACACGAAGAGGCGGGCCAACTTCTGAGCGGAGGGGATCCCCGCACATGGAACCAAATGTATTTGCTTAGAAAATAAGTCAGTGATAACCCATAACACAGTTTTTCCCCCGCTGAGAGGGAGATCCGTCATAAAATCCATAGCAATCACTTCCCAAGGTTTGCTGGGTGTTTCAAGTGGTTGCAGTAGTCCTGGAGGTTTGCCTTGAGAACGTTTGACCGTGGCGCAAACAGGACAGCTGCGAATGAAAGAGTCAATGTCAGAGCGCATTCCCCCCCACCAGAACTGCCTGCGCAACAGGTGAAGGGTCTTTAGGAACCCAAAGTGTCCAGCTGTTTTTACTCCATGAGCCAAATGTAAGACTTCTTTTCGGAGTGTTTTGGGCACTTACAATTTCGAGTCTTTGTACCAACAACCTCCTTGTTCGATTATATCGGGAGGCAGGGTTTGAGCGGAGCGTTCCATTAGGCATTGTGCCCGAAGGGAGTTTAAGAAAGACTCGGAGATGGGAACCTGTCAGCCCTTGGCCCACAGAACCAGAAATCACCACAAAGTCAGATAGAGTCCAAACAGATGGCTTTTACTGGTCAAATAGGCATACAGTGCAAACGAATAAAATGACAGCTATGAGAGACTCACTAGCTGGGAGATATTATAAGGCAGGAAAGGCGGGAGATTACACGCACAGGCTGAATACAGTTTCCCAGGAGCTGAGTTCCCAGGCCTAGGTATGCGACCTTGGGGGGCAGACAATACAGCGCAGAGACAGAGGCAATAACGAAACCGAGATAGCAGCCTGACATTCTGCTCCCCTCAAGGCCCCCTCCCAGTTCGCAAGGGGGCTGGCCTATCTGGGTAAGCAATGTGAAAGGCGTCGACGAGGTCGGGGGCGGAGACATCCCGTGCGCGCACCCATTCGTCATAGGCAGGGGGGAAATGTTTCCAACGGACTAAATATTG
Source organism: Euleptes europaea (assembly GCF_029931775.1). Classification (NCBI taxonomy): domain Eukaryota; kingdom Metazoa; phylum Chordata; class Lepidosauria; order Squamata; family Sphaerodactylidae; genus Euleptes; species Euleptes europaea. The sequence goes on from NC_079315.1 coordinate 123,560,561, forward strand.
CAGGTTGCCATGGTGAACACGGGAGTCAAGGATCTTGGAGACTTCGAAGTGTTCCTCCCCCCCCACCATGATGGGTTGCGCAGGAGGTGGGTCCGGATGCCACTGTGGAGAAGCAACATGGGGTTTGAGGAGGCTAATGTGGAAAACAGGATGCACACGCCTCAAGGATTTGGGGAGAGCCAGTTCCACCGTGACAGGGTTTATGACCCGGGTGATGGGGAAAGGGCCAATGTATTTAGCACTGAGCTTATGGCACGGTTGGGTGGAACGGAGATTTTTGGTGGAAAGGTAAACCAAAGCACCCACTTGCAGATCACCCCCGGGGGAGCGATGTTTGTCAGCTTGCGCTTTGTATTTACGTTTGGCCCGGTCGAGGTTGCTAACGAGCCAGGGCCAAGTGGTACGGAGGGCGTGTGCCCAGGAGGCAATGTCGGGGTTCCCCTCCCCCTCTACATCATCTGCAGGAGCGATGGGACTGAAATCTTGTCCATACACAGCAAAAAATGGGCTAAAACCTGTGGATTGATGCATGGCATTATTGTAGGCATATTCTGCTAAAGGTAACAGTTCCACCCAGTTATCCTGGTGGTAGTTAACATAACAGCGTAAATAACATTCAAGTACAGCATTGACACGTTCAGTTTGACCATCGGTTTGAGGATGGTATGCACTAGACAACCCTTGTTCCACTCCCACCAACTTGAGGAAAGCTTTCCAAAACTTAGAAACGAAACCACTTCCGCGGTCACAAATTATCTTACGCGGAAACGAATGTAAGCGAAAGATATGCGTCACGAAGAGGCGGGCCAGTTTCTGAGCAGAGGGGATCCCTGCGCATGGAATCAAATGTATTTGCTTAGAAAACAAATCAGTAACAACCCACAACACAGTTTTACCCCCACTGAGAGGGAGATCAGTCATGAAGTCCATAGCAATCACTTCCCAAGGTTTGCTGGGCGTTTCAAGAGGTTGTAGCAGTCCCGGGGGTTTTCCCTGCGATCGTTTCGCAGCGGCACAAACGGGACAGCTGCGGATGAAGGAGTCAATGTCGGAACGCATTCCCCCCCACCAGAACTGTCTGCGCACTAAGTGAAGGGTTTTCAGAAACCCAAAGTGCCCAGCTGTTTTGGCTCCATGAGCTAAATGTAAAACGTCCTTTCGGAGAGCTTTGGGTACATACAATTTCGAGTCCTTGTACCAGGAGCCTCCTTGTTCCAAAACACCAGGAGGTAGGGTATGAGCGGTGCGTTCTAAAAGGCACTGGTCCCGAAGGACAGTTAAAAAGGACTCGGAGATGGGGATTTTGGAGGGGGCCCCCCCGTCGGCCATGGAGATCTTAGAAACAGTTATGGGGCTAGTGCTTACGTGCGGCGGCGCGCAGACTGCAGGCGGCTGGGCGGTCGGAGGGGTAGGAAGGGCGGGAACTCCGGTTTGTTGCGGTGGCGGCTGGGCAGTCGGTTGGGCTGGCGGAGCTTGTACGTTGGGTAAGGTGTGCTGATGCTGGGATCGAGTTTGCACAGCCAGCATAGGTAGAGCCCCACGTTGCATAGGGGTGAACAGAGAGTTGGTGGGTCTTTCGAGTTTTACCGGATATTGTGGTAAACGGGAGAGGGCATCCGCGAGAACGTTCTGCTTCCCAGGGACGTGCTTCAGGGTGAAACGGAACTGCGCAAAGAACTCCGCCCACCGTTGTTGTTTCGCCGATAGCTTATGGGACCCCGTGAGGGCAGCTAGATTTTTGTGATCGGTCCAAACCTCAAAGGGGACTTTAGACCCTTCCAAGAATTGTCGCCATAGAGTCAGTGCATGATGAACTGCTGAGGCCTCTTTCTCCCAGATGGGCCAGTTTAATTGAGCGTGCGCAAATTTTTTTGAAAAGTAAGCGCAAGGGTGAAGAAGACCATCCGGTCCTTGCTGGAGGAGAGCCCCTCCCATGGCTACATCGGAAGCATCGACTTGCACAATGAACATTTGATTTGGGTCTGGGTGCTGTAGCACCGGCTCCGAAGTGAAGAGGCGTTTGAGGGCCAGAAAGGCGGCTTGGCATTGCTCAGTCAATAGGATTTTTGCGGAGGGCAAGGCAGCCAAGCTTACTTTTCCCTTAGTTTTCAGTAGGTCCGTAATGGGTAGAGCCACCTGGGCGAAGTTAGGGATGAATCCTCGATAGAAGTTTGCAAATCCCAGAAATTGCTGTACTTGCTTCCGGTTGGTGGGGGGAGTCCAATCGAGGACGGCTTGGACTTTGGCGGGGTCCATGCGAAGACCTTGGTGGGAGATGATGTATCCCAAAAACGTGAGTTTGCTTTGGTGAAATTCGCACTTAGCTAGTTTTGCGAAAAGTTGATGGTTACGCAGGCGTTGCAGAACTTCCTTGACCAGAGCCACATGCTCGTCCATAGTTTTCGAATAAATGAGAATGTCATCTAAGTAGACCACCACCCCACGATATAGAAGGTCATGTAGGATTTCATTGATGAGTTGCATGAAGACCCCCGGGGCCCCTTTTAATCCGAACGGCATCACAAGGAATTCATACATTCCGAAACAGCTAGAGAAGGCAGTGAGGTGCTCATCCCCTTCGCGGATACGGACTCGGTAGTAAGCTTCCACCAAGTCTAATTTAGAGAACACACGGCCTTCCTGTAATTGTCCCAAAATATCGGATATTAATGGGATAGGATAGGCGTTGGTCTGGGTAACCGCATTGAGCTTTCTGAAGTCAATGCACAGGCGAAGGTCGCCCTCTTTTTTCCGGACGAAAAACGCGGGGGCCGAGTTTGGGGCATTCGAAGGGCGAATGAACCCTCTGGCGAGGTTTTTGTCCAAAAAGTCCCGGAGGACAGTGCGCTCGGAAGCGCTCATAGGGTAAATCTTACTCTTGGTTAATGTGCAGTCCTTTACCACTTCAATCGCACAGTCTGAGGCCCGGTGGGGGGGTAAGGCATCACATTCCCTAAGGTCGAAGACATCTTCAAAGTCCCGGTATACAGCGGGTAGAGCCGGTGGTGCTGGGGCAGTAGAGGTTAATGCTGGAACGGGCGGACATAGCAGAGCAAAGTTTTGCCGATGCTGGTCGCAGGTGGGACTAGCGAAGGAGATAGTGTTTGTTTCCCAATCAATACTGGGACTATGTCCTTTAATCCAGTTAATTCCCAAGACCACTTCAAATCGGATAGGGGCTATAGTGAAGTCTATTTGTTCCCAGTGGGAACCAATTCCCATTGCCACCCCTATGGTGCGGTGATCAACTGGACCCCCCTGGAAATGGCTTCCGTCCATTTGGGCAAATTGGACGGGGGCGGGTAAAGCCTCAGAGTCGGCTCTGAGTGCAGCAAAAGTGGTTTCGCTTATGAGAGTGCGACAGCAACCGGAGTCAATTAGTGCTTTGACGGGGATTTGTGGGCCACCGTTAAGTTGTTGTAAAACTGCATCCACGTAGACGGTGGAGTCCACTTCTTTGATTTTGGTAGGAGCATTCGGTTTGATAGGAAGATCCTGAGAGGTCTGTGGAGACGCTCCATTCACCACAGACCGGAGCCGTTTTTTGACAAGTCGAGGGGAGATTCCAGGTTTAAGGCTGGAGAAATCCAAGGATTTTCCTCATCCGAAGAGGGAAAGTCGTTCCCCGATGGGGCACTTGTAATCCGAGACCCGGCGGGGTCGTTGGTAGTAGGCAGGGAGGCTGGGTCCCCGGCATGGAGTGCAGAGGGTGTGGGTCTTCCCGGAGCTGCGCTGCGGGTGGCCGCGGTGCCTCTGCGTGGTGGACGACCTCGGGCGCGGGTTGTCGTGCTGGGACGAAATAATTCCTGGCGGCGTGGGCAAACAGCTGCAAAGTGGCCCATTTCTCCGCAAGTAAGACAGGCACCCCTCTGAAATCGGGCTTCACGTTCCTGGGGCGGACGTGGGGGATTTCGTGGGACGAGCAGTGGTGCCTTGGGTTGAGGCTTTTGGGTGCCTTTTTCCTTGTGCTTTTGACGGACGAGAGAAATAAAGCGTCGGCGGCTTTCCACTTCCTCGGCTAATAGGATCCAGTCTTCGAGGGTATCGGGATCGCCTCGCATGTAAGACCAGTTCAGAATGTCAGGATGCAAGGCTTCCCTGAAATGATGGATCAGGGTGGTCTCGGGCCAACCTACAATTTTACTTGCCAATCGTTGAAATTCATCGGCAAATTCTCGAACTGTAGCAGAGCCTTGTTTTAATTGTAAGAGTTCCGTTTTGGCTCTTTCCCCCAGGAAGGGGTCCTCAAACCTCCTTCTCAGGGCAGTCATGAAGTTGTTGAGGGAACGAATAGCACGAGAGCGGGTGTCAAACTGGAGGACCATCCAGTCAGCCGCTTTACCTGTCAGAAGGGAAGCTACGTAACGCACCCGGCTATCTTCCGTGGGGAAAAGTTGTCCTTGTTCTCGCATATAACTGTCCACTTGATGCAAGAAACAAGGCAAAGTCTCGAGAGATCCGTCATACGTAGTCCTCAATTTGAGTTGCTTCCAAGGGCCGGGCGCAGGTTGACCCGGTTGCACGGGTGGTCCGGGTGGAGGAGCAACAGGAGCTCCAGGAGGCAAGGGTGGAGCAGGCACATTAGCGGGTGGCTGTACAGGTGGTCCGGGCGGAGGAGCAACAGGAGCTCCAGGAGGCAAGGGTGGAGCAGGCACATTAGCGGGTGGCTGTACGGGTACCCCCTGACCCGGTATCGGAATGGGCTGTCTCTGAGCTATCAGGGTTTGTTGTAATTGCCTGTTCTCTTGAAGCATAAGTTCCATTACTTCCTGGAGTTGATCAACACGGTCGGAGAGCTCCCGATTCTGGGCTCGTAAGAGATGAACCTCCTCACTCGGGCCACCAGTAAGATGAGGCTTACTGGTCCGGAAGCTTGTGGCCCATTGAGAGCTATCCCCATATAAATCCTCGTCTTCAGACTCTCCTGAGTCTCGACGTCGGTCAGCCAAACGGCGTGCGCGTTGGGTCGCGCGCGACGGGACAAACGCCGGGGAAAAAGACAGACCCGATAGCCCTAGTACTTTGTCCTTGGGGCGCGTGTCCACGTTCGCCAGATTCCTAATCCTTGCTGCAGCCGCCCTGGCTGCTTCCGCAGCCTCTCTCTCTCTTGCGACCTTAGCCGCTTCGGCGGCTTGCTGATCCGCAAGAACTTTGGCGTTCTCAAGTCTTAGGGCAGTCTCTGCCGTAATGCGCGGCAAAAGTTCTGTCTCCAGGAGTGTGAGTAGGGGGTCGGGTTCCCCGCCCAGCAGAGGTTGTACTCGAACCGCCAGTGCGGGTGCCTCGGCTCCAAAAGTCGAGGTCAAAACTTGAGCCAAGGTGGCTACCGGGGTGTTCTTTGTACATTCCACAAGGAGAAGAGCGGTGCTAATAGCGACTCGCTTGGCCTCAGCTTGACAGCTGGCTGCATCCGGGATCAGGGAAAAACCCTCCGGCGGGGCTCCCGCCATGGTAGAAAGAGTTTCTCGAGAAATAAGATTATCCAAAAGTCCAGTTAATATTTGTAAATCCTCAGTCGCCAATCGGGCATCGTCCAGTAATTGATCCAAGTCCTGAAGATCTAGACGAGCATCAGTATCCTCCGACGTTAACATCCAGAAACGTCCTTTAAGAGATTGCCACTGTTCCTGTACCAGTCCCCTCAAGCGGCAAACCTCTCGGGTCGTCCGGAAAAGTTCAGCGATTAAGTCTTGTAACAGAGTAGGATCCTCAGAGAAGGGCTCCAGGGTGTAGATCACCTGGAGAGCTGCACAGCTCCCATCCAAGTGGCAGGCGAACCCCCCTGGGCTCCAGCCTGGCTAGTAGAATGGTGAAGAGAAGGGATAGCTGTCATAATGTCAGCCCTTGGCCCACAGAACCAGAAATCACCACAAAGTCAGATAGAGTCCAAACAGATGGCTTTTACTGGTCAAATAGGCATACAGTGCAAACGAATAAAATGACAGCTATGAGAGACTCACTAGCTGGGAGATATTATAAGGCAGGAAAGGCGGGAGATTACACGCACAGGCTGAATACAGTTTCCCAGGAGCTGAGTTCCCAGGCCTAGGTATGCGACCTTGGGGGGCAGACAATACAGCGCAGAGACAGAGGCAATAACGAAACCGAGATAGCAGCCTGACAGAACCCCCCCCTGTTTTATGGTGGAAGCAGGAGCAGATATGGGGGTTGACGAGGGGGAAGCGCTTACGTGCGGTGGTGCACTGACTGCAGGCGGCTTGGCGGCCGGTTGGGTTGGAGGAGCTGGTGCGTCGGTCCCGTGCTTCCGTTGTGGGGGCAGCGTTTGGGATCGGGTTTGTACAGCCAGCACGGGTAGGGCTTCTCTTTGCGCGGGTGTAAATAAAGAGTCTGTCGGCCGATCGAGTTTCACTGGGTACTGAGGCAGTCGGGAGAGAGCATCTGCGAGAACGTTTTGTTTCCCAGGGACATGCTTCAGGACGAAACGAAACTGAGCAAAGAAATCTGCCCAACGCTGCTGTTTTGCGGACAATTTATGGGTCCCCGTGAGGGCAGCTAGATTTTTGTGATCGGTCCAAACTTCAAAGGGTACTTTAGACCCCTCCAGGAATTGTCGCCATAGAGTAAGTGCATGGTGAACGGCCGATGCCTCTTTCTCCCAAATGGGCCAGTTCAATTGGGAGTGCGCAAACTTCTTCGAGAAGTAAGCGCAAGGGTGAAGGAGACCATCCGGTCCTCTTTGGAGAAGGGCCCCTCCCATAGCCACGTCGGAGGCATCGACTTGCACAATGAACATTTGATTCGGGTCTGGGTGCCGTAGCACGGGCTCCGAAGTGAAGAGGCGTTTGAGGGCTACAAAAGCGGCTTGGCATTGATCAGTCCACAGTATCTTAGCGGAGGGTAACGTAGCCGAGCTTTCTTTACCCTTTGTTTTCAGCAGGTCGGTAATGGGTAGCGCCACTTGGGCGAAGTTAGGGATGAACCCACGATAGAAATTAGCAAAACCTAGAAACTGTTGCACTTGTTTGCGGTTGGAGGGAGGAGTCCAATTGAGGATGGATTGGACCTTGGTAGGGTCCATGCTAAGGCCATGGTGGGAGATTATGTAACCCAAGAACGTTATTCTGCTCTGATGAAATTCACATTTAGCCAACTTTGCAAAGAGTTGGTGATTGCGCAGGTGCTGCAGAACTTCTCGGACCAGAGCGACATGCTCATCCATGGTTTTCGAATAAATAAGAATGTCATCCAAATAAACCACCACCCCGCGGTACAGTAAATCGTGGAGGATTTCGTTGATGAGTTGCATGAAGACCCCCGAGGCCCCTTTTAATCTGAAAGGCATCATGAGGAAATCAAACATTCCAAAACAGCTAGAGAAGGCAGTGAGGGGCTCGTCTCCCTCGCGGATACGGACCCGGTAGTAGGCTTCTACTAAGTCCAACTTGGAGAATATACGACCCTCTTGCAACTGCCCCAAAATATCTGAAATCAGCGGTATAGGGTAGGCGTTAGCTTGGGTAACTGCATTGAGCTTTCGGAAGTCGATGCATAGGCGAAGGTCGCCCTCCTTTTTTCGGACGAAAAATGCGGGGGCTGAGTTTGGGGCATTAGATGGGCGAATGAACCCTCTGGCAAGGTTTTTGTCCAAAAAGTCCCGTAGTACAGTACGCTCGGAAGCGCTCATAGGGTAAATCTTACTCTTGGTTAATGTGCAGTCCTTCACCACCTCAATTGCACAGTCAGTGGCCCAGTGGGGGGGCAAGGCATCACATTCTTTCATGTTGAAGACATCCGCAATGTCCTGGTATACATCAGGTAGGGTCGGCGGTGATGGGACATCGGAGGTTAATGCTGGAGCGGGTGGAGACAGCACCGCGACGTGCTGTCGGTGCTGATCGCATTTGGGGTTGGCAAAGGAGATAGTGTTCGTCTCCCAGTCTATACTGGGACTATGTCCTTTAATCCAGTTAATTCCCAAGACCACTTCAAATCGGATAGGGGCTATGGTAAAGTCTATTTGCTCCCAGTGGGAGCCAATACCCATCGCCACCTCTGTAGTGCGATGATCAACGGCCCCCCCCTTGAAATGGCTACCGTCCATTTGGGCAAATCGGACGGGGGCTGGTAAAGCCTCGGATTTGACTTTGAGTGCTGCAAAAGTGGCCTCATTGATTAGAGTGCGACCGCAACCGGAGTCAATGAGTGCCTTAACGGGTAGTTGGGGACCACCTTTATAGTGTTGTAAAACTGCGTCCACATAAACGGTGGTTTCCACTTCCTTCACCTTGGTGGGAGCTTTCGGTTTAGCAGGAGATTCTGCAGGGGTCTGTGGAGACGCTCCACTCACCACAGACCGGAGCCGTTTTTTGACAAATCAAGGGGGGTTTCAAGATTCAACGCTGGAGGATTCCATGGGTTCTCTTCGTCTGAGTAAGGAGAATTGTCCCCCAATGGGGCATTTGTAATCCGGGACCCGGTGGGGTCACTCGATGTAGGAAGGTGAGATGAGTCCTCAACATGAAGTGCAGAGGGTGTGGGTCTCCCCGGCGCTGCGCTGCGGGAGGCCGCGGTGCCTCTGCGTTGAGGTCGTCCTCGAGCTCGGGGTGCCATGCTGGGGCGAAAGGGTTCAGGGCGATGTGGGCAGACTGCCGCAAAGTGGCCCAGTTCCCCACAAGTGAGGCAAGCTCCTCTTTGGAATCTTGTTTCGCGATCCTGGGGCGGATGCACGGGCTTCCGTGGGTTGAGGAGCGGTGCCTTGGGCTGGGGCTTTTGGACGTTTTTCTCCTTGTTTCTTTGGCGGACAAGGGAAATAAAGCGTCAGCGGCTTTCCACCTCCTCGGCTAATAGAATCCAATCCTCGAGGGTGTCGGGATCACCCCGCATATACGACCAGTTCAAAATGTCAGGGTGTAAGGCTTCCCTGAAATGGTGAATCAGGGTGGCTTCGGGCCAGCCCACAATTCTGCTTGCTAGTCTCTGGAATTCATCGGCGAATTCTCGAACTGGAGTAGAGCCTTGTTTTAGTTGTAGAAGCTCCGCTTTGGCTCGTTCCCCCAGAAAGGGGTCCTCAAACCTCCTCCGTAAGGCAGTCATGAAATTGTTGAGGGAACGGATAGAGCGGGATCGGGTGTCGAACTGGAGTACCATCCAGTCAGCTGCTTTACCTGTCAAAAGGGAAGCCACATAGCGAACCTGGCTGTCTTCAGTAGGGAAGAACTGTCCTTGTTCTCGCATATAACTGTCTACCTGATGCAAGAAACAGGGCAGGGTTTCGAGAGATCCATCGTAAGTAGTTTTTAATTTGAGTTGTTTCCAAGGACCGGGCATAGGTTGGCCCGGTTGCACGGGTGCCCTGGGTGCAGGCAGCACGGGACCTCCGGGAACCAGGGGTTGAACAGGCACATTAGCAGGTGGCTGGGCTGGCACTCCCTGTGGAATCGGTACTGCAGCCCCTTGTGGAACGGGTTGTGCCGGGCCTGCTGTAACTGCCTGTTGTCCTGAAGCAAGCGTTCCATTAGCTCTTGGAGTTGATCTATACGGCCAGATAGCTCCCGGTTTTGAGCTCGTAACAGGTGAACGTCCTCACCCGGGCCACCTATACGATGAGGTTTGCTTGAGCGAAAACTTGTGGCCCATTGGGAACTGTCCCCGTACAAGTCCTCTTCCTCAGACTCCTCAAAGTCTTGGCGTCGTTCCGCGAGGCGGCGTGCGCGTTGGGTTGTGCGCGACAGCGCAAATACCGGGGAAAACGACAGACCCAATGGAGGACCGCTCCGTCCGGAGTCTTTGGGGCGGCCTCCTGTCCGCGCCCGATCCGCAGCCAACAGCTGCTCTTTGTCCCTTGCGGCTTGAGCCTCGGCTTCCGCCTTAGCCGCCTCAGCAGCTTCCCTATCCGCGAGAACCTGTGCGCTTTCAAGCCTCAGAGCGACAGCTGCGGTAACGTGCGGCAAAAGTTCTGTCTCCAGGAGCGTGAGGAGGGGGTCGGGCTCCCCACCTAACAATGGTTGCACTCGGACCGCGACCGCGGGTGCATCGGCCCTGAACGTCGGGGTCAAAGGTTGAGCCAAGGTGGCCATCGTGGTATCCTTTGTACAATCCGCAAAGAGGAGGGCTGTCTGGATAGCGACCCTCTTGGCCTCAGCTTGACAGTCAGCTGCATTGGGTACCAAAGAAAAACTTGCCGGTGCGGCCCCCGCCATGGTACCTTCCTCCAAGGCGGCAGGACGCTTAAGGGCCATGGATGCGAGAGTCTCACGGGCAATAAGCTTATCCAATAAACTGGTTAGTATTTTTAAGTCCTCAGTTGCCAGCCGGGCATCATCCAGTAACTGATCAAAATCCTGGAGGTCTAAACAAGCATTAGTATCCTCCGACGTTAACATCCAGAGAACCCTCACTAGAGATCGCCACTGCGTCTGGACCAGTCCACTCAAGCGGCAAACCTCTGAATTAGTCCTAAAGAGTTCCGCTACTATGTCCCGTAGGAGGGTAGGATCCTCTGAGGAGGACTCCAGGGTTCCAAGAAGCAGTAGTCACGGTTCACTCGGAGAGCGCCCTCCTAGCTCCCATCCGAGTGGCAGGCGAACCCTCCAGGGCTCCAGCCTGACTAAAGAATCGATGAAGAAGGGATAAGGGGATAGCTGTCATAATGTGAGCTCTTGACCCATCGAACCAGAAATCACCACAGAGACAATCAGGTTCCAAGCAAATGGCTTTACTGGTCAAATAGGCAATACAGTGCATTGAAAGAAAGATGACAGCTATGGCTTGTCTTGCCCGTTATTTGGAAATATAAGGCAGAGAAACGGCGGGAGATTACAAAGCATAAACAGAGCATTATTTCCCAGGAATGGCGTTCCCAGGCTTTGGTATGTGTAGCCGTCCTTGAGTCTGGACGGTGCAGCAGAGAAACGAAAGGAAACATCTAAACCGAGATAACAGCCTGACATGCGGAAGTTAATCGCCTGACTGGACTTGTTCGTGCTCAGTGGCGTTCTCTAGGCGCGACGGTCTCCTGGACGTCCGACATCGTGGATACCAGAGCCTGCCAAGACCTCCACACCCTCGACTGGTTGGTGGAAGATGCTCGATTGGCGGCAGAGGATTTACAATGATTGACTAGCCTGTTGGCCGGACTAACTGCCAGTGAAACACAAACGACCCTGACTGCGGTCCCGATCCGTCCTGCAAGACCTTCAGACATGGCGACCCCAGCCACACCAGCCCCCGAGCTCTTCCAAGCGGAGGCGAAAGCGGTGGCCACACGGGTGGCAGCGCTTTTTCAGGGCCACACTGCAACCACTATTTCGGTGGCTGAACTCACGAAGCATCTGACCCCCAACTTCGGTACTAATGCAGCGGCCTTGGCGGTACAGATCCAGCCGATGTTGGATCTGACAGATCCCACTGAACTCCTCTACACTTTGGAACAGGAGGCCCTTCCACTCGTTACCACGGCACTGACCGCAAAGCTAGAAGCCGACCAGGCCCTGGCTGAACGCAAAAGGGCGGAGGAGCAGGCACGGGCAGTGGCTGAAGCCGCAGCAAAAGCTCGGGCTGAACAGGAGGAGAGGGAACTCTTAGCTGCCGGGCACAGGCCGGCACGCGCCCCCGACAACCCGGGGGCTATGAATTACCCCCGTTCTCCCTGTCTTTCATCCCGTCACGTAGCATTCAACGCTCCCTCAGATTGGCGGGGACTTTGCCCAAGGTGCCAGACGATTCTGACGAGGAGGACTTATACGGTGGGGAGTCTCTCTGGGCCGCTAATTTGCTGGTCAGCCAGTCCCGCCGTGCTGGCGGCACCGGCGACGAGATGTTTTTGCTGCGAAACCAAAATCTGGACCTTATGGAGCAGGTGGCGCGCTTACAGGATCAACTGACACTGGTACTCAGAGACAACGATTAGTTACAATGGGCTCAAACTGCACCCGTTGCCCCGGCCCCCGTGACGCCACAGCAGCCACCGCAGCAACCGCAGCAACCGCTGCAGCAACCAGCTGCACCGGTAGTTCCTCCTGGTGGAGGACCTGCAGCTCCTGGCGGGGGTCCCGTTGCTCCTGGCGGAGGACCCATAGTTCCTGGCGGAGGCCCCGCAGCACCCAGCGGAGTGCCTGTTGCACCTGCCTTACCGGTACTACCGGGTGCGCCGGGGTTACCGGGAGCTCCAGTTCCTGGATACCCGCCTATACCCCCAGTTCCTGGATATCCGCCTGTACCCCCAATGCCATGGAGGCAACCGAAGTTGAAGATTACCTATGACGGCTCAGTTGAAACTTTGCCCCGTTTTTTACATCATGTGGATAGTTATATGAGGGAGCAAAGACAATTCTTCCCTACCGAAGATAGCTGCGTTCGTTTCGTTGCCTCCCTGCTAACGGATAAAGCGGCTGATTGGATGATTCTCCAGTTCGATATGCGATCCCGCTCCATTCGCTCCCTCAACAATTCCATGTTTGCCTGTCAGGCCTGTGTCTCAGTTGGTTTCGTTTTCCCACTGACCAGACTCAAGGACTGTTATGCATACCTAAACCCTTTTGAAGCTGTGGGAACCACAGCGCTGTTTGTGTTTTGTAATCTCTTGCTTTTTTCTATGCTTTTATATTACCAAGCGCAAGCCAGCAAGCTCCATTGCTTTCACCTTTTCTTTATGCTCTGTTAACCTATTTGACCAGTAAAAACCAGCTTCTTTGGACCTGACTGTCTCTGATGTGGTTTTTGGTTCAGATTGGGCCAAGGGCTTACATCGCCTTGAGAAGGCGCTTTGAGGATCCCTTCATGGGAGAGAGAGCCAAAGCAGAACTTTTGCAACTCAGGCAAGGCTCCTCTCCAGTTCGGGAATTCGCAGATGAATTCCAACGACTTGCGAGTAAAGTAGTGGACTGGCCCGAAGCTACCCTTATTCACTACTTCCGAGAAGCTTTGCACCCGGACATTTTGAACTCTTATACGCGAGGTGACCCAGATACCCTGGAGGATTGGATTCTACTGGCCGAGGAAGTAGAAAGTCGCCGACAGTTCATTTCCCTGGTCCGAAATCGGGCCAAAGAGAGGGGCAGTCAAAAACCTCCCCCAAACCTTCGACTCCCAACCCGCGGAGACCAACCCGACTCCCTTTGGATCGCGAGTCCTGATTCCAGAGAGGAGCCTGTCTCATTTGCGGTGTTATGGGCCACTTTGCAGCGGCTTGTCCTCACCGTCCAGAGCCCACTCGACCGGCCGTACCGCCTCAAGCTCAGGGACGACCTCAACGCAGAGGCACCGTGGCCACCCGCAGCGCAGCGCCGGGACAACCCACACCCTCTGCCCTTCACGTCGAGAATCTAGTCTAGTCTCCCTGCACCCATCGACCCCGTAGGGTCCCGGATTACAAGTGCCCCAGTGGGGGACAGCTCTCCTTCTTCCAATGAAGATCATCAATGGAATTCCCCAGCTCTAAATCTGAATCTCCTCTTGACCTGTCAAAAAACGGACACGGTCTGTGGTGAGTGGAGCGTCCCCACAGACCCCTGCAGAAACCCCTGCAAAACCCAAGGCTCCTGTCATGGTGAGTGAAGTCGAAAATACGGTGTATGTGGATGTAGTGTTACAACACTATAAAAAGGGCCCCCAGTTACGTGTCAAAGCCGTCATAGATTCCGGCTGCGGGCGCTCTTTAATCAATGAGGCCACGTTTGCAGCTCTACAAATCAAGTCCGAAAACCTACCGGCTCCTGTCCAATTCGCCCAAATGGACGGTAGCCACTTTAAAGGGGGGCCGGTCGACCATTGCACACGGGGAGTAGCGATGGGCATCGGTTCCCATTGGGAGCAGATAGACTTTACCATTGCCCCAGTCCGATATGAGGTCATTTTAGGAATTAACTGGCTCAAAGGGCACAGTCCTTCCATAGACTGGGAGGCTGGCACTATTGCCTTTACCAACCCTAAGTGTGACCAACATCGACACGAGGTTGCGGTTGCTCTTCCACCCGCCTCAGCCTTAGCCTCCGATGCTCTACCATCGACCCAATTACCCGAGGTATACCGAGACTTTGAGGATGTTTTTGATGTAAAAGAATGCGATGCATTATCCCCCCCCCCCACCGTACTACGGACTGTGCGATTGAAGTGGTGGGAGACTGCAAACTGACTAAAAGCAAGATTTACCCTATGAGCGTTTCCGAACGCGCCGTGCTGCAAGACTTTGTAGACAAAAATCTTTCTCGGGGGTTCATTCGGCCATCAGCCACTCCCAACTCAGCCCCTGCTTTCTTTGTCCGTAAGAAGACGGGTGACTTGCGCTTGTGCATTGACTTTCGAAAACTCAATGCAGTCACCCAAGCCAATGCCTACCCCATTTCACTGATCTCGGACATCTTGGGACAACTAAGGGAGGGGCTCATTTTCACCAAACTGGACTTGGTTGAAGCTTATTACCCGGTCCAGATTCGTGACGGGGACGAACCCCTCACAGCCTTTTCTAGCTGCTTCGGAATGTATGAATTTCTGGTGATGCCTTTCGGGTTAAAAAGGGCCCTGGGGGTCTTCATGCAACTCATTAACGAGGTCCTCCATTATTTATTATATCGAGGCATGGTGGTTTATCTTGATGATATCCTTATTTACTCTAATTCCATGGATGAACATATTACTCTGGTCAGAGAAGTGTTACAACGTCTCTGAAACAATCAGCTCTACGCTAAGTTGTCCAAGTGTGAGTTCCACCAGGAACAATTAACCTTCTTGGGATACATAGTCTCACATCAGGGCCTCACCATGGACCCTGCTAAGATACAATCCATACTTGATTGGCTCCTCCCTCCACCCGCAAGCAGGTGCAGCAGTTTCTCGGCTTTGCCAACTTTTACCGTGGTTTCATTCCCAACTTTGCTCAAGTAGCACTGCCAATCACCGACCTCCTAAAGACTAAGGGTAAAGGGGTCTCTGCCGCGTTACCCACCTCCAAGGTGCATTGGACAGATCAATATCAAACTGCCTTTGCAACTCTCAAGCAGCTTTTCACTTCTGAACCTGTGCTGCAGCATCCCGATCCAGACCAAATGTTTATTGTGCAAGTAGATACGTCTGACGTAGCTATGGGAGGGGCTCTTTTGCAAAGAGGGCCAGATGGTCTTCTTCACCCCGTGCTTATTTTTCAAAGAAATTTGCGCACTCCCAACTGAACTGGCCAATTTGGGAAAAAGAAGCTGCAGCCGTCCATCATGCCCTCACTACATGGAGGCAGTTTCAGGTTCCAGGGCCCCCTTTGAAGTCTGGACCGATCACAAAAATCTAGAGGCCCTCACGGGGGCCCATAAACTGTCCGCAAAACAGCAGCGTTGGGCGGACTTCTTTGCTCAATTCCGTTTTGTGTTCAAGCATGTGCCTGGAAAGCAAAACATGCTAGCTGATGCTCTTTCCAGGCTTCCCCAGTATCCGGTGAAAATCGACCGTCCTACGGCCTCCTTATTCACCCCAGCGCAAATGGAAGCTCTACCAGTTCTAGCTGTACAGACTCGGTCACAAACTCTGCTCCAATCCAAGCCCCAAGCAGTGGACAGCAGAGCATCTGTCAAGAGGGAACCAACTCCCCCTCCGGACCCACCCACGCCACCTACACCCAGCGCCCCACATCAACCAGTCCTCCCCTCCACCCCATCGCCACTGCTGGCGGCTCCTGCTTCACCCCCCTCGGCGGGGGGGATGATCCTGCCCGACTCCTTCCTGCACTCCCTTCATGCTCAGTGCCTAGCAAAACGCACTGCTCAGGCACTGCCCTCGGGCCTGCTAGAACGGGGTGGTTGTTGGTACAAAGACTCGAAATTGTACGTGCCTAAAATAATTCAGAAAGAGGTCCTGCAAATGGCCCATGGAGCCAAAACGGCAGGACACTTTGGATTCTTAAAAACCCTTCAATTGTTGCGCAGGCAGTTTTGGTGGGCAGGCATGCGTACTGACGTGGATTTCTTCATTCGCAGCTGTCCCATCTGTGCCACTGTCAAACCATCCCAAGGTAAGCCCCCTGGACTGTTGGAACCGCTGGGGGTTCCCACCAAGCCCTGGGAAGTGATTGCTATGGATTTTATGACTGATCTCCCACTCAGTGAAGGAAAAACTGTTCTATGGGTTATTACTGACTTGTTTTCCAAACAGGTACATCTGGTTCCGTGTGCGGGTATACCCTCCGCCCCAAAGTTGGCCCGCCTCTTTGTGTCACATGTTTTCCGTTTGCATTCCTTTCCACGTAAGATAATCAGGGACCACGGGGGTACCTACGTAGCTAAGTTTTGGAAAACCTTTCTCAAGTTGGTGGGGGTGGAACAGGGTTTGTCTAGTGCTTTTTATCCCCAAACAGATGGGCAAACTGAACGTGTAAATGCTGTACTGGAATGTTATTTGCATTGTTATGTCAATTATCACCAAGATGATTGGGTTGAACTAATGCCTTTTGCTGAGTATGCTTACAATAATGCTGTGCATCAATCGACAGGTTTTAGTCCTTTTAATGCTGTGTATGGTCAAGATTTCAGTCCTATTGGTCATGTTGATGTTGCGGGGGAGGAGGGAAGTGATGATGTAGCCTCTTGGGCTCGAGCTATCCATACCACCTGGCCCTGGCTAGTAAAGAATTTAGAAAGGGCCAAACGCAAATATAAAGCTCAAGCAGATAAACATCGCTCTCCCAGCAAAGACTTCCAGGTTGGTGACTTAGTGTACCTATCCACCAAGAATCTACGGTCCACCCGGCCATGTGATAAGCTCAGTGCCAAGTACATGGGGCCGTATCCCGTTGCTCGGATAATTAACCCAGTCACTGTGGAACTGACACTCCCTAAAACTTTGAGGCATATCCATCCTGTCTTCCATGTCAGCCTCCTCAAGCCTCATGTTGCCGCCTCAAACTGGCACCCGGAACCGCCTCCTGAACAGCCTGTGATGGTGGGGGGGAGGAGTATTTTGAAGTGTCAAAGATCCTGGACTCTCGTATGCGTCATGGCTCTCTGCAATACTTGGTTCATTGGAAACACTTCCCTCCTGCCTATGATGAGTGGGTTCGTGCACAAGATGTCTCCGCCCCACACCTAGTGCGTGCCTTCCACATCGCCTACCCCCATAAGCTGTCCCCCTTGCAGGACGGGAGGGGGCCCTAAGGGGAGCAGAATGTCAGGCCTACTCGCTGTGTCTCAGATAGTTTTGTTTTCTCACAGACTTTCCTTCCCTGACTGTTCAAGGACTGTTTTCCCAATACTGCATTCCTGTTCCCTTTGAAGCTAGCAGGTGCCCGTGGGAGCTGTGGTGCCTCTAGACTGTTGAAAGTGATCTCATGAGACTGTATTGCTGAATGCTTTTTTCTAATGTTCTTATATTATCAAGTGCATGCCATTTCCCCCCATTGCTGTCTTTGGACTTCTAAGCTCTGCTTGCCTGTGATACCATTAAACCAACTCTTTTGGACTACTAAGTCTCCTGGTGTGGCTTTTGGTTTTCGATGGGACAAGTGCTTACAGCTGCAGAGAGTTTAAAGTTTTATTTAAGAAAATGTGAACGGGGTCGGTAACCCTTACAAACATCAGGTTAGAATGCCGAGGCAAAGGATATCGGCTAACTATATAGAGAACACACAAAAGAATTGATTACACGTAGGCTTTGAAATGTAAAAACATCAGGTTTCTTTGAAGCTCCTAGAGGTGCCAGGATTCTGGCAGAAC
This sequence comes from Euleptes europaea, assembly GCF_029931775.1. Taxonomy (NCBI): domain Eukaryota; kingdom Metazoa; phylum Chordata; class Lepidosauria; order Squamata; family Sphaerodactylidae; genus Euleptes; species Euleptes europaea. The sequence goes on from NC_079315.1 coordinate 123,578,209, forward strand.
TGACAACTAGAGAACCGATAGCTGATTTACAACGGGAAGGCTTTGAAGTGGAGGTGTTACAGTCTCCAGCCTACGTCCCCTTTCCCATGAGATCATGAGGAGGGGGGGAAAGAACACGGAGCATGTTCATCCCGGGTCCGACTGGGTGTCCTCGCTGATACTCCGCCTCCCCAAAGACCCCCTTTGGAGTTGCTCGGTTTGGCGGGGTAGTGCCGATGAAATTCCACCACCAGGGTGGGAGCCTGTACATGCATAGTGGAAACCCATTCATCGTGGCTGAAGTTCAGGTGCTTCCAATGCACGAGATACTCCAGCTGGCCCCTTCGCACTCGAGAGTCTAATACCTTGGAGATCTCAAAGTGCTGTTCCCCTTGTACCATGACTGGGGTAGCAGCTGCGGGTTCAGGGTGCCATTCAGGTGCCGGTACGAAGGGTTTTAACAGACTTACATGAAATACCGGGTGCACTCCCTGTAAGGTCTTTGGCAGTTCCAACTCCACTGTAACCTCATTGATAACCTGGGAGATTGGGAATGGCCCCACGAACTTTTGACTCAGCTTTTTGCATGGACGTAGTGATCTGAGATTTTTGGTGGAGAGATGCACCTTCCCACCAACCTTTAATTCCCATTGAGGCATCCTGTGTTTGTCTGCCTGTGCCTTGTACCTCTCCTTTGCCTGCTCCAAGTTCTTCACAAGCAAGGGCCAGGTGTTCCTCACTGTGTTGGCCCATACTGACACCTCGGGGGGGTTGCCGCCCGGAGGGAGGGGTATGGCCCCCAAGGGCCCAAAGTCCATCCCGTATACTGCTTTGAACGGGCTTATACTAGTGGCAGAGTGTACCGAGTTATTGTAGGCGTATTCCGCCAATGGCAGCAGGTCTACCCAATTGTCCTGGTGGTAGTTTACAAAACAACGCAAGTAACATTCTACCACCGCATTAACGCTTTCAGTCTGCCCGTCCGTCTGTGGGTGATAAGCTAAAGACAAACCTTGCTGCACACCCACAAGCTCTAAAAATGCTTTCCAAAACTTAGATACGAACACGGACCCCCTGTTTCTCACGACCTTCCATGGAAAGCCGTGTAATTTGAAGACCTGGTGCACAAATAATCGAGCCAGTTTGTGCGCAGAGGGCATCCCCTCGCACGGAATGAGATGAACCTGTTTAGAGAAGAGATCCATGATTACCCACAGGACCGTCTTGCCTTGGCTAGATGGAAGGTCGGTTATGAAATCCATCCTGATCACCTGCCAGGGTGCTTTGGGAGTCTCTAGGGGCTTTAACAACCCAGGGGATTTACCCATCAAGCGCTTGTTTGTCACGCACACCGGACAAGATTTAATGAACACATCTATGTCCTGGCGCATCCCTGGCCACCAGAACTGTCTCCTTGCTAGGTGCAAGGTTTTCACGAACCCAAAATGCCCCCCATTTTAGCACTGTGGCTCCACTGCAACACCTCCCGCCGTAGTTCCAGGGTATGTAGTGTTTATCCTTATGGGTACCATTCTGGTCCGTCACCTGGGGCGGGAGAGATCATTCCCCCCGCTCTCGCTGAAGAGCCTCCCCCACCTCTTCTTGACGGCCTCTGGGAGGCTTTCCTGAACTGTCCAGAGGCGGGAGACAGCAGCATCCGACCCTTGAGAGGAGGCAGGCACCGGTTCCTCAGCCCTGTCCCCTCGCATTATCTGAGAGGGTTCCCCCTTCTCCCCAGAGGCAGTAGTCGGAATTTCCCCAGGGGTTGCCGGGGGTGAGGGGGCAGGAGCAACCACCTCTCGAGAGGGACTTGGAGTTGACCCTCTTACCGCAGCACGGGCTTGCGCTCTGGTCAGAACTCCTGCGCTATTCCCCTCCGGAGTCAAACCCAGGTGCTCCCGTGTAAAAAGAGAACCCACCGGCCACTCGACCTTATTGCGGCATGCAAGATAGCCCGTCTGCTAGGCAGTTTTCTTTCCCGGGCATGTGTTTGATGGTGAAGCGAAACTTAGAGAAGAAGTCCGCCCAGCGCAGCTGTTTGGCGGACAGCTTCCGTTGACCCAAAATAGCTTTGAGGTTCCGATGATCTGTCCAGACCTCAAAAGGTTTGGCCGCCCCTTCCAGGAACTGCCGCCAGACCGTGAGCGCATGCTTAATTGCCATGGCCTCTTTTTCTCCAATCAGCCAGTTGAGTTCTGGGCCAGAAAACTTCTTGGAAAAATATGCACAGGGTTTAAGTCTCCCTTGGTCATCCCTTTGAAGGAGCGCACCTCCCATCGCCTTCTCTGAGGCGTCTACCTGCAGGGTGAATGGCCTGGAATAATCTGGCTGAGCCAGAACGGGTTTGGAGGTAAAGCGCCCCTTAAGAGTCTCAAACGCCGTCTGACACTGGTCGGTCCAAGGCACCTGGTAATGTGCAAAAGTGGCCTCTTGCCCCTTCCCTTTGGTTTTAAGCAAATCAGTGATTGGTAAGGCTATCTGGGCGAAATCCTGGATAAAACTTCTGTAAAAATTAGCGAATCCCAAGAATTGCTGAACCTATTTGCGAGTTCTGGGGGGTTCCCACTCCCATACAGCCTGCACCTTCTCAGGGTCCATGATCAAACCTTGGGGTGATACCACATATCCGAGAAATGACAACTGGTCCTGATTGAACGCACATTTTGACAGCTTAGCATACAAATGATTCTCCCTTAAACGACGCAAAACCTCTCGCACCAATTCACGGTGCTCCTCGGGGTCCCTGGAGTAAATTAGAATATCGTCTAAGTAAACTATGACCCCTTTAAATAGGAGATCGTGTAGGATCTCATTAATTAATTGCATGAAACAAGATGGTGCCCCAGACAGACCGAAGGGCATTACCATAAATTCAAACAAACCATAACAGCAAGAAAAGGCTGTCTTAGCCTCGTCTCCCTCCTTAATCCGGACTCGGTAGTAGGCTTCCGCCAGGTCAAGTTTAGAGAATACACAACCCTCCTGTAGAGCACTCAGGAGATCCGGGATTAAGGGAATGGGGTAGGCATTAGTCTCTGTAATCGCGTTAAGCCCCCTATAGTCTACTCACAGTCTGAGGTCAGCGGTACCCTTCTTCTTCACAAAGAAGCAGGGAGAAGAAAATGCAGCCTTGGATGGCCGTATAACCCCCCGCTTCAAGTTCTTATCCAAATATTCTCGCAGTACTACTTTCTCTTGGGGACTCATGGAATAAACTTGGGCTTTGGACGGCTTTGTAAGCACTTGTGTCCACTGAATCCCAATAGCCACATCAAGAGACAAAAGTCCAAAAGAGTTGGTTTATTGGTAACAGGTATGCAGAGCTTAGAGACCAAAAGGCAGGAATGAAGGGGGATGGGGGTGCACCTGGTTATATGGGGAATTACAGACATAGCAGTCACATCATGATAATACAGGAAGTCTGGAAACGCCAAGCTCCCACGAATCTCTGACCCTGGAAAGCAAGGCAAAGCAAAGCAACTGGCAGCTGCACCAGAAAACAACCTTGAAGCCAAGGCGAAACAAGAAGTTCACAGGCAGCCTGACATTCTGCTCCCCTCAAGGCCCCCTCCCATGTTGAGGGGCTGGTTTGTAGGGGTAGGCATGATGGAATGTGTGCACCAAACAGGGGGCGGACACATCGCGGGAGAGTACCCACTCGTCATAGGCAGGGGGGAAGTGCTTCCAGCGAACAAGGTATTGGAGGGAACCGTGATGTAAGCGGGAGTCCAGGATTTTAGTAACTTCAAAATGTTCCTCCCCCTCCATCATTACTGGCTGCTCAGGAGGCGGGTCAGGATGCCATTCAGGCGGTGACATGAGGTTTCAGGAGGCTGACATGGAACACAGGGTGAACACGCCTGGAAAGAGCATCTGCCAGTACGTTCTGTTTACCAGGCACATGCTTGAGCACAAAACGAAACTGAGCAAAGAAGTCAGTCCAATGCTGCTGTTTCACGAACAGTTTGTGGGCCCCCGTAAGGGCTTCCAGATTTTTGTGATCTGTCCAGACCTCAAAGGGAACCCTGGAACCCTCCAGGAATTGCCTCCACGTAGTGAGGGCATGGTGGACGGCTGCAGCTTCTTTCTCCCAAATCAGCCAGTTCAGTTGGGAGTGTGCAATTTTTTTTGAAAAATAAGTGCAGGGATGAAGGAGACTGTCCGGTCCTTGTTGCAAAAGAGGGGGCCCCCATAGCCACATCAGACGCATCCACTTGTACTATAAACATATGGTCAGGATCAGGGTGGTTTAGTACAGGTTCTGAAGTGAATAGCTGTTTGAGGTTTTCAAAAGCAGTTTGACATTGAGTTGTCCACTGAATCTTAGCGGTGGGCAACGTGGCAGAGACCCCCTTTACCCTTGGTTTTCAGGAGGTCAGTGAGTGGCAGGGCCACTTGAGCAAAGTTGGGAATGAAACCACAGTAAAAATTGGCAAAGCCGAGAAACTGCTGCACTTGCTTGCGGATGGAGGGAGGAGCCCAATCTAGCACAGATTGTATCTTAGCAGGATCCATGGTGAGGCCCTGGTGTGAGACTATGTAGCCTAAGAAAGTTAATTGTTCCCGGTGAAATTCACACTTAGACACCTTGGCATAGAGTTGATTGTCTCTGAGACGCTGTAACACTTCCCTGACCAGAGCAACATGCTCTTCCATGGAATCAGAGTAAATAAGGGTATCATCAAGATAAACCACCACGCCCCGATATAACAAATCATGGAGGACCTCGTTAATGAGTTGCATGAAGACCCCCGGGGCCCCTTTTAACCTGAAAGGCATCACCAGAAATTCATACATTCCAAAGCAGCTTGAGAAGGCTGTGAGGGACTCGTCCCCATCACAAATCCGGACTCGGTAATAAGCTTCGACCAAGTCTAGTTTGGTGAAAATGCGCCCCTCCTTAAGTGTCCCAAGATATCCGAGATTAGAGGGATGGGGTAGGCGCTAGTTTGGGTGACTGCACTGAGTTTTCTAAAGTCAATGCACAAGCGCAAGTCACCCGTCTTTTTACGGACAAAGAAAGTGGGGGCTGAGTTGGGAGCGGTCGATGGCCGAATAATTCCTCAAGCAAGATTTTTATCCAAAAAGTCTCAGAGTACGGCACGTTCGGAAACGCTCATGGGGTAGATTTTACTTTTAGAAAGTTTGCAGTCTCTCACCACCTCAATAGGGGTGCTGGGGTTCCTGGTACACCAGGCCCTCCATCAGGAGGAATTACCTGGGCCGCTGGCTGTTGTGGTGGCTGCTGTGGCGGTTGCTGTGGCGTACCCGGGGTTGGGGCAACGGGTGTGGTTTGGGCCCACTGTAATCGGTCGTTGTCACGGAGCAATTGGTTCATCTGGTCTTGTAAACAGCCACTTGGTCCAGGAGTTCCCGATTTTGGGTGCGTAGCAGAAATACATCATCTCCGGAACCACCAGTGCGGCGGGACTGGCTGGCTTGGAGGTTAGTAGCCCAAAGAGATTCCTGACTATACAAGTCCTCCTCATTAAAATCCTTGGGCACGTTTCCCGCAAATCTGCGGGCGCATTGTATGCTACGAGACGGGATGAATGTCGGGGAAAACGAGGGAAGTCTGAAGCCCATGGAATCTCGAGGATGTGTGCAGGCCCGCGCCCGTTCCGCGGCCAATCGTTGTTCCTCCTCGGCCTTTGCCTTGGATGGGGCAACCTCCGCCTGTCATGCTTGATCCTCAGCCCGCTTGCGTTCAGCCAAGATCCCATCAGCGTCGAGTTTGGCGGTGAGGCCCGTGGTAACCAGTGGTACAGACATAGAAGTACAGTCACATCATGATATTGCAGGAAGTCTGGAAACACCAAGCTTCCACGAATCTCTGATCCTGGGAAGCAAGGCAAAGCAAAGCAACTGGCAGCTGCACCAGAAAACAACCTTGAAGCCAAGGTGAAACAAGGAGTTCACAGACAGCCTGACAGGCTTAACATGTTTAATCAGTTCTATGGCACAGTCCGTTGTGCAATGGGGAGGTAACAAGTCACAGTCCGTCCCCTTAAATACATCAGCAAAGTCACTGCACTCTGGGGGTAGCGTGTATGCCTCCAACGCGGCAGCATTCCCCCCCTCGCTTTTGGGTAAGTTGTCTCGGCCGTGCATCTCGCACTGGGGAGCTCCAAATACCACCCACCTTTGATCCCAATCAATGCTCGGGTTGTGCCCTGCCAGCCACTGAGAACCACTGGGTAGGAAATCTTAGGAACCACCGTGAAGTGGATCTGTTCCCAGTGGTCTCCCACCCCCAACAACACCTTGCGAGTGCGCAAATGGACCGGATTCCCCCCCCCCCCCGCAGATCACTCCCATCCATCTGATGGAAATGTAAAGGCTGGTCCAGTTCTCGAGTCCCAATTTTCAGGCGTTCTACCACAGCCTGATCAATCAAGGTCCGGGAACATCCGGAACCCAGGATAGCCACCACAGCCACCGGTTCCCCTCCGTGGGGACTCCGTAACACAACAGGTAGTAGCAGCGTATCTCCCTGGTCACTCACCCTACTCAGAGCCGGTCTGGTTTCTTCCGAGGGTGCCCTCCGTGCCGGCTCTCTCACAGAAGGCCGTCCTCGTTTTTTGCCGGCGAGGAATTTCTGGAGCGATCCCGAGGGCTAAGGCTGCTTGGATCATCTGTCGTTTCTGCATGTAGGGCTGCCATCCCGCGCCGGGTAGCAGTCCCCTCCGCTCTTCTCCGATCCAGGGTCCCCGTTGGGGTGCTCTCCCGCTCCCTGGGCGCTCAGGTACTTGATGACTCCGCCGATGAGCTGGTGCATTTCGCTGCGAAATGGCTTATCTTCCCGCACTGGAGACATGCTCCTTCCTTGAAACGGCGTGCCTTTTCCAGGCTGAAGGCCCCGCGGTTCCTTCCCTCACGCCGTGGTTCTGTCGCATTATCCCCCTTGGCGGGAGACGCGGGGGATACCTTTGATGAACGATCCTTGGCAAACTGGAGGGTTAGCTTACGGTTCTCCACCAAGGCCGCCAGTTTGATCCAGTCCTCAACCGCCTCTGGATCTCCCAGGGTTAAACAGCCGTCCAGCACTTCCCAACGCAATCCTTCGCGGAAGTGCTGGACCTTAGTGGCCTCACTCCATTCCCTTATCTTGCAGGATAGGGATCAAAACTCCTGAGCGTACTCACTTACAGAGCGGGGCCCTTGTTTCAAACGACGCATGGCAATCTTTGCCTTCTCCCCACTGTGGGGATCCTCAAAACGGCGCCGCAAGGCAGACATAAATTCCGGCAGGGATTTCAAAACCCTGGGCATAGTCTCTGTCGCCGTTACTGCCCACTCCACCGCCTCCTTCTCCAGTAGGCTGATCACGTATCTAACCCGGGCTTCCTCCAAAGGAAAGGTTTCCCCTTGATCCTTCATGAACCCGGACACTTGAAGTAGAAAGTGGGGTAGCTGAATGCTGGATCTGTCAAAGGACACTTTCAGATCCCTGGTGGTAGGGCGCCTGGGTGAGGATGCCTCTCTCCCTGTGGGTGGTTCCACGACGGCTCTGGGTTGCTGTGAGGGCTGTCCGAGCTCTCTCACTGCCCCCAAAACCGCAGCCAAGTCCTTCCGCAGAGTGTCTAGCTGCGCCTGCATGTCCCGGTTCTGTAGAACCAACGTCTGGTTCTGTCCACGTAGCAGGGCAACTTCCTCTGCAGCGATGGTGACTGGGGTGACCAGAGTCCGAGCGATCAAAGGTCCTTCCCCCCCTTCTCCAGGAAAGGCCTCCTGGTTTCGCTCTCCCCCTTCTCTGTACCAAGCGGTTAGCGGACCCCGGTAAAATCCGCCCCATGGTTCAGATGCCGCCCTTCCGTTGGTCCCGATTCTCCGTCGTTGCTCGGCTTGCGTAGGCAAGGAGGACCACGCCGGGCGCTGCTCCGGGGTCGCTGCTTCCAGGTCAAAATCAATAAGGGAGGTTGCCCCCCTTCTGTCACTCTGATGGAGAGACATACTAGTACTAACTATCTGCTAACACAAAAATAAAAAAGAGAGCTAAGGACATTCTAACCTACTGTCAGGCTTCGGTAACTCGTTGCATTCCAGTAATATAAACGTCACTCCAGACGCTGCAGAGAGTTTAAAGTTTTATTTAAATCGGTAAATCTTACAAACATCAGGTTAGAATGCCGAGGCAAAGGATATCGGCTAACTATATAGAGAACATACAAAAGAACTGATTACACGTAGGCTTTGAAATGTAAAAACATCAGGTTTCTTTGAAGCTCCTAGAGGTGCCAGGATTCTGGCAGAACTGACAACGAGAGAACCGATAGCTGATTTATAACGGGAAGGCCTTGAAGTGGAGGTGTTACAGTCTCCAGCCTTTGTCCCCTTTCCCATGAGATCGTGAGGAGGGGGGGAAAGAACACGGAGCGTGTTCATCCCGGGTCCAACTGGGTGTCCTCGCTGACACATTAGCAGCTTTGAATCCGTGTTGTGCTCAAGCTGTATTCCTACGTGCTCTTCAATAAACGTTTACTTGCTTCATACTTTCCTGTCTGAGCAAGCGACTTATTGGGATTGCCGAGGGCAGCTGAAGAACCTCACAGTAACAGCCTCTGAATCCCAAAAAGGACCTCTCAGAGCTGGAAAAAGGACAGCAGAGAGCAACCCGGGTGGCCAAGGAGGTTGGAGCCCCTTCCCCGTGCGGAAAAGCGGGAGAGCCTGGGACTAGAGGGAGTGGCTACAGGAAGATTTTTCTCCCTCTCCCATCATATGAGACCTCGGGGGCACCCAATGGCGTTGATGGGCAAGAAGGTCAGGAAAGAGAAAGGGAGATGCCCAGTGGTGGAACTCACTGCCAGGTGGAGGTGGTGGTAGTTGCAAGCACAGGTGTTTTGTGAAAAGAGCGTTTGGCAGACTCCTGGAAGTTGATCAGAGGCTAGTAGCCATGGTGAACCTCCATGTTCAGAGGCAATCAACCTCAATCCCAGTGCCAGGGGGCAGGATGCTGCCTGGCTTCCTTTGCACCCCCTCCTTCCAGGCCAGGGGGCAGCTCTTATCCAGAGTGACTGCCCCCACCTCTCTGAGGTGATGTTTTACCACCAGCCACCTTAAAGGTGGCGGCCAAGACCTCTGTGTCACAGCCGTCTTCTGCCAGCCCAGACAGACAGAAGCTGACGGCCACTTCACACACTCCCGGCCTGGGAGGGCCGCTGCAGGCTCCCTTGGGCGAAGTGGATCATCTCGATCCCGTTCAGAATGGGGTGGAATCGGCCTTCTCTTGGGGAGGGGAGGAGGTTTTCAGAGTCTCCGCTGCGCTAAAACCAGCATCCAAACCAGAGCATGTCTGAAAGAATTTCTCAGCAAAGAACTTTGCAACGGTGTCAGTTCCTGAGCGTTCAGAGGCTCAGTCTCCAGAGTCAATGAGTGGAGAGCTACTTTAAACAGGTGAGCCAGGTGCAAACTCGATGCCGTAACAGTAGCAGCCAGGTAGGATTTCTCTGTCACCATTGCTGCCCCCTTAGAGGCTGTTACCGTGTTCTCCGGCAGCAAATCCCCCACTTCCATCGCTTGCTGTGTAAAGAAGGGCTTCCTTTTGTCCTTCCTGATTCTGCTGCCCACCAGCTTCATCGGACGCCCTCCAGTTCTGGCATTTGGGTAGAGAGAAATTTGTCGACTCTCTCCGCCCTGTGCATAATTTTATAAACCTCTTTCCTTCCCTGGAGATCAGACGTGGGGGGGCTTGGTGGCTGTCTCCCATGCCATAACTGGGAAACCCAGACCCCCCCCTCGGGCTCCCTTCTCCAAAGGAAACCAGCCCCAGCCGGGCTGCCCCTGGAAAGTCTCCGTGCCCGAGGGCAAGCGGGGGGGCACTTCGCAATCTCAAGAGGAAGGGGCGGTGTCAAGTTCCTCCCAGGTGAACTCCAAGCAGAAAAGAGATGGGTGTCAGTGGGGCTGGAGAACAGTCCGGGTGGCCACTGTGCAGGGGCTGAGTGGGACCCATCTCCCTGGGCGGCGGGTCCGGGCCCCTCATTGTCCATCTCCAGGAGCCATTTGAGGATTAGGGCTGCATTTGACTGATACAGCTTTTATTATTGGCTGCCCCAACTGGAGTTTAAGCTGTGACTTTTGATGGGTTTTATCATTGTGTTTATTGAGGGCTTTTTTGCAATGCTTTATTTATATCGTAAGCTGCCTTGAGTTCTGCAAGCAAGAAACGTGGCTAATAAATAGTTTACATAAACAACACTTCACAGGAGCAGAAATCCAACACCAGCCCCTCCCCCACAAAAAGCCCAGGGGGAGGCTCCAATTTTTCACCAGAAAGATACACACCTCGATGACTATATTGTTCTATAATGCATGTGGTTTTATCATGTTTTAACTCGTTTTTATATGTATTTTTTGGGTTTGTTTGTTGTAAACGGGAGAGGTGATGTAATGTCTCTTTAAGTAGCGGCCTTCTTCCAGCACACCTGTAGAGTATGTATTACCTTAATGATGTTCGGGCACCCGGTGGTTGTAGTTGGTTGCTTGCTGGCTGATTCCCTTTGGTAGCCTTCTGTGTTGAGGCTTTCGGAGATGCCAATAAAGTAAGTTGTTTTCTTTGTGGGACACCTGATTATGTTGTGAATACCTTGGAGGCCTTTATTTGAGGTCAGAACATTACAGCAGCCCCGTGAATTTGCCCTGCAGGCTGGAATAGATGGGGGGGGGCACCTGGATGCTGGCCTCTTCCTCCCTCCCCCCCTTGGAGGCCCTGTCTTCTCCCTATCTTTAAAACAGGCCCCCCACAAACGGAGCTCCCCCCCCCCACTGGCTGGCTGGGCCCAAGAGGAAGAAAGAGGAGAAGAGATCAGGTCTGGAAGTGCTTTATTGGTCAAGGGGGGGGGTGGCGGCTTCCCGGCTCCTCTCACTTGACTCGCATGAAGACGTTCTTGCCGACCCTGCGGAGAAGCACAGAGGGGTCCGGGGGCTCAGCTGGCCAGCTCAGAGGCCCTCAGAGAACCAGGGAGGACACACCTCCTCTTCTGGCCCGAGGAGGCCCACTGCCCCACCCCACCCCTCAGGCACAGGGGTTGGGGGTCCCTCTATCCTTGGCGGAGGCCCCTTTCCCCAGCAGACATCAGTCCTCCAGGATAGCGGGATGTGGAGTCCTTGGGGGGTGGGGGGTAGGAAGAGCTCCTGCTGAGGAGGCCGTCAGCGCCCCCCCCCCAAGGGACCCTCTCGGGCGTGGTGGGCAGAGGGCAGCCGGGTTCTGCCAGCGCCTCTTGCTCCGCGGCCGAAAGACCCCCGCCCGCCGGCCAGGCTCCCGGCCCCGCCTGCCGAGCCCCCCGCCCCCCCCCTCGGTCCTTACAGGGTGGCCTTCCAGTCTTCGGCCCGCGAGGCCACCTTCTTGCGCAGCAGCCAGAGGGTCTCCAGGGTCTCCTCGCCCTGCTCGTCGACGAAGCACTGGCCCACGAAGGCCGTCGTCGAGTCTGCGGGGAGGGGAGGGGAGGGGGCGAGCAGCGGTTGGCCACTTTCGCTTCGGGTCTGCGGGCCCAGGCGCCGCGGGTGTAGAGGGCTTCTTTCCCCGCTGAGCCCCCAGCTCCTGCGACCCTCCCCCCCCCGGAGTTCCAAGGAGAGGTCGGCATAAAAGAGGGCACCGGCACCCCCCTCCCCCCCCCCTGGGGCTACCTACCGGAGAACCGCCAGTGGACGGTGAAGGCGAAGGTGGGCTGGGCGGCCCGGGCGGGGTGGTGCTGCGCGCCCTGCAGGGGCGACTCGGTGATGGCCCCGTTGGCGTCGCTCACGGCCGTCAGGTAGGAGCCCGAGAAGACGCCCGCCTCGTTGGCGGCCGAGAGGACCATGCGGGAGCCCAGCTCGTTCACCCACATCCCGGCCAGGTGGCACGGCGGCGGCGGGGGCTGCTGCGGGGGGGGGACACACGGGGGGCGGCGTCAGAGGGCGGCGCGGGCCCGGAGCCCGGTCCGGCTGCGGGAGACCAGGCTCCTGCCGTGCCCGGGGGCGGGGGGGGCTGCCTGGGGACAGGGCGGCCCCCACAACCCCCGGCTTCACCGCGCCCAGCAGCATCTCCCCCCCCCCCCAAGGGCTGCGAAAGACCGGCTGACTCGGCCTCCGACGGGACGGGGCGCCTGCCCTCCTCGCCCCGCTCTGTGGCAGGCCGGTCACAACTCAGAGTCACAACCGCCCTGCCAGGTGGGCCTTCCGAGGGGGAGAGCCGGCGTGCCCGGCGGGCCCTACCTGGCTCTTGGCCTGGTCGGCCACCGACGGGGCGTCGGCCGCGGCCGAGGCGAGCAGCAGGGCGGCCAGCAGGGCCCAGGCTGGCGACGGGAGGAGGGGCAGAGGTGCCATGCTGTCGCGGGCTGGTGGGGCTGCTGGGGCTGCTGGGCGCTCGCCCCCCTCTTATAGGCAGGCCCGGCGGCTGGTTGCGCAAGGCTCCCCCCCCCCCCCGGCCCGGCCCGGCCGGCTCGCCCTTTCCAGGAATGGGATGCCCCCTCCGGGCGCTCTTCCCCAAAGCGGGCGGGCTGGGCAGCCTTCCGGGCAGTCGGCTGGCAAAGCGCCCCCCCCCACCCGCCGGGAGAGGGCCTGGAGCCTGGGCGCCAGCTCTGTGGGCAGCCGGGAGCCGCGCGCCCCCCTGCCCGCCTGCCTGCGCCCCGCCGAGGGCGAGGGCCGCGGCGCCCTCTGCTCGCCAAGCCCCCGCAGCCAGGGAGGCGGCCGCGAGTCAGCCCATCTTGGCGCTCCCCGGGGCCAGCGCCCGCCGCCGGGCTGGAGCGCCTCCGAAGCTGGCGGGGCCGGGGACAGGAGGGCGGAAAGCGCGCCCCAGTGGCAGAGCACTGCTGGCCACTCCTGGGGGATGGGGGGGTTTCAGGAGGAGGGACCCCCGGAGGCTGTTGGCCACGGCCTGCCTCCTGGACCCCCGCGGCCCACTCCCACCCCACCCAGCCAGCGCCGGCCCTGCCTGGCTTCTCAGCTGGGAGGAGGTGGGGCAAGCGTGCGCCCTCCGCACTTGTATTCCCAGCGATGTATGAAGAGTTTGGAAACGTTATAAAAACTACGGTTCACACTTTGTTTGGCCCCTTTAGCTGTGAAGACGTCTTCCAACCATTTATAAGCCTACCGCACTTTGTATTCCCAGCGATGTATTAAGAGTTTGAAAATGTTATAAAAAGCATCGCTTTAAAAGGGGTTTTGGATACTACGGCTTATAAATGGTTGGAAAACGTCTTCACAGCTAAAGGGGGCAAACAAAGTGTGAACGGTATTTTTTATAACGTTTTCAAACTCTTAATACATCGCTGGGAATACAAGCGCAGTAACCCCTCCTTTTAAAGCGTTGTTTTTTATAACGTTTTCAAACTCTTAATACATCGCTGGGAATACATAGAAAGTGCGAACAGTATTTTTAAAAATGCTTTCAAACTCTGAATACATCGCTGGGAATACAAGTGCGGTAACCCCTCCTTTTAAAGCGTTGTTTATTATAACGTTTTCAAACTCTTAATACATCGCTGGAAATACAAAGTGCGGTAACTCCCCAGGTCAGGGCAGAGGCGGGATCCGAGGCCACCACATTATGCTGGGGGTGGCGGGAGAGGGCAGAGAGGGCTTTCCCTCCCCCTGCCCAGATGCTGCAGCTGGGGGCACCCGGGGAGGCTGGTTCAGGGTGGGCAAAAGGGGAAATACTTCTCTCCTCCAGGAGAGGTGCAGAGGGCTGCGTGGTCGTCTGTGGCAGGAGGGCGAGATTGGAGTCCAGGAACACCTTGTGTGTGTGTGTGTTAAGTGCCGTCAAGTCGCTTCCGACTCATGGCGACCCTATGAATGAAAGTCCTCCAAAATGTCCTATCTTTGACAGCCTTGCTCAGATCTTGCAAATTGAAGGCTGTGGCTTCCTTTATTGAGTCAATCCATCTCTTGTTGGGTCTTCCTCTTTTCCTGCTGCCCTCAACTTTTCCTATCATGACGGTCTTTTCCAGTGACTCTTGTCGTCTCATGACGTGACCAAAATACGACAGCCTCAGTTTAGTCATTTTAGCTTCTAGGGTCAGTTCAGGCTTGATTTGATCTATAACCCACTGATTTGTTTTTTTGGCAGGAACACCTTAGCGACCAATAAGATTCGCCAGGTGTGACCTTTCCTGAGTCCAAACTCCCTTCCTCAGATACAAGCTGGAATCTAGCCGTTTTACTCAGGGAGCCATTCACAGGTGGAATTCGCTGCCAGAGAAGGCCACAGGCATGAAAGATGGCTTGAAAAGGGGCATGGGCAGAAGGGAACCTCCACCTTCAGAGGCAGTCAGCCTCTGAAACCCAGTGCCAGGAGGCGGCAGCATCAGGGGAAGGCCTCGGCCTCCGTGCCCTGTTTGTTTGGCCCTCCAGGGGAACTGGTTGGCCACTGTGTGAGAAGGCAGGATGCTGGACTTGAGGGACCCTCACTGGTCTGACCCCGCAGGGCTCTTCGTGCGTCCTTAGGGCAGTCATCGCGATGGAGGGAAGTGAGCAGTGGGGTCTCCCACAGATCAGTGTTGGGGCCGGCACTCTTTCCTTTCTTCACAAATGATCTGGAACTGGGGGTGAGCTGTGCAGCGGCCCAGGTTGCAGGCAACACCCGGTTATTCGGGATGATGAAAACCTCAACAGGTTGATCTATCAGCGTTTGGTGAGCTGGCACCAGTGTGGCAAATGAAGTTCACTGTTGGGAAGTGAAAGGTGATGCAACAAAATCCCAGCTTTAAATCTCTGCTGACCCAATATTGAGTTGGCTGAGACAAAGGAGATTTGGGGTTGTTTTGGAGAGCTCCGTGAACACGTCAACCCAGCCTGCTGCAGCGGTGGGAAAGGGGCTCCAGGCTGGGGGTTATTAGGAAAGGGACTGGAAATGAAGCAGCCAATAAGATGATGCCTTTGTAGGGATCTCTGGTGCAGCCTCATTTGGAATACTGTGCACAGTTTTGGTCTCTGGCCGTTACCGCACTAGGTATTCCCAGCGACGTATCAAGAGTTTGGAAATGTTATAAAAAACATCGCTTTAAAAGGGTTTTTGGATACTACGGCTAAAAAATGGTTGGAAGACGTCTTCACAGCTAAAGGGGCCAAAGTGCAAACAGTATTTTTTATAACAGTTTCCAAGCTCTTAATACATTGCTGGGAATACCTAGTGCGGTAACTGTCAGGGTCATGACTGGGTTCTCCCTGACTTGGCAAATGTGTAACTTACGTTGCTCTGAGTGATGTCAAGCAGCCAGGCTCTTGTCATGAGTTAGGCCTCGCGCTCATTAGTGCTGCTTAATAGTTTCATTTTCACGTACCGTACAAACAGCGCAGTCCCTTATCCTCCCTCCCTGCCCCGACCTTGGGCTCTAATGAGCCCCACAGTATTATGGCTAATCAATTGTCCTGCTTAACGCCCGGATTTGTTATCTCTTGGTTCTCATGCTGTTTTACTTGGAGATCTCAAAGTGCTGTTCCCCTTGTACCATGACTGGGGTAGCAGCTGCAGGTTCTTCAGGGTGCCATTCAGGTGCTGGTACGAAGGGTTTTAACAGACTTACATGAAATACCGGGTGCACTCCCTGTAAGGTGTGCACCTGGCACCTTAGCAGTTCCAACTCCACTGTAGCCTCATTGATAACCCAGGAGATTGGGAACGGCCCCACGAACTTTTGACTCAGCTCGAGGCGAGTTGGGACGGCCTGGGACTGCTGTCGCGTCTTGCTGCATCTCGTGCAATGTCAATCTCGCTAACAAACGAATCAAGGTGGCCAAGTCCTCTTGTGCCACATGCACTTCTTCCAATAGTCTGTCCAGGGCCAGGAGTTCGTGATGGGTGCTTCGGTCCGCGTCCTCAGACGTCCGCCCAGGGAGATGGGTCCCACGCAGCCCCTGCACAGTGGCCACCCGGACAGTTCTCCAGCCCCACTGACACCCATCTCTTTTCTGCTTGGAGTTCATCTGGGAGGAACTTGACACCGCCCCTTACTCTTGAGATTGCAAAGTGCCCCCCGCTTGCCCTCGGGCACGGAGACTTTCCAGGGGCAGCCCGGCTGGGGCTGGTTTCCTTTGGAGAAGGGAGCCGAGGGGGGGGGTCTGGGTTTCCCAGTTATGGCACGGGAGACAGCCACCAAGCCCCCCCACATCTGATCTCCAGGGAAGGAAAGAGGTTTATAAAATTATGCACAGGGCGGAGAGAGTCGACAAATTTCTCTCTATCCAAATGCTAGAACTGGAGGGCATCCGATGAAGCTGGTGGGCAGCAGAATCAGGAGGGACAAAAGGAAGCCCTTCTTTACACAGCAAGTGATGGGAGTGGGGGATTTGCTGCATCCTGCCCCCTGGCACTGGGATTGAGGTTGATTGCCTCTGAATATGGAGGTTCACCATGGCTACTAGCCTCTGATCAACTTCTAGGAGTCTGCCAAACGCTCTTTTCACAAAACACCTGTGCTTGCAACTACCACCACCTCCACCTGGCAGTGAGTTCCACCACTGGGCAACTCCCTTTCTCTTTCCTGACCTTCTTGCCCATCAACGCCATTGGGTGCCCCCGAGGTCTCATATGATGGGAGAGGGAGAAAAATCTCCCTATAGCCACTCCCTCTAGTCCCAGGCTCTCCCGCTTTTCCGCACGGGGAAGGGGCTCCAACGTCCTTGGCCACCCGGGTTGCTCTCTGCTGTCCTTTTTCCAGCTCTGAGAGGTCCTTTTTGGGATTCAGAGGCTGTTACTGTGAGGTTCTTCAGCTGCCCTCGGCAATCCCAATAAGTCGCTTGCTCAGACAGGAAAGTATGAAGCAAGTAAACGTTTATTGAAGAGCACGTAGGAATACAGCTTGAGCACAACACGGATTCAAAGCTGCTAATGGCAGCCAGAACTACAAAGCATAACTTTAAGCATGACACTATCCCAGGTGCAAAGTAAAACAGCATGAGAACCAAGAGATAATAAATCCGGGCGTTAAGCAGGACAATTGATTAGCCATAATACTGTGGGGCTCATTAGAGCCCAAGGTCGGGGCAGGGAGGGAGGATAAGGGACTGCGCTGTTTGTACGGTACGTGAAAATGAAACTATTAAGCAGCACTAATGAGCGCGAGGCCTAACTCATGACAAGAGCCTGGCTGCTTGACATCACTCAGAGCAACGTAAGTTACACATTTGCCAAGTCAGGGAGAACCCAGTCATGACCCTGACAGTTACCGCACTAGGTATTCCCAGCAATGTATTAAGAGCTTGGAAACTGTTATAAAAAATACTGTTTGCACTTTGGCCCCTTTAGCTGTGAAGACGTCTTCCAACCATTTTTTAGCCGTAGTATCCAAAACCCCTTTTAAAGCGATGTTTTTTATAACATTTCCAAACTCTTGATACGTCGCTGGGAATACCTAGTGCGGTAACGGCCAGAGACCAAAACTGTGCACAGTATTCCAAATGAGGCTGCACCAGAGATCCCTACAAAGGCATCATCTTATTGGCTGCTTCATTTCCAGTCCCTTTCCTAATAACCCCCAGCCTGGAGCCCCTTTCCCACCGCTGCAGCAGGCTGGGTTGACGTGTTCACGGAGCTCTCCAAAACAACCCCAAATCTCCTTTGTCTCAGCCAACTCAATATTGGGTCAGCAGAGATTTAAAGCTGGGATTTTGTTGCATCACCTTTCACTTCCCAACAGTGAACTTCATTTGCCACACTGGTGCCAGCTCACCAAACGCTGATAGATCAACCTGTTGAGGTTTTCATCATCCCGAATAACCGGGTGTTGCCTGCAACCTGGGCCGCTGCACAGCTCACCCCCAGTTCCAGATCATTTGTGAAGAAAGGAAAGAGTGCCGGCCCCAACACTGATCTGTGGGAGACCCCACTGCTCACTTCCCTCCATCGCGATGACTGCCCTAAGGACGCACGAAGAGCCCTGCGGGGTCAGACCAGTGAGGGTCCCTCAAGTCCAGCATCCTGCCTTCTCACACAGTGGCCAACCAGTTCCCCTGGAGGGCCAAACAAACAGGGCACGGAGGCCGAGGCCTTCCCCTGATGCTGCCGCCTCCTGGCACTGGGTTTCAGAGGCTGACTGCCTCTGAAGGTGGAGGTTCCCTTCTGCCCATGCCCCTTTTCAAGCCATCTTTCATGCCTGTGGCCTTCTCTGGCAGCGAATTCCACCTGTGAATGGCTCCCTGAGTAAAACGGCTAGATTCCAGCTTGTATCTGAGGAAGGGAGTTTGGACTCAGGAAAGGTCACACCTGGCGAATCTTATTGGTCGCTAAGGTGTTCCTGCCAAAAAAACAAATCAGTGGGTTATAGATCAAATCAAGCCTGAACTGACCCTAGAAGCTAAAATGACTAAACTGAGGCTGTCGTATTTTGGTCACGTCATGAGACGACAAGAGTCACTGGAAAAGACCGTCATGATAGGAAAAGTTGAGGGCAGCAGGAAAAGAGGAAGACCCAACAAGAGATGGATTGACTCAATAAAGGAAGCCACAGCCTTCAATTTGCAAGATCTGAGCAAGGCTGTCAAAGATAGGACATTTTGGAGGACTTTCATTCATAGGGTCGCCATGAGTCGGAAGCGACTTGACGGCACTTAACACACACACACACAAGGTGTTCCTGGACTCCAATCTCGCCCTCCTGCCACAGACGACCACGCAGCCCTCTGCACCTCTCCTGGAGGAGAGAAGTATTTCCCCTTTTGCCCACCCTGAACCAGCCTCCCCGGGTGCCCCCAGCTGCAGCATCTGGGCAGGGGGAGGGAAAGCCCTCTCTGCCCTCTCCCGCCACCCCCAGCATAATGTGGTGGCCTCGGATCCCGCCTCTGCCCTGACCTGGGGAGTTACCGCACTTTGTATTTCCAGCGATGTATTAAGAGTTTGAAAACGTTATAATAAACAACGCTTTAAAAGGAGGGGTTACCGCACTTGTATTCCCAGCGATGTATTCAGAGTTTGAAAGCATTTTTAAAAATACTGTTCGCACTTTCTATGTATTCCCAGCGATGTATTAAGAGTTTGAAAACGTTATAAAAAACAACGCTTTAAAAGGAGGGGTTACTGCGCTTGTATTCCCAGCGATGTATTAAGAGTTTGAAAACGTTATAAAAAATACCGTTCACACTTTGTTTGCCCCCTTTAGCTGTGAAGACGTTTTCCAACCATTTATAAGCCGTAGTATCCAAAACCCCTTTTAAAGCGATGCTTTTTATAACATTTTCAAACTCTTAATACATCGCTGGGAATACAAAGTGCGGTAGGCTTATAAATGGTTGGAAGACGTCTTCACAGCTAAAGGGGCCAAACAAAGTGTGAACCGTAGTTTTTATAACGTTTCCAAACTCTTCATACATCGCTGGGAATACAAGTGCGGAGGGCGCACGCTTGCCCCACCTCCTCCCAGCTGAGAAGCCAGGCAGGGCCGGCGCTGGCTGGGTGGGGTGGGAGTGGGCCGCGGGGGTCCAGGAGGCAGGCCGTGGCCAACAGCCTCCGGGGGTCCCTCCTCCTGAAACCCCCCCATCCCCCAGGAGTGGCCAGCAGTGCTCTGCCACTGGGGCGCGCTTTCCGCCCTCCTGTCCCCGGCCCCGCCAGCTTCGGAGGCGCTCCAGCCCGGCGGCGGGCGCTGGCCCCGGGGAGCGCCAAGATGGGCTGACTCGCGGCCGCCTCCCTGGCTGCGGGGGCTTGGCGAGCAGAGGGCGCCGCGGCCCTCGCCCTCGGCGGGGCGCAGGCAGGCGGGCAGGGGGGCGCGCGGCTCCCGGCTGCCCACAGAGCTGGCGCCCAGGCTCCAGGCCCTCTCCCGGCGGGTGGGGGGGGGCGCTTTGCCAGCCGACTGCCCGGAAGGCTGCCCAGCCCGCCCGCTTTGGGGAAGAGCGCCCGGAGGGGGCATCCCATTCCTGGAAAGGGCGAGCCGGCCGGGCCGGGCCGGGGGGGGGGGGGAGCCTTGCGCAACCAGCCGCCGGGCCTGCCTATAAGAGGGGGGCGAGCGCCCAGCAGCCCCAGCAGCCCCACCAGCCCGCGGCAGCATGGCACCTCTGCCCCTCCTCCCGTCGCCAGCCTGGGCCCTGCTGGCCGCCCTGCTGCTCGCCTCGGCCGCGGCCGACGCCCCGTCGGTGGCCGACCAGGCCAAGAGCCAGGTAGGGCCCGCCGGGCACGCCGGCTCTCCCCCTCGGAAGGCCCACCTGGCAGGGCGGTTGTGACTCTGAGTTGTGACCGGCCTGCCACAGAGCGGGGCGAGGAGGGCAGGCGCCCCGTCCCGTCGGAGGCCGAGTCAGCCGGTCTTTCGCAGCCCTTGGGGGGGGGGGGAGATGCTGCTGGGCGCGGTGAAGCCGGGGGTTGTGGGGGCCGCCCTGTCCCCAGGCAGCCCCCCCCGCCCCCGGGCACGGCAGGAGCCTGGTCTCCCGCAGCCGGACCGGGCTCCGGGCCCGCGCCGCCCTCTGACGCCGCCCCCCGTGTGTCCCCCCCCCGCAGCAGCCCCCGCCGCCGCCGTGCCACCTGGCCGGGATGTGGGTGAACGAGCTGGGCTCCCGCATGGTCCTCTCGGCCGCCAACGAGGCGGGCGTCTTCTCGGGCTCCTACCTGACGGCCGTGAGCGACGCCAACGGGGCCATCACCGAGTCGCCCCTGCAGGGCGCGCAGCACCACCCCGCCCGGGCCGCCCAGCCCACCTTCGCCTTCACCGTCCACTGGCGGTTCTCCGGTAGGTAGCCCCAGGGGGGAGGGGGGGAGGGGGGGAGGGGAGGGGAGGGGGGTGCCGGTGCCCTCTTTTATGCCGACCTCTCCTTGGAACTCCGGGGGGGGGAGGGTCGCAGGAGCTGGGGGCTCAGCGGGGAAAGAAGCCCTCTACACCCGCGGCGCCTGGGCCCGCAGACCCGAAGCGAAAGTGGCCAACCGCTGCTCGCCCCCTCCCCTCCCCTCCCCGCAGACTCGACGACGGCCTTCGTGGGCCAGTGCTTCGTCGACGAGCAGGGCGAGGAGACCCTGGAGACCCTCTGGCTGCTGCGCAAGAAGGTGGCCTCGCGGGCCGAAGACTGGAAGGCCACCCTGTAAGGACCGAGGGGGGGGCGGGGGGCTCGGCAGGCGGGGCCGGGAGCCTGGCCGGCGGGCGGGGGTCTTTCGGCCGCGGAGCAAGAGGCGCTGGCAGAACCCGGCTGCCCTCTGCCCACCACGCCCGAGAGGGTCCCTTGGGGGGGGGGGCGCTGACGGCCTCCTCAGCAGGAGCTCTTCCTACCCCCCACCCCCCAAGGACTCCACATCCCGCTATCCTGGAGGACTGATGTCTGCTGGGGAAAGGGGCCTCCGCCAAGGATAGAGGGACCCCCAACCCCTGTGCCTGAGGGGTGGGGTGGGGCAGTGGGCCTCCTCGGGCCAGAAGAGGAGGTGTGTCCTCCCTGGTTCTCTGAGGGCCTCTGAGCTGGCCAGCTGAGCCCCCGGACCCCTCTGTGCTTCTCCGCAGGGTCGGCAAGAACGTCTTCATGCGAGTCAAGTGAGAGGAGCCGGGAAGCCGCCACCCCCCCCCCTTGACCAATAAAGCACTTCCAGACCTGATCTCTTCTCCTCTTTCTTCCTCTTGGGCCCAGCCAGCCAGTGGGGGGGGGGGAGCTCCGTTTGTGGGGGGCCTGTTTTAAAGATAGGGAGAAGACAGGGCCTCCAAGGGGGGGAGGGAGGAAGAGGCCAGCATCCAGGTGCCCCCCCCATCTATTCCAGCCTGCAGGGCAAATTCACGGGGCTGCTGTAATGTTCTGACCTCAAATAAAGGCCTCCAAGGTATTCACAACATAATCAGGTGTCCCACAAAGAAAACAACTTACTTTATTGGCATCTCCGAAAGCCTCAACACAGAAGGCTACCAAAGGGAATCAGCCAGCAAGCAACCAACTACAACCACCGGGTGCCCGAACATCATTAAGGTAATACATACTCTACAGGTGTGCTGGAAGAAGGCCGCTACTTAAAGAGACATTACATCACCTCTCCCGTTTACAACAAACAAACCCAAAAAATACATATAAAAACGAGTTAAAACATGATAAAACCACATGCATTATAGAACAATATAGTCATCGAGGTGTGTATCTTTCTGGTGAAAAGACAGCTCTGCCGTGAGATGTTACATATCTGGGACACCTTTCTTCCGCCTGCAGACCACGAGTCTCACACGGTACCTTATATTGCTGATGCATCTCTTCTCCGTTCCCACCAGACATTTTACTAGGATCACCATGTTGCTTGTCAGATTCTTTACTCGTAGACGCATCCTGCCCAAAGCCCCCAGTCTCATCATTCCCCGATTCCCTACATTGGTCCCTTAACTTGCATCTATTACGCAGATAAACACACCCAACTGGAATCACCACTTGACATGTACGGGGCCGATCACACTTTTCTGTTACAGCCACAGGATGCCAACCTTCGTTGGACTCTACCCACACTGAATCTCCTGGTTGTACAGCAAAACCTCTGAAGCCTTTACGATCATAGAAATATTTTTGCTTCTCCTGAACTCTTTGAAGATCTTCTTGCACCCCACTGGGTATTTTAGGGCACAATAAACCGCTGGTCACTGGCAGTTTGCTTCTTAACATTCTGTCCATCAACAATTAAGCTGGTGAATACGACATTCCAGTAATGGTTTTGTTTTTTGGGGGGCAATATTCCCACAACCCCCCCCCGCACCTTCCTAATAAGCTGTTTCATGGAACAAAATTGCTCTTTCAGCCATCCCATTTGATTGTGGGTACCCTGCGCTATTAAAACATCATGGTATAGGTGGCTCTCTTCAATTTTTAGGTGCAAGACACGCACACACAGAACAGTTTCCAATCACTCTATATTGTTACACCAGGCCAATACATTAACCCTCTTGCTCTAGGCCTTATTTCTCTGCATACCCTGATGCGAATGATGAAGTTGAAAAGAATATTTCACCGTTGGGACAAACGAATAATTCTCCTTTCACCCACATGAAGAATGCCATTGTTGCAGCTAGGGCTGTCAAAAAAAAAAAAAATTCGGTACAGTTCGGATTCGGCCGAATTTGGCCCTTGTGGCTTCGGTACGTGCCGAAGTCCGAACTCCCCCACTTTGGATCCGTTCAATTCGGCGGGAATTCAAAGTTGGGGAAAAAAATTCGGCCGAATAAAGCCATTAAAAACACAACCGCGCCTTTCCGCGGCTCTGGGGGGGCATTTTTGGGCTTAGAGGTCCCAAACTTTCAGCAGAGCTTCAAAGGACGTATATTGAAAGACTCCCCAAGTTTTGTAAAGATTGGGTCAGGGGGGGCTGAGATATGGGCCCTGAAAGGGGTCCCCCCCACCCTTAATGTGGATCTCTCCGCAGAGCTTGCCGCCCACGCACAAAGCTCCCGGCCCGACAAACAGCTGATGAGAGCAAGGGCGGGGCAGGTGCTAAGAACTTTGCAAAGCAACACAACTGCAGAGCAACCCCTTTACAAATATGCAAAGGGCGGGGCAGGTGTGAAGAATTTTGCAAAACAATACAACTGCAAAGCAACACAAGCACGCAATGCAAAACCTTTGCAACAGTGCATAGCAACACATGACACCTGGGAGTTTGCATACCATGGAAAGGGACAGAGGCAGCTAGCTATGCATAATGAGCAGGAGGGGGTGGAATGTCTCCTTTTGCATTGGACTTGGGACCAGGCAGATGCATTCTTTAAGTCACCATTTGAAAACCAGTTTTGAGCAAGCATCAATAACCTAACTGATCTTATGAATGAGGAAAAACCTGAAGAATAAAAATGAAGCCCCCCCTCAAACCAGGGAGAGAGAGACTGGAGGGGGAACACACACCCCAGGCAGAACCGGCAAAAGCCCCCTTTGGCTTCCCCCCCCCACCCACAGAAACTGCTCCCTTCCCACACACACACACACAGACTCTGCTTTCCCCCCACACACACACACACAGAAAAGAAAAAATATAGATTAAAGCCCCCAAAGGGGTCTTACTGTGGCTGTCTTCTGTTCCAGCAGGAGGGGCTGGGAGGCTGGGTAATCCAATATGATTCCATTTGTATCCAATATAAGATCCATATGTATGCATCTCTCGAGGGTGATCCATTCATCCCAATAGGGGAAAGGGGAAAGCCCATATCTCGGGGGGCCCTGACCCAATGTTTACAAAACTTGGGTGGTCTCTTAAAAAGCCTTGACTGAAGCTCCGCCGAAAGTCTGGGATCGGCACACCCAAAAATGCGCCCCCTGCAGCCATGGAAAGAGAAAAGGGGGGGAGCCAATATTTCAGCCCCCACTGAACCCATCTTTACAAAACTTGGGTGGTCTCTTAAGAGGGATTCTCTGAAGCTATGACAAAAGTTTGGGGGCTGAACCCCCAAAAAAGCGCCCCCTGCAGCCACGAAAATGGAAAAGGGGGGAGAGGAAAAAGGGGTGGAGCCCATATCTCGGGGGGCCCTGACCCAATGTTTACAAAACTTGGGGGGTATCTTAAGAAGCCTAGTCTGATGCTCCGCTGAAAGTTTGGGGTCGGCACACCCAAAAATGCGCCCTCTGCAGCCATGGAAAGAAAAAAGGGGGGGAGCCCATATCTCGGGACCCCCTGACCCAATGTTTACAAAACTTGGGTGGTCTCTTAAAAAAACCTGTCTGAATATCCCCTGAAAGTTTGGGGTCGGTACCCCAAAAAATGCGCCCCCTGCAGCCACGGAAAGGAGCGAATGTGCACAAGCACCACCTCACACACACATGAGGATTTCCCTCTCTCTCTCTCTTTCCCCGGCCGGCCGCACATCAGCTGATTCCTCCAGCACTCAATCCTGACTGATTGGCCAGAAGAAGACCCAGCTTGGCCACCGATTGGCCGGGGGAGGAGAATGCTGCTTACTGACGGTTATGCTGCTTACTGACGGCCGAATTGGCCGAATTTATTCGCCGAACTCCCGAACTCGCTGAATTCGGCCCCCCCGGTTGCCCGCCAGTTTTGAGTTCGGATCCGTCCGAACTAAAAACCGCCGAATCAAGGGAAATTCGGCTGATTTTCAGTTCGGGCCGAACCGAATTGACAGCCCTAGTTGCAGCAAAACGGGGCTGGAACAGAGAGACCCAAAAGACCAGAGTCCGAGAAAGCAGTTTATTGCAGCTGCAAGGCCCAGCAGGTTTAGCAACCAACAAAACTGGGCCCCGATCAAACTCAGTCATAGCCTTTTATACACTTTTTTACTGCTGACCTCGCCCTTCAACATTTAGGGCATTGGCCCTTACATGGATACATTTCTAATCCAAGCAATTCATTGGTTACATGACATTTCACTAAGCATCTCTGTTAGCCAAATTGCTCGGTTATGATATTTATTTGGGGAATAGCGAATCAATAACCGGCTATGGGCATAACCTGCAGGATCTAACCTGTGTCTACGGGAGTCCAAACCGTGATACAAAGAATAAAGCGGAGTAAATGGATTTAGTTTCAAAGATTTACTTCTTAATAGTATGTGCACAAGCACTCAAATCACATGTACACCACAACACAGAGCCTAAGAATCAAAGAGAGGAGTATAGAGACAGCTGCCAATGTGGCAGGCCCTTTGAAGATGGGGGTAATACTTCACCTGTCCTGAAGTGGAGTTGTCCTGGGTTCCGTGGACTAACAGGAATAAATAGGGGGCGGGGGGGTCCCCTGCGTGTTCGAGCATGGCTGCCTACTCCGACAGAGTGACCGCAAGTATGAAAGGGGAATACCTACGGTCACGTATAGACTGCAGGGACCAAAAGATATACTCTTTACTGGGGGCGGGGTAATGAGATTACTGGAGGTGATGACCTGGCCGTTGTTCCTTGACTGCCGGTTTCACGGGATGAAGAGGCGTCCTTTCCACGGCGACTTGGGCTTGCCGCTTGGTCGGGAAAGGCAGAGGCACGCATCTGCTGGGGTTGCCATTACCAGTCTGGGAGATTGGCAACCTGTTTGGTTACATCTCATTGGTTACATGGCAGCCTCTACTTCAAGCCTTCATTTACATTTTGTTTGTTACACCCAGCACCCTTCCTTTATCACATCTTGCACACACAGCTTACTCTTCGCCCCTTCCTTGTCTTGCCTGACTTGGCTTTGCTCTCCCCCTGCAGGCCCCCTCCCAATTCTTCAGTAATTTTCCATTTTGCTCAGTTTGCCCATCACACCGTCTTCACAACATGAAGAATCCTTCACAGGCAATGGCTTTGCTGCAGGAGGGACATCTCTCAAAGACTGGGGCCAGCTGCAGTATCCCCCAGTTGCTGTAGGATATAATCTGCAACCTTGCTCCCAACACTTCCACTTTTCAGGCAAACTGCCTTCCGAAACAAGTGGAGGTTGAAAAAACAATCAGTTCCCCACTGCTGACACCATGTAATGTCCTGACCTCAAATAAAGGCCTCAAAGGAATTCACAAAATACCACCAAATAAAACAACTTACTTTATTGGCATCTTTGAAAGCCTCAGCATGGAAGTCTACGAAACAGAACCAGCCTGCAAGTGAAGACAACACAGTGACTGAGTGCAAGGAAATCACTAAGGTAATACATACTTTACAGATGTGCTGGAAGACGGCCTCTACTTAAAGAGAGATTCCATCACAGCGACATTCAGGGCCTGCTGGCTGTTGCATTGGGGAGGGGGGGGTATGAATGCCCCATACATATGAGATACTGGCAGTGAAATCTACAGTTTAATTACTAATTGAGTAAAGAAATATTTCCTGTTGTCTGTCCTTAATCTGTTGGCCTTCAACTTCATTGGGTCTCCCCCTCCCTGAGTTCTGGTGTTATGGAGGAGTTTCTCTATCCACTTTCTCCACCCAGTGCAATGGCCCTGATAAGCCTCCGCCACCACGACCTCCACTTAGCCATCTTTTGTTTCTAGGTGGGAATGCCCCGGACCCTCCAGCCTTTCCTCCCAGGGAGGGGGCTCCAACCCCTGTCTCCCAAAGGACCTTGCAGTGCTGAGAAAAGGTGAAGCAGAGGGCAACAAAGATGACTATGAGGTTTGGAGCCACTTCCCTGAAAGGCTGGAGGGTCTGGGGACTTTTCAGTCTGAAAGGAGACCATTAAGAGGGGACATGTCTGAGGTGTATGGAATTAGGCATGGAGTAAAGCAAGAGTGCCCTGACCTGGCTGGCCCAGGAGAGCCCGACCTCATCAGATCTCAGAAGCTAAGCAGGGTCAGGTCTGGTTAGTACTTGGATGGGAGCCCCCCCCCCGCAAGGAAGTCCAGGGTTGGCTGCAGTGTCACAGCACTTCCCACTACCAGACAAAGAGGGGACAGAGAGAACTTTTTCTCCCTCTCCCAGAACTTGAGGGCCCTCAATGCAGTTGATGGGCGGCAGATTCAGGACAGACAAAAGGAAATACTCCTTTACCCAACAAGTGATTAAAATGTGGAATTTGTTGCCAGAGGATATAGTGTTGGTTCCAAGCATAGACGGATTCATGGAAGAGGGGGCTCTCTCAGTGGCTGCTAGCTGTGGGGACTAAAGGGAACCTTCACATACCAAGGCTGTCACCCTCTGACTTCCAGCACCAGGAGGCAACATGGGGGGGGGGGCAGGCCTCGGCCCCGATGCCCTGTTGCTGGACCTTCAGACCTGGCCACTGTGTGAGGCGGGATGCTGGACTCAATGGGCCCCCTCCCTCACTGGTCCGATCCAGCAGGGCTCTCATGGTGTTTTTATATTTGGCTTTGGCTTATAAAGAGATCTCCTGCAGACCTGAGAGCAGTCCTAAGCATGTCTACTCAGAATCCTACTCAAGTCCATTTAATTGGGCTTACTCTCAGGGAAGTTTTGTAAAAGATTGTGCTCTGAAGTCTCCTAGCTTCAGAGGTGGCAGCAGAGCAGACTTCTGAAAAGAGGATGTGTTTTGTTGCCCCCAGATGCCCCCCCACACCCGAAAGAGCGCTTCCTGTTTGTCCCCATCCCGGGCCTCATTTACTGGCAGGAGGTGCCCAGAGTTTCAACACACACACACCCCGGCCTCCCTTCCCCCACAGCACCCTGTCCAGGGCTCCCTGATTCAAGCCTATTGCAAGGTCAAAACCCAACTGCTCCGTTGCTGGAAATGACACCCTGCCTGTCGAAACCAAAAGGAAGGAGACTGAGAAGTCCAAGGGTGGTGCTGAGCTCGGGCCTAGAAGAGAAGACAGACTCTCCACGGAACTCCTTGCCGTTCCTGTTGTTACTCCAGCCATGGCGCCTGTGCTCAGAGCCCCAAAACGTGAGGATGCCTGATCAGGGTGCCCCAGGAGGCAAGGCCTTTGTGGCGGCTGCCCCAAATGCTGAGGAGCACCCTCTCCATGGAGGGTTGCTTCATTGGAAGAAATCAGAGTAATCTCCTGGGGAGGACGTCTCATCGAAGATGGGAGGTGGCGACCTCCGCTTCTCTTGTTTTGGGCACAGCAGAGGGGGAAAGCTGGGGGAGGCCTGGACAGGCAGCCAGATGCTCAGCAGGGTCCAGAGTGTAAGGTTCTCCAACCTCCCTGGGCTATTTCCATAAAATCACTCACTCAGACGACCATTCAGAAGCAGGTAAGTTTATTGGAAAGCATCAGGTATGGTCAGGGCCTACACGGTCAAAGCTGCAAGTGCTTGCTTTTACAAAAGAGTCAGATTATAAACATTTCTACATTGCAGACGTCGGTTACATGTTTTGGGAACCAAGTGATAACAGCACTGGGCTAAGCTACTGAATAGACATCAAAGACATCAGGGAAGCTCGTTAACTCAAGCCTGCGAAAGCCAAGGTCAGAGGGGGGAGGGAATGAGGAAAGGAAAGCGAGCGGGACATTCCAGCAGGGGCCTATACGGGTAACAGTCCAGCCAAAGCCTGAACCATTCTACTAAAACAGGTCTGACCCACCGCTTGTACGGGCGGTTCAGAAACAGAACAGAACAGTCCCTCACATTCTGCCCCCCTTAAGGCCCCCCTACTCCCGCCTCGATGGGACACGGCTTATGGGGATAAGCGGCATGAAACTCTTGCACCAATCGGGGAGCCGCTACATGAGGGGCCGCCACCCATTCGTCCTGGGCGGGACTTAGATGTTTCCAGCGAACTAAGTAGAACAATTTCCCTTTTTTCAGTTTAGAATCCAACACTTTAGAAACTTCGAGGTGCACCTCTCCCCCCACAACTGTAGGAACCTCTGGTTTGGGTTGGGGATGGAACTGGGGGGCTGCAGTGTAGGGTTTGAGCAGGCTAATATGAAACACCGGATGTAACCCTCGTAGTGATTTAGGGAGAGCCAGCTCAACTGTGACGTCATTAATAACCGGAGTAATAGGGTAAGGACCCACATACTTGTCACTGAGCTTTTTACAGGGACGCAGCGATCGTAGATTCTTGGTAGAGAGATAAACCTGATCGCCCACTTTAAGTTCCCACCCGGGGGATCGGTTTATCTGCTTGATCCTTGTATTTGCGTTTTGCCCGCTCCAAATTCTTCTGAAGCCAGGGCCAAGTCGTTTGTACCACTTGCACCCAATCTTGAACCCCCTGCACACCCTCCAACTCCGGGGTAACGGTAGTAGACCCAAACGGTCCAAATTCCTTCCCATACACCACTTGGAAAGGACTGAAACCTGTGGAGGAATGAGGGGCGTTATTGTAGGCATATTCAGCAAAGGGCAGCAATTCCACCCAGTTGTCCTGGTGGTAGTTCACATAACACCGTAAATAACATTCCACTACAGCATTTACACGTTCAGTCTGGCCATCAGTTTGAGGGTGGTAAGCAGAAGACAGGCCCTGCTCCTTCACTCCCATTATTTTCAGAAAGGCTCTCCAAAATTTGGCCACGAATTGGGGCCCCCTGTCGGAGAGGACCTTCCGTGGAACCGAATGATGTTTTACCACGTGATTAATAAACAACCGTGCCAGTTTTTGAGCCGAAGGCAACCCAGCACAAGGAACAAAATGAACCTGTTTCGAAAATAAGTCAGTAATCACCCACAAAACGGTTTACCCCGGCTTGGGGGCAAATCAGTGATAAAGTCCATGGCAATTACTTCCCAAGGCATGGTTGGGGTTTCCAGTGGTTTTAAAAGGCCTGGTGGCTTCCCCATACATTTCTTTGCAGTGGCGCAGGTGGGACAGCTGCGCACAAAAAATTCAACATCGGCCCTCATACCTGGCCACCAAAATTGATGTCGCAGCAAATGCAAGGATTTGACAAACCCAAAATGTCCTGCTAGTTTGGCCCCATGTACCATTCCCAACACCTCCTTTCTAAGAGTCTCTGGTACATATAGTCTATTTCCCTGGAACCAAAAAGTCCCTTGTCGAGTAAGGTTTGGGGGAAGGCTTTGTTTCTCTTCCTCCAACTGTGAGGCTTCTTTAAGCCTCAGCTGAAAAGTCTCTGGTACTCCTCGAAGAGGAGCAGAGTCATTAGCGCGAGTTTGGGACCGGGTGGTTACTGACAGTCCTGGCACTTCCACCCTCTGTTCCGGAGTGAACAGGGACTCAATGGGTCGGTCAAAGTCATTCCGATATTGGGGAAGTCGGGACAAGGCGTCCGCCAAAGCATTGTCCTTGCCAGGCACATGTTTAAGGACAAACCGGAACTTGGCAAAAAAACTGCGCCCAGCGAACCTGTTTTGCCATCAGCTTTCTAGTCCCTTTTAAGGCTTCTAGATTTTTGTGATCGCTCCAGACCTCAAAGGGAACCTCCACCCCTTCCAGGAAATGTCTCCAAATGGTGAGAGTGTGTTTAACCGCCGCTGCTTCCTTCTCCCATATAGCCCAGTTGATTTCTGATTGGGAGAACTTTTTCAAAAAATAAGCACATGGTTTCAAGTGGCCGCTCTCATCCCATTGTAGCAGGGCTCCCCCCATGGCAACATCGGAAGCATTCACTTGAACTATGAAAGGTTTCTCACAGTCAGGGTGAGTGAGAACGGGTTCAGAAGTACACAATCGCTTGAGTGTCTCAAACGCCTGCTGACAGGCAGAAGTCCATTGCAGTTTTGTAGACGGCAATGTGGCTGCCGCTCCCTTCCCTTTCGTGCACAACAGCGAGGTTAGAGGGAGCGCCACCTGAGCAAAGTTCGAAATAAAGTTCCGATAAAAGTTTGCAAAACCCAGAAATTGCCGTAACTGCCTACGCGTGGTGTGGGGGTCCCACTCGACCACTGCCCGAACCTTGTCGGGATCCATCTCTAACCCTTGGTGCGAAATGACATACCCAAAAAGGTAATGGAGGGTCGGTGAAAGTCACATTTTGAAACTTTGGCAAACAGTTTGTGAGCGCGCAACCGTTGCAGCACTTCTCGTACCAACTGTATGTGTTCTTCCATTGTTTTTGTATAAATGAGGATATCATCCAAATAAACAACAACTCCACGGAATAACAAATCATGTAGCCCTCACATGGCCCTCACAACTTCATTAATTAACTGCATGAACACACTCGGAGCCCCCGTAAGTCCGAAAGGCATCACTAAATATTCAAACATTCCAAAACAGCAAGAAAAGGGGGTTTTTGGTTCGTCCCCTTCCCTTATTCGGATGCGATGGTAGGCTTCCACTAAGTCCAGTTTAGTGAAAATCCGGCCCTCCTTCAATTGTGCGAGCAGGTCTGGAATGAGAGGGAGGGGGTAGGCATTAGACTGAGTGACTGCATTCAGTCTGTGAAAATCAATACACAGTCTTAAATCTCCCGTTTTCTTTTTTACAAAAAAGGCGGGAGCCAAATACGGTGCCTTGGAGGGGCGAATGAAACCCCGTGCCAAATTAGTGTCCAAATAGTCCCGTAAGACAGCTTTTTCATTAGGACTCATCGGGTAAATCTTTCCTTTAGACAGTTTGCCGTCCCTCACCACTTCAATGGCGCAATCGGTCTCCCAGTGAGGGGGCAATTCATCACACTCTCGTACATCGAACACATTGGTAAACTGAGCATACTCTTTGGGGAGCTGTGGGTTGAAAGTCTCTATTGGCGGTGCCTCAACTAAGGCAGCCGCCTGGTTTTTGAGCACCCTTTCCTTGTCGTGATGCTCACACAGGGTCTGAGGGAAAGTGAGGGTTCGTTCTACCCAATCTATGGAGGGGTTATGTCCCAGCAACCAGTTCGTACCCAAAATCACGGGCGTGTTGATGGGGGCAATGGTGAAATGAAGCCGTTCCCAATGTTCCCCCATGCCCATCACCACCGCGGCCGTGCGGTGAGTGACTGGGCCCCCTCTAAAGTCACTACCGTCCATCTGGGAGAATCGTATGGGTTCAGGCAACTGCACCCTTTTCACCCGCAGTTGTTGGGCGACTTTCTCACTTATCAGGGTGCGACAATAGCCTGAAGCAACGAGGGCTGTTACTTTTATTACAGGTCCCCCTTTAGGCAATGTAAGGGCAACCTTCACATATACATTGTCCTCCTGTTCGCTTACCATAATTGGAGCTCCTTGCACAGGGTCCGGAGCGGTCTGCTGAGGAGCCCCTTTTACAGCAGACCGGCGGCGTTTTTTGCCGTCGGGTCCCATTCCTCCTCGTCGCTGGAGGAGGTCAACTCGAGATTTGTAATCCGTGGCTCCGATGAGCCCAAGGTTTCATTTGTAATCCGTGGCCCCAATGGGCCAGTAGCTTTCAACACTCCAGGGTCGGATTGCACTTGAAGGGCCGAAGCAGTACTCCGTCTGCCAGGTGCACCGCTGCGGCGGCGAGGTTGTCCCTCAGCGGGTGCTTTCTCCAGTTTGGCCATTGCCGGCCGGGGTGGTCCCGGGCGTCCGGGCCTGGAAGGGCACTGAGAAGCAAAGTGTCCCTTACCTCTGCAAACGAGACAGGCCCCGCTCTCAAAGCATTTGCGGCGCTCAGCTACCGACGGTCCTCCCCCCGAGGGGAAGCGAGAGTCCTTCGGACCGCCTGGCCTGTCTCCACGGACTTTGGTCTCTCAACCCGTACGTTGTCTGGATAAAAGTAGTAGCTGCTTTCGATTCTCGATGTCGGCTGCATGCCGGACCCAACCTTCCACATCAGGAGGGTTACCTTGCATAAAAGCCCAGTGTTGCAATTCCGGGTTCAAACCCTCATGGAAATACTGCACCCTGGTAGCCTCACTCCAGTCCAAAATCTTGCTCGAGAGTGATTGAAATTCGCTTGCATATTGCGCCACCGACTTAGTCCCTTGGCGCAATTGTAGCAAGGCAGTCTTGGCTCTCTCGCCCAAGTGTGGGTCCTCAAACCGATGTCGGAGCTATCATGAAGTCATCGAGACTTCGCAGGACAGGGGAGCGGAGTTCGTACTGCAGCACCATCCAGGCGGCCGCCTCACCCTGTAGTAAGGAAGCAATATACTGGACCCGAGACTCATTCGAGGTAAAGGTCCTAGCTTGCTCTCACATAAAAATATCCACTTGAACCATAAAAAACGTCAACTGGTCACTCAACCCATCATACGTGATTTTTAAGTCCCGGCGTGCCGGCGGAGCAGGGCGGGCTGGCGGCATGGGAGCCGCAGGCTGTACGGGTTGTCCACCTCCCACCGGCGCTGCAGGCTGCTGCGGCGGATTCACCCGCAAGTCATCCAGCGTTTGGGCTAAGGCCAGCATTACGGCGTTCATGGCATCCATCCGTTCAAGCACGTCCTGCCGTTCTACCTGCCACTGCTGGCGTTCCTCTTCCATCTGGTGAAGCAGGAGGGCTTCCTTCTGGGCCGGATCGTCCTCGAATCCGACCCCGGGAACTGCAGTCCTCCGAGGCCGCGTCTCGTCCCTCGGGAGCGACCAACTACGAGGGGACTCAAACCAGGTGTTCAACCGGGTAGTCCTGGGTTTCGTACCCAAACCCGATCCAGAGTCGGCTCCACTGGGCATCTTCCCAGTCGACTTCCCTTCCGAAGGGTTAGGATTGGGATTCGTCGGTACAGTGCTGTCCTCGTCCTTCTTGTCATCCCCATCGCCTGCCATAGCTGTCCAAAAGTGGTACAGGAGCAGGAACTGGGGCAAATGACTTGCAGCTTAATGTAAGGTTCTCCAACCTCCCTGGGCTATTTCCATAAAATCACTCACTCAGACGACCATTCAGAAGCAGGTAAGTTTATTGGAAAGCATCAGGTATGGTCAGGGCCTACACGGTCAAAGCTGCAAGTGCTTGCTATTACAAAAGAGTCAGATTATAAACATTTCTACATTGCAGACGTCGGTTACATGTTTTGGGAACCAAGTGATAACAGCACTGGGCTAAGCTACTGAATAGACATCAAAGACATCAGGGAAGCTCGTTAACTCAAGCCTGCGAAAGCCAAGGTCAGAGGGGGGAGGGAATGAGGAAAGGAAAGCGAGCGGGACATTCCAGCAGGGGCCTATACGGGTAACAGTCCAGCCAAAGCCTGAACCATTCTACTAAAACAGGTCTGACCCACCGCTTGTACGGGCGGTTCAGAAACAGAACAGAGCAGTCCCTCACACAGAGGCTGCCTCTGCATTGCATGAGGTGGGGGCCGGGGGGGGGAAATTCCCTGTGTCCCTCTCATTGCCACTGGGAGTGTAGAGGTCTTTGGAACAAGGACTCAGAGTCTCTCCACAGAGATTTTCTCCCTGATTCCCCCTCCCACCAGCAGACTTTTGCCCAGGTTGTTTTTTAAAAAGATTATCAGTAGCAGGTATATTGCCCTGACCTGGATGGCCCAGGCTGGCCTGATCTCAACAGATCTCAGAAGCGAAGCTGGGTCGACCCTGGCGAATATTTGGATTGGGGACCTCCATGGAAGTCCAAGGTTGCTATGCTGAGGCCGGCAATGGCAAACAGCCTTTGAATGTCTCTTGCCTTGAAAACCCCACAAGGGGGTCACCATATAGGTCAGGTGTGACTTGACAGCCCTTGGGGACACAGCAGATATATTGCTATAGCTATACTGAATCAGACAATGGGCTCCATCAGCTTCTGCACTGGCTCTGTGTCCCCCTACTACCCGCTGGGTCTCCTTCCTGGCCAGTGCCAGGCGATTTGGGGTCCCAACTGAGAAAATTGGATCCTAGGAGTTCTGCTCCCATGTCCATCATTTTATGTGTATCTATTTTACTTCATTTATACCACAGGGGACCCCAAGCAGCTGACATCATTCCCTTCTCCTCCATCTGATCCTCACAACAACCCTGTGAGGTAGTTTATGCTGAGAGAATACGTCTGTCCCAAGGTCATCCAGCAAGTTTCCATGGCAGAGTGGGAATTTGAATCCGGGTCTCCCAGTCCAAACCTCTAACCACGACACCATGCAGACTCCCATTTACACAGATCCTTGTTTGCTGCACTGTTACTAAGAAGGATCCTCTTGGAAAGCGGCACAACCCCACGTTGGTTTCCATCACTTAAAAGGAGCCAGCATCCCTTCCCCAGAGCTCCCAGTTTTTGTGTATGATTGTTAATTCATTTATGATTGTTAATTCATTCATTTAAAACCTTTATATTTGGCCTTTCCTGTGGGTTTAATGCAGCTCAGTGATGTGAGCAAGAGCCACGGCCAGGCAATCTGGGGGCGCGGGTAGGGGAAGGGGAGGACGGCTACCTAGCCTTTGTTTTCTCTTTTAAAAAAACCAGGGCTCTCCTTACAGACGGGAGTTGACTTATCGGAAAAGTCAACTAAAGTTGGGAGGAGGGGGAGACGATGACATAGAATCATAGAGTTGGAAGGGTCCATAGAGGCCATCTAGCCCAACCCCTTGCTTAATGCAGGATCAGCCTACAGCATCTCTGGCAAGTGCTTGTCCAGCTTCTGCTTGAAGACCTGCAGAGAGAGGGAGATCACCACCTCCCTAGGCAGCCCATTCCACTGTTGAACAACTGAAAAAAGTTTTTCCCTGATATCCAGCCGGTACCATTCCTCCTGAAATTTAAACCCATTCTTGTGAGTCCTATCCTCTGCTGCCAACAGGAACAGCTCCCTGCCCTCCTCTAAGTGACAGCCCTTCAAATACTTCAAGAGAGCAATCAAATTCCCCCTCAATCTCCTCTTCTCCAGCCTTTCCTCATAGGACGGTCTCCAGACCCCTGATCATCTTCATCACTCTCCTCTGAACCCGCTCCATTCTGTCCTCATCCTTTCTGAAGTGAGGCCTCCAGAACTGCACACTGTGGACATTGTGTATTTGGATTTCCAAAAGGCTTTTGACAAAGTCCCCCACCAAAGACTGCTAAGCAAACTTCATAGTCATGGGATAAGAGGACAAGTCCTCTTCTGGATTGAGAGCTGGCTGAAAAATAGGAAACAGAGAGTAGGAATCAATGGTCAGTTCTCACAATGGAGGGATGTGAGCAGTGGGGTCCCTCAGGGATCTGTGTTGGGACTGGAGCTTTTCAACCTGTTCATCAGTGACCTGGAGTTGGGGTTGAACAGCGAAGTAGCCAAGTTTGCAGATGACACCAAATTATTTAGGGTGGTTAAAACAAAATTCCCTATTACTATGTATGGGTGTGAAAGCTGGACAGTGAAGAAAGCTGATAGGAAGAAAATAGATTCCTTTGAAATGAGGTGTTGGAGAAGAGTGTTACGGATTCCGTGGACTGCCAAAAAAACAAATCAGTGGGTTCTAGATCAAATCAAGCCTGAACTGACCCTAGAAGCTAAAATGACTAAACTGAAGCTGTCGTATTTTGGTCACGTCATGAGACGACAAGAGTCACTGGAAAAGACCGTCATGATAGGAAAAGTTGAGGGCAGCAGGAAAAGAGGAAGACCCAACAAGAGATGGATTGACTCAATAAAGGAAGCCACAGCCTTCAATTTGCAAGATCTGAGCAAGGCAAAGATAGGACATTTTGGAGGACTTTCATTCATAGGGTCGCCATGAGTCGGAAGCGACTTGACGGCACTTAACACACACACAAAACAAAATTGGACTGAAGAGCTCCAAGAGGATCTCTACGAACTGGAAGAATGGGCATTAAACTGGCAAATGAGATTCAATGTGAGCAAGTGTAAAGTGATACATATTGGGACAGACCAAGAAAGGGATCTTGGGGTGGAAGTGGATTGCTCGATGAAGATGTCAACCCAGTGTGCGACTGCTGTAAAAAAAGGCTGGCCATAATTAGATGAGGAATTGAGAATAAAACTGCTGATATCATACTGCCCTTGTACAAATCTATGGTGAAACCATACTTGGAATACTGTGTACAGTTCTGGTCACTACACCTAAAAAAGGATATTGCAGAGCTTGAGAAGGTACAGAAAAGAGCAACCAAGATGATCAGGGAACTAGAGCAACTGCCCTATGAGGAGCGGTTAAAATGCTTAGGGCTGTTTAGCTTGGAAAGAAGGTGGCTAAGGGGAGACATGATAGAGGTCTATAAAATTATGCATGGTTTGGAGAGAGTGGACAGGGAGACATTTTTCTCCTCCCATAATACTTGAATGCGGGGTCATCTGTTGAAGCTGGATGGCGAGAGATTCAAAACAGATAAAAGGAAGTATTTTTTCACACAACGCATAGTTAAATTGTGGAACTCCCTGCCCCAGGATGTGGTGATGGCTGCCAACTTGGAGGGCTTTAAGAGGGGAGTGGACATGTTCATGGAGGAAAGGGGTATTCATGGCTACTAGTTAAAATGGATACTAGTCATGATGCATATACCTGTTCTCTCCAGGATCAGAGGAGCATGCCTATTATCTTAGGTGCTGTGGAAAACAGGCAGGACAATGCTGCTGCGGTCTTGTTTGGGGGCTTCCTAGAGGCACTTGGTTGGCCACTGTGAGGACATACTGCTGGACTTGATGGGCCTTGATCTGATCCAGCAGGGCTTTTCTTATGTTCTATGTTCACAATACTCAAGGTGCGGCCTAACCAATGCAGTGTACAGCAGAATGATGACATCTTGCGATTTGGATGTTATGCCTCCGTTTATATACCCCAAGATTGCATTTTTTGTCTCTGTATTACACTGGCTGCTCATATTTCACTTACTTAGGGGGTTCGGTTTTATAGGATCCAGAAGGGGTCGCCCCCCTCTTCCACAGAGAAGCAAATGGTTCTCAATGGATGAAAGGGTTGACCCCTTCCAGAGCCCATAAAATTGGACCCTCTGTCCCAAACTTTACCAAACTTTGGTGTTCATACAAGGAGAGTCCCTTAAAGCTACGCTGTGAATTTGGTGACTAACTCAAAAAATGCTCCCTCGGGAGAATTTTAAAAGTACTCACTTTTCACAGTTTGTAATGTCCGCCTGCTTTCTCACCCAAGAATTGTGGGGAAGCTCAGTTTCCCACAACTCTTGGGACAGATGCAGCCATTACAGACTGTGAAAAGTAAGTACTTTTAAAATTCTCCTGTGGGACATTTTTGGAGGTAGAATCACCAAATTTGCAGCATAGCTTCAAGGGACTCTCCTTTCATAAACCCCAAAGCTTGGTAAAGTTTGGGACAGGGGGTCTGATTTTATGGGCTCTGAAAGGGGTCAACCCTTTCATCCATTGAGAAGCATTTGCTTCTCTATGGAGGAGGGGGCGACCCCTTCTGGACCCCATAAAATCGAACCCTCTGTTCCAATCTTCACCAAACTTTGGGATTTTTGCAAGGAGAATCTCTTGAAGCTACGGTGTGAATTTGGGAGATCTGACGAGATCTGGCTCTACCGTGCTGCCTTCCCTCCCAACTTAACTAATTAGGTAAATAATAATTCTAAAACATAAAACGAAGAGCATGAAACACATGACCCATACAAAATACAACAGAAAACAAACAAAAAGACAGGTGAACAAGTATACGCATGAGCCAAATGGCCATGCGCCACTCATGCAAAACCCAGAACACTTTGCTCACTTCTCTCTCAGCCTAACGCATGCACTATTGATTCCTCAGAGGAGAAAAATGAAAGAGGAAGATATGAGAGGAATGAAGAAGAAAAAGACAGCAGGCAGAGTGAGAAACCCTTTGCCCCCCCCCCCCCCTTCATAGAGAAGCATGGTAAAGTTTACACTGCTTCTCTATGGAGAAGGGGGTCAACTCCTTCAGGACCCCATAAAATCGGACCCCCTGACCCAAGCATCACAAAACCTTGGGGCAGATGCAAGGAGAGTCCCTTGAAACTATCCTGAAAATGTGGGAACTCTAGCTCCAAGAATGACTCCCACAGAGCTCATTAAAAAAAATCCCAAGGAGAAAGGCCTGGGGAAAGCTGAAGGCAAAAAAGCCAAATCCCTATGGGGCTGATTGGGGGATGGGCTTTATTCCCAGGTGTTGGTATTTGGCAAGACCGACACCTGAATACTGCGCAAACGGCGACTTTCAGGTCTGCTTTCGGTTGGGGTTTACCGCTAGGCACGACCCTCTGGGGGCCCTGCCGCCCCCCAGCCCGGGTGTTCCTGGGGACGGGCCATTCCCCTCTCAGGACCCGGGCGCCTTTCCCCCGGGGTCATCATCTCCGTTCCTCCCTGCGACCTGTCTGTCACTCCCGCCCCAGAGCAGGGAGCCTATCCCTGGGGCTGAGAGAGGGACTCCCCGCTGGGTCCTGGCGGTCAGAGCCGGGAGACAGGCCGTGGGGGGGGGGGGGGAGGGCCGGTGCCCAGGGCCCCCTGGCTGCTGTCCGGATCTGCGGGCGCGCCCTTTCTGCCCGTGCGGACGGGGGACACGCGTCTGCCTGCGTGACGCGCGCCACGGTCGGTCCGCGCGGGGCCGCTTTCGCTTTCCGGCTCCGGGAAGGCGGCCGGGTTCCCAGAAGCGCGCCGGAAAGGCGAAGGCCGAGGCCGTCGGGGGGGGGGCGCCTATAAGAGGGCGCGGTGGGGCGGCGGGGGTGGCCAGCCAGCCAGCATGGAGCGCCCGTCCCTGACGTCGCCGCTGGCCCTCCTCTGCTCCATCTTCTCCGGCGGGCGCCTCCTGCCCGTGGTGGCGGCGGCGGCCGGACAGCAGCGCCAGGTAGGGGCCAGAGGATCGCGCGCAGGGCCGGCCCGGTTTCGTTTCCCTGGCCGGGGGCGTGGGGGGGGGGTAGAGGGGCGGCCGCCGCAGCAGCCCGCCAGCCCCCGCGGGCGCTTCTCCCCGGCTGGCGGCCTCGAGGGGCTCCCCTTCGGGGCGGCCAGCCCGCCGCCCTGCCCTGCCTGGGGCGGGCCCCGCAGCCAGGGCCATTCTACCCCCCCCCGCCCCGTCGAGCGCCCTTTCCGAGCGGTGGCGCCGGTGAGCGTCTGCCGCGGCCCCCGTCCCGGGACGACGTGCCGCCCGCCCGCCCGCCTGCCCGGGCTGAGCGCGCCTTTCCTCGCCCCGGCAGGCCGAGCTGTCGGGCACGTGGCAGAACGACCTGGGCTCGCAGATGGTCATCCAGCCGCCCGACGCCGCCGGCGCCTTCTGCGGCACCTACACCACCGCCGTGGCCGCCTCCCAGGCGCCCATCCGCCAGTCGCCCCTCTACGGCGCCCAGCACCTGGACGGCGCCCACCAGCAGCCCACCTTCGGCTTCACCGTCAACTGGAGCTTCTCAGGTGGGCACCCGGCCGCCCCCACCCCGAGGTTGCGATGGGGTAGGCACACACCCCGGGACAGGGAGCACGCCCGGCAGGGGAGCCTCCCCCCCCCGCCGCGGTGCTGGATGGGGAAGAACCGGGGGCCCCGGGCGCGATTTCGGACAGAGACGGTGCCGTTGGGCGCAGGGGGCGAAGCTGAAGGCCCTGCAGCGGCGCCAGGCCCCACCGGCCCGGGCGCTTCAAAGGCTGCCTGCAGTGGAAGGCGGGAGGGAGGAGAGGCAGCCTGCGGGGGGGGGGGGCGGTGCCGAAGGTGTCGGAGGAGGACCGGGGGAAAGCAGGGCCCAAGCTCGCGCCACCGGGGCCCTGGAAGCTGGCTGGGGTCCTTGGGCCAGCCACGCACTCTCAGCCCTGCCCCCCCCCCCGGGAGGATGCGGATGGGAGACTTCCAAGGAGGCTCAGGGGCGTCAGGCGGAGGCAGACACCCCCACCCCCGCGGAAACCCCACCAGGGGCCGCCGTAGGTCAGCTGCGACTGGAGAGCGAAAGAGGAAGAAGGAGAGAGGGGAGGCGGCCTTCGGACTTCCCGCTGCCCTTAGCCACCGAGGCAGACTGACACCCGCCGCCCCGCCGCCCCATGACCATGCACGGAAGGGGGGGTGGAATGAGGCATCTTTTTACAAGTTTGCTAGATGAGGGCGACATGTCAACTGCCCCCTGCTTCTGTTCATAATATTAACCAGGGCTTGTTGCTCTGCTCATGTTAAGCATGTTCTAAGTTGCTAACCAGGGATGAGAAGCAGCCGTGGCCAAGACTGACCAATAAGTGGGGGGTTAGAAGCAGGGAGAGAGAAATGAAGGCATCTTGAGGACAGAGGAAAACACAATGAAGGAAGAAGAGTGTAGACAGGAATGAGAAATTAAGAGATGAGGAATGGTGGCTTGATTTTTGACCGCAACTAGACCAGGGACGTGAAATTGGGCAGGACCACCCCCCACACACACACGCCCAGAATCTTCTCTGCTGCTGCCGCTGGGCCCTGCTTTGGGAGGGCGGCCTGTTCCGCCAGGGTGCCTCTGGGCCAGCCCAGCTGCTGAGTCAGAGGGGCAAGGAAAGAGGCGACTGACTGCCCTGGTGAAATGCCCAGCAAGACTCCAGCCTGCTCTGTGCCCGGGACCCCAGTCCCTTGCCAGGGCATGGAGTGAGTGTGGGTGGGGGTGAGTTCAATTGATGCTGGATGGGCTGGCCCGGCACTCCCCATCAAGGTCATAGTTGGGGGCGGGGACATGCAGCATGATCCCATCGATGAGCCATTAACGGCCATGCTAGACTGCTGTCCTCTGCAGGGGCTGCGTTTGGAGGCTGCAAAACTCCAGACCAATATCTCGGGGTCCTGGTTTTGGCTCACCTTTCCTCACAGGGCTCAGGCAGGCAGAAGTCCTGGTTCCACACGCCTCAATTTCAGCCTCATAATAACCCCGAGTGACTGGCCCAAGACCAGTTTCAGGATGAGGGGCGGGGGAGATCTGAAACCCGGCCTTCCAACCAACTGACCACTACTGTGCATGACCAAGGTGTCCTGGGGCTCTCGGAGCAGACAGACTCCGCTGCTCAGAGATCCCCGCTGGGCCTCACTTGGTTTCCGGACGGCTTGGGCTGGTGTCGGCCTTGGAAGACCGACATGGATGGCCAGCAGCCCCCAAAGGCTGCCCGCTTCTATCCTTGCCATGGGAGGGGCCCCACCCTTGGACTGCCCCTGAGGGACACACCCCAGACTCCTCCGTCAGGCAACTCACCATGTAGCCAGGGAAGGGGGCGGCAGTCTGATACTCTTGCATTAGTCAACTTCATTCATACCCCCCTTTCTCCCCAGTGGGGACCCCCAGCAGAACTGGCTCCAACGTCGTTCACCTCCATTTTATCTTCACAAAACACCTGGTCACCACAAGCAGAGCAGGGGTTTGTCTTTGGGCTCCCGGACCCCAGCCCGACACGCTATCCCCCCTTCCACACGAAGCCCGCTCCTGTCTCAGTTCCCCCTGTCTCCTCACCCCCTGCAGACTCCACCGCCGTCTTTGTGGGCCAGCACTTTGTGGATCCCAAGGGGAAGGAGACCCTGGAGACCACCTGGCTGCTGCGTGAGCAGGTCGACACTCGGGACAATGACTGGAAAGCAACCCGGTAAGACGGTCCACCCAGGCAGCCCCCCTGCAGGGGCACGGGAAGGAGGCCAGCCACAGACTCTGCCACCCACCATCTGTGAGACTGAAGTCTGCTGGGAAAAGGGGCCTCTGTGAAAGATAAAAGGACCCCCAACCCCCCCTACATGCCTGAGGGGTGGGGCAGTGGGCCTCCTTAGGCCAGAAGAGGTGTGTCTTTCTTTGAGGACCCCCCACCTCTGAGCAGGCCAGCTGTGCCTCTGACCCCTTTGTGCTTCCCTGCAGGGTCGGCAGGAACATCTTCACACGAGTTAAGTGAGAGGGGCCAGGATGCCGCCTGCTCACCCCCCCTTGCTGCATTTTGCCCAATAAAGCTCCTCCAGCCCTGATCTCCTCTTGTCTGTCTTCTTGGGCCCAGCCAGCAAGTGCGGGGCGGGGGCTCCATTAGTGGGGAGCCTGTTTAAAAGACAGGGAGAAGAAATGCCTCCACAGCCAGCCCGCCTGTGCCACAAAGATGTCCCAGCTCTTCCCCCCGCAGCCACACAGGTAGGGCAAGATGGCCAATGCCTTTCCCTGTCATGACCGCCCCCCCCCCAAGATCCTTTCAGCTGGAGTGTGTGTGTTGATTTCCACAAATCTCCTTTTCTGCCCTGAAACTACTGTCCTGTCCCCCCCAATCCTTTATCCGGTTCCGTCCCGGTTCCGTCCCCAGCATCTACAGCTAAAACAGATACAGGGACAGGTGATGGGAAGGGCCTCAGCCTGAGACCCAGGAGAGCCGCTGCCAGTCTCCGTGGGGCCAAGGGGGGGGGCTGATTCACTAGAAGTCTGCTCCAAGTAGCTATCCGCCCTACAGTTTTGTTAACAGAAAAGGCCCCCCCAGCAGCTGTTCCAACCCCTTGATCCTTCAGGCACCTTTTCCAGTGACATGTAAACTGTGGGGTGACACCACCTGCAACAACCCACACACCCCAAGGCCTGAAAGCCCCCTCCCACATTCTCCCGCCTCCTAGAATCATAGAGTTGGAAGGGACCACCAGGGTCATCTAGTCCAACCCCCTGAACAATGCAGGAAATTAACAAATTAACAACTACCTCCCCACACACACCCAGTGACCCCAACCCTCCCCCCACCATGCAGAATCCCACAATCAAAGCACTCCCGACAGATGGCCATCTAGCCTCTGCTTAAAGACCTCCAAAGACGGGGACTCCACCACCCTCCGAGGCAGCACATTCCACCGTCGAACAGCCCTCACCGTCAGGAAGTTCTTCCTAATGTTTAGGTGGAATTGCTTTTCTATTAGTTTAAATCCATTACTCCATGTCCTAGTCTCTGGAGCAACAGAGAACAAGCTAGTTCCCTCATCAACATGACATCCCTTCAAATATTTAAGCCTGGCTATCATGTCTCCCCTCAACCTTCTCTTCTCCAAACTAAACAAACCCAACTCCCTAAGTCTCTCCTCATAGGGCATGGATTCCAGACCTCTGACTATTCTGGTCACTCTCCTCTGGACACGCTCCAATTTGTCAACATCCTTCTTAAATTGTGGAGCCCAAAACTGGACACAGTATTCCAAGTGAGGTCTGACCAATGCAGAATACAGTGGTAGTATTACTTCCCTTGATCTCGACACAATACTCCTATTGATGCAGCCCAGAATTGCATTGGCCTTCTTAGCCGCCATATCACACTGTTGACGCATGTTCAGTTTGTGGTCCACTAAGACTCCCAGATCCTTTTCACATGTACTGTTGTCAAGCCAACTCTCTCCCATCCTGTACCTTATGTTGTTTCTGCCTAGGTGAAGTACTTTACACTTCTCCCTATTGAAATCCATTTTATTGCTTATGGCCCAGCTCTCCAGTCTATCGAGGTCATTCTGAACTCTGACCCTACCCTCCAGGGTATTAAGTACCCCTCCTAACTTGGTGTCATCTGCAAATTTAATTAGCATGCTCTCTATTCCATCATCCAAGTCATTTATAAAAATATAAAATAGTACCGGTCCCAGGACAGACCCCAGTGGCACTCCACTGGCCACTCCTCTCCAGGATGGTTGTGCCATTAATGAGCACCCTTTGGGTTCGGTTGGTCAACCAATTACCAATCCACCTAATGGTAGCAGTGTCCAGCCCACATTTTACTAGCTTTGTTTTAAGAAGATCATGGGGGATTTTATCAAAGGCTTTACTGAAATCAAGGTATGCTACATCTACAGCATTCCCTTCATCTACCATATGAAGGGAAAGCACTCCGAAAGTGCCTTGGGGAAAGCATGCACGGTGCTTTGAGGGAAGACGCATACAGTGTCTTGAGTTCTCGAGACCAATCTGAATTGCCCCAGTGATCTCTCAGTTTTATTAAGGAATATTACAATGGATAGCAAAGGTCAGTTAATCGTCATAGAATGGAACTTAGGCAATGCATACCACGATTAATGATTAACAAGATCAAGGTATAGCGAAGACAATGCACATTCCTCTTATAGCCAGAATCCTTTGTG
Source organism: Euleptes europaea (assembly GCF_029931775.1). Lineage (NCBI taxonomy): Eukaryota > Metazoa > Chordata > Lepidosauria > Squamata > Sphaerodactylidae > Euleptes > Euleptes europaea. The sequence continues at coordinate 123,623,164 of NC_079315.1, forward strand.
CAAACATACATAGAACGATGAGATTAAAAGAAGCTAATCCCTTTAAGGCTGCTACACTGAGGTAAGGAGGTCACTATACAGTCAGTGAACTTTGGCCAGGAGCATTTCAGAGGCCTAGAGTTTGTTGCGAACCAATATTTCAATAAGGCAAGAATCAGTGTTCGATGGAACCAATATTAAAATGGCGAGGGTGTGGAAAACGGTTGTAGGCAATGCTTTTGTGAAAGGGCATGCCCAGCTGGTCATGCAAAATACATACAAGAATCTTCTACAACCATACTTGTCACTCTTTCAAAAAAAGATGAGATTAGTTTGGCATGACCTGTTTTTGAGAAACCCATGTTGACTGTCAGTGATCACAGCATTTCTTTCTAAGTACTAACAGACCATCTGTTTAATTATCTGCTCTAGTATTTTACCTGGTATTGATGTCAGGCTGACTGGGCAATAATTGTTTGGGATTTCTTCCCCCCTCCCCTTTTAATGATGGGGACCACATTTGCCCTCCTCCAGTCTGCTGGAACTTCTCCTGTTCTCCATGAATTCTCAAAGATTATTGCCAGTGGTTCTGAAATCACTTCAGCCAGTTCCTTTAACACCCTTGGATGCAGTTTGTCCATCCCCGGAGACTTGAATTCATTAAGAGCAGCCAGGTATTCCCGTACTATCTCAGTGTCTATACTATGCTGTAATTCCCCTATCACATCCACTGCTCCATTATTCCCAGGTTGAGCACTATTCCCCTTTTGGGAGAATACAAAAAAGGAGTTAAGTAATTCTGCCTTTTCTGCATCCCGTTTAATAACTCATCATCCTCTCCACGCAATGACCCGATCATTACCTTGATCTTCATTTTGTTATGGACATAACCAAAAAACCCTTTTTTGTTGTTTTTAACTTCCCTGGCTAGCCGGAGCTCATTCTGCGCTTTAGCCTTCCTGACTTTCTCCTCACATTTGCCGGCTACTTGTTTGAATTCCTCTTTGTTGATTTCTCCCTTTTTCCGTTTCTTGTACATGCCGTTCTTAAATCCTATCTCAACCAAAAGTTCTTTAGTCATCCACCCCTGGTTTCTTCAAACCTCTACCTTTTTTTCTCCTCGTGGGAACTGATTGAAATTGTGCCTTCAATATCTCCCTTTTAAGAATTTCCCATCCTTCAAGTACTCCCTTCTCATTCAGTATTCTCACCCACGGGATCCCATTCAGTAATTTCCTAAATTTATTGAAATCAACTTTCTTAAAGTCTAGAGTACATGTTTGACTATTTCTTGCTTCTCCTTTCTGCTGTATAATAAACTCCAGGAGAACATGGTCACTTCCTCCTCAAGATCCCACTCCTTCTACCCCATAAACCAAGTCATCATTACTGGTTAAGATTAGATCCAAAATGGCTGTTCCCCTTGTCGCTTCTTCCACTTTTTGGACTATGAAGTTGTCTGCAATGCAAGGGAAGTGAGGAATTTGTCTGACCTAGTTGTTTTGGCAGAGTTAGCCTTCCAACAGATGTCAGGATAATTGAAATCTCCCATTACTACTACATCTTTCTTTTTTGAATGTTTGGACATCTGTTCCAGGAAAGCATCATCTAACTCTTCAGTTTGGCTTGGGGGTCTATAATATACCCCCACAATGACATCACTATTTTTCTCCCCCTTAATTTTTACCCAGTGTTAGGCATCGGCCTGGGAAAGGCGCCCAGTGGTTAGGCCAGATGGCGTTTCAAGGTCTAACTGTTGTTCAGCCCTAGCTTTGTTTAGTCTGATTGCTCCTGGGAAAGGATGATATCTAGGGGATTGCCCTAGCAACCAGTAGTTGTCCTGAAAGTTTACTTTTGCCTTTATATCACCCATACCTGTAGCTTCCCTTCCATTAGTATCCTTGCTAAGTTCCAAGTCAATTTCTGTAACTTGCTGTATATTTTCTAATAAACCAGCTTTCGTAGGAAGACCTGCCTGGAAGTCTGTCTGTGGGATTTATCTGGTGAGGCCAAAGCTGACACCCAGATGGTTTCAAAGCTGGGTTCCAGTGTTTTAAGTCCTGGATCTCCTCACAGGTGTAATCATCCCTGTGTAATGCTACCCCTCCCACCTTCCGATTTGGTCTATTTCTCTGAAATAGGTTATACCCTTCAATTAATACATTCCAATTATGAGACTCGTCCCACCAGGTTTCTGTATTGCCTATTATATCATATTTGCTTTTTGCTATTAAAAGTTCTAGTTCATCTTGCTTATTTCCCATGCTCTACGCAGTAGTGTAGAGACACCTTAGACCACAGGTCCTTCTTCTTGGCAGCTTGTTTAAGAGTGTCTCCCTCCCACTGTTATGTCTTTGAACTGTCGTTCCTTGCGTATATGCTCTCTGCAAATCGTTCATATCTATATTTGCAGTTACTGTCCTCACTTGAGGCTTTAAATTTATGTCTCGCTCCCCCAGAAGATTTAAAGCCCTCCTTATCAGGCTTGCAGGGCTGTGGCCAAACACATTTTTACCCACCTTTGAGAGGTGCAAACCATCTCCCGATAGAAGAGCATTATCCAGGTAGCGTAAGCCATGGTCCAAAAAACCAAACCTTTCCTGGAGATACCATCGACGCAGCCACTCATTTATTTCCAAAACTTTTCGTTCTCTTCCCAATCCACGGCCTACTACAGGAAGAACCGACGAAAACGCAACCTGTGCTCCCAGTTCCTTCACCTTTTTATCCAAAGCAGTATAGTCCCTTTTAATACTTTCTGGGCTGTGCCAGGTAGTATCGTTTGTTCCCACATGAATAAGAAGGGATAATGATCTGTGGGTCTAACAACTCTATCCAGACTTTTCGTCACATCCCGGATACGAGCTCCCGGCAGACAACACACCTCTCGAGACAACAAGTCCGGTCGACACACTTTACCCTCCACCCCTTTGTCTCCTGAGTGAGACAAAGCAAAGAAGCTGCTTTAAATGATGTTGGACCACCCAGTTGGGTGCTGGGCCCTCTGGTGAGTAGCGGCCCTGCAGGGTTTGGGGCAGAGAAAGGTCCCGCCAAGCGAGAGCCCTGCCCCACGGCCCTGTCACCCACCTGCACCCAGCACCAGTCCCCGAGGACACTTAAGGGCCACATTCTCATGGTTACTACCACTGCCCCCCTCCTCCCCAGATGGGGCGGGGGGTGCAGCCCACAGCCCCTACAACCATCGCCCCGCCTGCTGTGTACCCATTGCTGGAGCTTGCAAGGCAGGGCAGTGACATACGCAGCCACCAGGACGTTCAACCTTTCTTTATTTTAAGCTGGGTGTTCTCCCCCCTCTGCCCTGCTACAAGCCCCCCACAACTTTTCGATATTAGAGGGAGCAAAGCCAAACAAAGGAGAGCAGACGCTGGACAGGCCAGCCCCCCTCCCCCCCACAGCCAGCTCCACAGAAGAGGACGCCTCGTCTTTGTTATCCTCCCGCCTCCAGCGAGAGGGCAGAGGCAGCTTTTTGAGCATGAGGCCCATGACAATGGTATGGGGCCCAAAAGTGGTGGGGCAGAAGGGAAGGCCAGGAGGGTATGGGGCAGCAGAGGCAGGCGACACCTCCTGGCCCTCTAGCATTTCCTAAAAGGTTGAGGTGGGGAAGAAGGGACGGCCACCTTCCAGCAGAGGGGGCCGGCATGGCTGCAGGAGCTCGGCCAGAGGCTCCCTTGCAGTGCAAAGCAAAGGGAAGAGCTTCCGGGGGAGGGGCGCAACATTCAAAGGCTGACTCGAAAGAGGGCCGTGACTGCACATGGAGGGCAGGTGGGTGGGGGGGAAGCTCAGTGGATTCCCCCACTGCTGTTCAAGAGCAGGAGGCAGTGGGATCATTTGCAAGCTCACTCCCGCTCGCAGACTCACGCCCAAAAGCTTCAAGTGAGCGCTGGAGCCGTTCCCAAGAGCCACCCTCTGAGGGAGGGGCTTAAGCAAGAGAGCTGTTTCTCCTGAGCATGGGGATGAGCTGCTATGGGGGATGTTTTTTTGGGGGGGGCATTCCTACTGCTTCAGCCTTTGACCTCCTCGCTCTACCCAAAGTCCGTGCTTGAGAGGCAGAGCCCTGGCCAGTCTTTGTGCCTCGTGCTTTGTGCCGGCAGACAGCTCTCCTCTTCCGCGGCCTCACATCTCATCCGAGTGGTGTGGCTGGATGATGACGCTTGTGGTCTGGTCCACCCAGCTTTGTTTCTGCTCGACAGAGGCAGGCAGGAAAGCCGTGCGCTCCCCCGAGAGTGGAGCTGGGAGGCCTGCAGGCTGGGAAAAGCGGTCGTCGGAGGAACTGCTGTTGGCTGTTGCAGCTGGTTGCGCCTCAGGGGGGCGCCGGCTGCCCTCCAGAGACTGATTGAGGCTCCCCGGGGCTTGCAGAGCATCTCTGGGCAGCGTCTCCTCCTCAGGATGCAGCAGAGGGCCAGCAGAAAGATGGTGGACTGTGGTGGCTGCTGCCACCTGGGGCGCTTCGGTCTGCAGCTGCCCTCCGTCGCTTGGATACCCACGTAGCCTCCGGGATAACACTGCAACGGCACAGGGGAATTTGGGAGTCAGTGGGGCAAGGGGTGAAGATTGGGGCAATATCCCCAATACACAGCTGCTGTGCAGGGACTCTCCTCCACTTCTGGGGAAGGGAGGCAGCCGGGGGGGGGGGTGGGAGGAAAATGGTGACCTCTTGCCCCAAAGATGGCAGCCTCTGCTTGCTCAGGAGCTCCCCTGCTTCTGGGAGGCCTGAACAAGGGGATTGTTTTGCTTTCCCTCCCCGATGAACACTGCATGGAGGGGAGAGCAAAGAGCAGCATCTGCGTGGAGAGACCTGAATACACATGGGGAATGTCACGTGTTCCTTCTGCAAAAACATGGGCCAAAGGCGCTCCCCAAAATCTATGCAACCATGACGCAATCCAAGCAATGATTCTCATCTGCCATCACCCCCTCAGAAACAACTGCCTGATGAACATGGAGGCCTCAAAGCTGCGCTGCTTCCCTGTGCTTCCTAAAAACCCGGAATGAGGGCACCCTGGCTGCCTCCTCTGCGCACCCGTCCTGAACCACGGGAGACGGCAGCCAAACCACCCCTGATCAGGTGGCAGGTGAACAGGAGGGCACCACAAGACAAGAGATGTGGGAAGAACTGGCACGCGTGCCGGGACAAGCAGTCCTTCAACTGGGCAGCTGAGGATTGGCTGGCTTCCCTAAAGAACCGCTTTTCTTCCCCTTGGGACCTGCCGGTCTCTAGGAGCTGAGGTGGCCAGGCATACCTGGCTCGAATGGGGGGAGCACCTGTCTAGCGCTACCTAGGAGAAGGCACAGAAGGGCCCTCTGCAGAGATTCAGAGCAGTGATGCTCCTTTGGATCCAGGCCCAAGTTTGGGAGGGAAACCGCTTCGGTTGCCGATCCTTCTGGAGGGGGGCAGGGTGGGAGACGGACACCATGCCTGACGGTTCCTGCTTGTAATGGCCGACTGATTCCAGAAGGTGGCACTGGAGTACTCCCCTGCCTCGCATCTGCATGAACCCCCCCCCCAGATCGCCTTGGGATTTAACAGGCAGGTGACCCCCACCCCACAATTCTGCTTCTCCTTAAAGGCGGTGGAGTGGGGTGGAGCTGTGGAAGTCCTTGGCGGGGGGCCTGGAGATGGTCACGGGATGGATGAGGGCCAAGAAACTAACACTCAGCCCAGGCAAGAGGGAGGTGCTGCTGGTCAATGGAGGAGCTGATCAGCATCTGAGGAGCCAGCCTGTCGGCGGGGGGGGGGGTGCCCTCCCCCGAAGAGGCAGGTTTGTATGCTGGGGGTGCTGCTGGATGCTGAACTGTGGTTGGAGGCCCAGGTCTCCTCCGTGGCACCTTTCATCAGCTTCAGCTGATGCACCAAATACATTTGTTCCTCTGATCCAAGGCAGGTTGGAGTACTGCAACGTGTTCTTCATGGGGCTGCCTTTGAAAACTGTCCAGACATTCCAGCTGGTTGAACCTGCAACAGCCAGATGACTGGCAGGACCAGACCACCACCTTGGCTGCCCACCTGTTTCCAGGCTCAGTGCAAAGTTCTGGTTTTGATCCTTAAGGCCTTTAGAAGTCTTGGGGCCACAGAACCTGAAGGGCCGCCACCTCCCAAACTGCTTCACGAGGAGAGGCAGGCAGCAACCGCAGACAGGGCTCTCTCCGGGATGGCCCCATCACCTGCAGAGCACCCTTCCTCTGGAGGCCCCCCTGGCACCCACCTGCACATTTTGCAGGAGCCAGGCCAAAGCATTTCTTCTTCATCAAGGGGGTGGTTCTTCCAGAATGGTTTTTACTGCCTGGGGCCTGTTTCAGGAAACTCATTTCCACTGCAAAACCTTCTGGTGCTCCGGGTGGGGCCCCTCCACAGCTTTCAATCCCTTACTCTGCTTCCCTTCATAAGCCGCCTCCAGCAACTTCTCTGGAGCAGCAGCACAGGCATTTTCTCAACAGCAAAATCCTTCCCAAACTGAAAAGTCTCACATTACAGGAACAATTAACCAGCTGGAGATGCCTTCAATATCCAATTTAATCGTTGCACTTGAGGCTAACTCTGACAACCCCAGAATTTGTTCGGCATTTTAAAATTTTGTTCCGGGATGCTCAGAAGAGCAGCAAGGTGCCCAGAGAGGTGGAGGGACCCCCTAAGCCCAGGATCCTGCTGCCAACCAGGTGCAACCAGGAAACCCGCCAGTCAAACCCCGTGGACAGTGCAGGGTGTTCTTCTCTGGGAGCGGCGACTGGGGCAGGCATCACCCCTCTGCCCCCCACCCCAAGCAGCGCACTCTGCTCCAGGACTAAACACACGGGGGGGGGGAAGCAGAGAATGGGGGTCTTCCTTCCCTCCTGGCTGCAGGACTGGTCCCCGCCTCCAGCCCCCTGCCGCCAGTTTCCCACTGGCCAGCCCGACCCCAGTGGGGCTCACCCACCTCCTTGGAGCTCCAGCTGCCGTTCCCGGCTTCCAAAGGGATGCAGGCTGGGCAAGAGGATGAAGCAGAAGGACAAGAGCAAGACCTGCCAAGAGACAGACATAGCCACCCTCAGCACAGGCAGGCAGCAACAGCCCCCTGCACCACGCAGAGGGCCACGGTCCCAACCAGAGGGAGCCAGCCCCCTTCCCAGGGGCCGAAAGAGGCACAGCTTGGGAAGAATCGTTGCTGGCATCAGGCAAACACTGACCGGCCCGGCGGCCCCGAGGGACGCATGCAGACCACTCACCATGACGCAAGTGCTGGCTGTGGTGGTCTTGGTGGATGACTGCCGGACCAGGGCTTGCAGCTTCTGGAGCTGAGCCAGCAACGACCTGCAGCACAGCAAGAGGTGCGGATCAGGGCCTCTCTTGGGAGGAACCCGCTGCTTCCCTCCCCATTCAGGGGCCAGGCAGGGCAGTCCGATCCTGGGCCGAGAGCAGGGTGGAGCGTGAGGGCAGTGGACCCCAAGCCCCTCCCGCCATGGGTTTGGCCACTCTCTCTCGGCCTCACAGCCCAGTCTGTAAAAGGAAAGGGGGGTCACTGCTGTCCCCTTCCAAAGACTGCAAAGATTCTGATCCTAGGAAGAGTGGTTGCAGCAGGGGTGGTGGTGGTGATAGGGAACAAGGCCACAGAGGGATCCTCCTCCCGCTCCCTGTGGAACTCACATGTTCTGTTTCTGCAGCAACTGCACTTGTTTCTGGAGCTCGTTGTTCTGGGCTGTGCAGACAATGACCCTGCAGGCATGGACAGGGAGGAGAGGAAGTGAGGGCCACAGGCTGCCACAGGTGTGTGTGTGTGTGGGGGGGGGGAGACGAGAAACAGCTGGCACGAAAGAGGGGGTCCCTCGCAGCTGGGGCGTTCAAGGAGGCAGAGCAGCTTGGCAAGGCCCCTGGGCAAGCAGGCAGGGGGATGGGCAAGTGGGCATCCCTTAGAAGAGCAGTGCAGAAAGCACTGGCACATCAGGCCTCCCCCCGCTCTGAGGCTCATGCTTCATACCCATTGCCCCCCTGCTTCTAACAAACGGGACCCTCCTGGGTTGCTAGAGAAGTCCTGGGGGCTCTGAGCGTGGGACCCTCCTTCACCCACCCTTGCCTTCCTCACCTGCTCTCCAGACTGTCCACGTAGACCTTCTTCCTTCGGTGACTGTCTTGAGCCGACTGCTTGTTGCGGATCTTCCGGCGGACTCTCTTCAGGGCCCGCTCCTCAGCCTGCAGGGCAGATCGGGGGGGGGGGGTGAGGGGTCTCTCCTCTGCCCCTTGGGGCGTGTTAGCTTAGCTAAGAGATCCCAGCCCATCCCAACCCACCCAATCAAAGAGGAAATGCCACCCCGGGATCTGGACTCTGCACTCAGGCTACAGAGAGTTGATCCAGCGGCAAATACAGTCTTAGAGCTGCCCTGGACACGAAGGCCCCGTCTCTCAGCTGGGCAGAGAAAAAGGCAGCTGCGCCCGTGATAAGCAGGTGTCACGCCTGCAAGCCGGGTGGGGGGGGGGCTGTCTGCCCCACACACCGACTCCCTCCCCTCCGCTTCTGATGTGCCTTTGCCGCTTGGGAGGGCCGGGCTGAAGTCAGGAGCACTTGCCTTGGTGAGGGGGAGGTTGGATGGGATCGAAACCCCCTCTTTCTCCAAAAGTCTTTTCTCCTCATCGGTCAGGATCAGCTCAGGGAAACCAAACTGAGAACACCCCAAAGAAACCAAAGTGAGAGAGACAGCTGGGTGGGTGGGTGGGGGGAGTTGGGGGGGGGGCAAACTTCAGCTCAAGAGGCTGAGACACAACCCACAGAGGCCCAGGGGGTCCCACCTGCCAGGAGAGCACAGGGCCCCATACCTGCAGCTCCATCCCCCAGCAGGGCTCCTCAACAGACACGGAAACAGGGAAGTCACAGCCCCCGGGGCTGCCGCTGGACTCCGCCTCCCCCCACACGTCTGCAAGAGAAAGGATCCCGTTAGTGGAGCACGGGAGAGACCCACACAGAGAGCAGGTGGCTCAGGCCATTGAGCCACTTCGCATGTCGCATGGATGAGACACTCCCGCCCCTGGCCCCCTGCCCCCAGACCAGGACTGCGGGCAACGGTTCCCCCCCCCCCCCCGCCCAGCTCGGTTGCCAGCCTGGATCGGGTTGGACGCAGGGCATCTGTCCAGTGGCCGCCCCCTGCCCCCTCCATCCCACTCGGACAACCCCCCACCCCCCGCCGGACTGGCCGCGCTCACCCAGGTCAATGGCGACATCGCTGTCGGAGGAGGGGGCGCTCTCGGCCCCCGGGGGCTGCAGGTGCAGCGAGTAGTTGTGCTCCGACTGGACGCTCTCCGCCGAGGCCGGGGGGCTGCGCGGGAGGGGCCCCCCTCCGCTGCCGGGGCTGCCGCAGGACCCCTCCTCCGCCGCCGCCTGCTCCGCCGAAGGGGGGTCGTCCTCGGCCGCCGAGGGGCTCAGCAGGGAGCCCAGCCAGTCCTCCAGCGCCGCCGCCGCCGCCGCCCCCTCCTCCTCCCCCAAGGCCTGCGAGGGAGGGAGGGAGGGAGGCAGGGTCAGGCGGGGGGTGGGGGCAGGGCAACAGGGGCCCCTCCCTCCCTCCCTCCCTCCTGGCCCTTGCGGGGGGTGCGGGGGGGTGGGGGGGGCGCGCGCGGCCCTCACCTCCGCCGCCAGCGGGCTCCAGTCCGCCCACAGGCCGCCGCCGCCGCCGCCGCCGCCGCCGCCGCCGCCGCCCTTCTCCAGGCGGTCGAGGGCCGGAGCGTCGCCCGTCAGCAGGAGGAAGTCCAGCAGCTCCTCCGCCGCCGCCGCCGCGCCGTCCAGCGCCGCCTCCTGGGGGCACCACATCCTGCGGGGGGGGGGGCGGGGGTCGAAGAGGCGCCGTCAGGGCTGGCTGGCTGGCTGGCTGGCAGGCCGCGGGGGAGCCGGGGGGGCGGGCCCGGGGGGGGCGTTCTCCCCAGGGACAGAGCCTAGGTGGGGGGGGGGGCGTGCCGGGGCCCCTTCCCTTCCTTCCCTTCCATGGGCGGCTCCGGGGCCCCCACCGCGGGGCTCGGTGCGCCCAGCCCCCTCCCCCCTCCCCCCCCCGGGTGGCGCAGTGACAGGAGGGGGGGCGGCTGGGAGTGAGTCTTCCGGGGGGGGGGCCGACCCACCTGCTCCTCGCTGGGGGGCTCGCCGCCGCCGCCTCCTGCCCGCCCCTCCGCTTCCAACACGGCAAAGGTGACGTCTGGCGGCGGAAGCCGCCCGCAGTCCCGCCCCGAGGCCGCCGATTGGCAGGGCGTGCGACCCTCCCAGGCCCGATTGGGCAGAAGGGGCGTCAGTCACGGTCGGTGGAAATCCCCTCCGCGGCGTCGGGGGGCGGGGCTTCTGCGCGTCACGAGCGGCGCGTGCTCATGACGCTCTCCGCCCTTCCCGGCCTTTCCCGCCGCCGCCGCGCCTCTGCCTCTCTCCCCCCCCCGCCCCCGCCCCCCGCGAGCCGGGCAGTCCCGAGGCGAGAGCCGGCTTGGCTTGGCTGGGGTCTAGCGCGCTCGCGCGGGGCATCCGCCAGCGACCAACATGGCCGCCGGGGCAGCAGGGGAGCGGGCGCCCGCACTCGGCATGGCCGGCGGCTTCTCCGGCGCCCCTCTGCGCCTGCGCGGGGCGAAGGAGGGGGCGTGGCCAGGCGGGTGGGCGGGAAGGAGGCCCCGCCCCGCTCGCCTCTCGCCGGAGCCCGCCGCCGCCGCCGCCGCCGCGTCCCCCCCTCGCAGGTAGGAGCGAAACCCCAACCCCCCCCCCGCGGGGCAGGCCGGGCGGGAGACCCCCCCCCGGGAGTGGGGGTGCGCGGGGTGTGTGTGTGTGTGTGTGAGAGAGAGAGAGGAGCGGGGGGCCCTTGGGCGAGCGAGCCAGAAATGACTGACAGAGAGGGGCGCCTCTGGCCCCCCCCGCGCCCTCCTTCCTTCCTTCCGCCGGCGCTCCCGCGTCTGACGGGGGGGAGGGCGAGGGGGGGCTCCCCCTCCCCCCCCTCTCCCCCCCCTCTCCCCCCCCTCTCCCCCCCCTCTCCCCCCCTCCCTCCCTCTCCTGCTGCTGGCCGCGGGCGCGTGGGGGGGGCGCGGCCCGCCGGCGAAGGGCGCGGCGGCAGGGCTGGTGGCCGCGGGGCAGGAAGTCGGGCGGGGCGGGGCGGGGCGGGGCGGGGGCAGAGCTGTCAGCGGGGCGGGGCCTCCTCCGCGGGTGGGTGGGGGCGGGGGGGGGAACCGTCTCCCGGCGCCCCGGTCTGCGCGCCCCCTCCCCCACCGACTGCTCCGCTGCTGGGGCCGAGGGCGCGGGGGGGGGAGGAGGGGGGGCGGCCCGATGCCGGCGTGGCTGGTTGCGGATCGCTGGGGAAGCCCCTCCCGTCCCGTCCCGTCCCGTCCCGTCGGGGAGGAGGCGGTGGGGGGTCTGCGGGGGGAGAGCGGGTCGTCTTTTGACCGCGTGGGAACCCGGCTGCGCTCCAGCGGTGCTCTGGCCGCCGCCGCCGCTGGAGGAGCCGAAGCCCGTGCCTCGGTGTCGCGGGCCGGGGCCCCCCCCCCGGCCCCCCCCCCGGCCCCCCCCGGCTCCCCCCGGCTCCGCCTCCTGCTGCGGCTGACTCGCTAGGCTGAAGCAGCCTCCGAGCGCCCTGTCCGGGCTGGCACCGGCCTGGGGGGGAGGGGGGACTTGCTGCGTGTGTGTTGTTTTGGGGGGTGGTGGGGGTGGTGGAGGCACCCAGACCCCTCCACGCAGGAGAGGCCCCGGCGGCCAGGCCACACAGCCCACGCACCCTTGCCACCGCCTGCCTTCACCCCTCTCCCCAAGTTTGCAGATGACACCAAGTTATTTAGGGTGGTTAAAACAAAACCGGACTGTGAAGATCTCCAGAAGGATCTCTGCATACTGGAAGAATGGGCATTAAAATGCAAATGAGATTCAATGTGAGTAAGTGTAAAGTGATGCCTATTGGGGCAAAAAAATCCCAACTTCACATATACACTGATGGGAGCTGTGCTGGCAGCAACAGACCAAGAAAGGGATCTTGGGGTGGTAGTGGATAGCTCAATGAAGATGTCAACCCAGTGTGCGGCTGCTGTGAAAAAGGCAAATTCCATGCTGGCCATAATTAGACGAGGAATAGAGCATAAAACTGCTGATATCCTACTGCCCTTGTACAAATCTATGGTGAGACCACACTTGGAATACTGTGTACAGTTCTGGTCACCACACTTAAAAAAGGATATTACAGAGCTTGAGAAGGTGCAGAAAAGAGCAACCAAAATGATTAGGGGACTAGAGCAACTGTCCTATGGGGAGCGGTTAAGACGCTTAGGGCTGTTTAGCTTGGAAAGAAGGCAGCTAAGGGGAGACATGATAGAGGTCTATAAAATTATGCATGGTTTGGAGAGAGTGGACAGGGAGAAGTTTTTCTCCCTCTCCCATAATACTAGAACATGGGGTCACCTGCTAAAGCTGGAGGGTGACAGATTCAAAACAGATAAAAGGAAGAAGTATTTCTTTACGCAACGCATAGTTAAATTGTGGAACTCCCTGCCCCAGGATGTGGGGATGGCTGCCAGCTTGGAGGGCTTTAAGAGGGGAGTGGACATATTCATGGAGGAATGGTCTGATCCAGCAGGGCCTTTCTTATGTTATGTTCTAACTGCGCACGGGGGAGGGGGGGCGCCCTGTGGGGGCCGCGCCAGGCGGCAGTCTGGCAGAACAAGGTGGGTGATTGTGCCCGCAGGGAGGGTGAAGAATGTGGCCTCCTCCCCCCCCCTCCGTCGCAGGGCCCGTCTGGAGGGAGGGAGTGGGCCGGCTAGGCATCCAGTGCTCGCCCCGTAGCCTTTCCACCTGGAGCCCCGTGGGGCAGAGCCGGTTGTCCCTTGCCTTTGGCTGCCCCGTGGGGCTGGCTCTGGGGAGGTCAGGGGAGCCAAATGCTCTGCCGGTGTGGCAGCCCAAGCATCAAGTGTGGTGCGAGTGGCGCTTGGGTCTTGGAGCGGGTCGGGGCTGCGACTGTCGGCTCAGGAGGCTAAGCGGGGAAAGGCTTCCCACCAGACCCGGGGGGCGGCGCCCTGAAGGACGTTCGGGGTCCCCACGGATCCCAAGAGTGATGTAGGAGGATGGTTGATGGGGGTTGGGGAGTCGGGATGGGCAGGTTACTTCAGGTCAGGCCTTTTCAAATTGGACAAGGGAGTATTTTGTGCTCCCAGTGTTGGGGGGGGGGAGCACGCGGTGCTTGTTTTAGCAACATATATTAAAGTTTTAACATGAATGGCTTAGTACATGTTTCCATCAACAAGGCTGCAGCGTATTCAGTGCAATAGTGATTTTTCTCTATTTGCGGGTGTGTGTGTGTGTGTTTCCTTCTTACACCAATGCAAGGATCAAACTGACAGCAGTTCCTGCATGATTCCCCCCCCCCCCCCCGCCGCCGCCGCCGCCGCCAAGCCTTCAGATTGGGCAAGCAGTCGATAATAGCAGTCAGAGAGAACCAGCCGGGGAAAGTATGCCTCCCCCTCCGCCTCCCCCCCCCCCCAGCTGCGGCGCAAACAATGACTGTTACCAAATAAGGAGTTTGCAGCCAGCCGGGGCCTCCGGGCCTCTCCTGGCCAGACAGTTTGAAGGACTCAGGGAACGGCTCCAAAGGAGCAGCAGCGTTTGACACTGATGTAAGCAGGATCTCTTCTCTCCCCCCGCCCTGCCCTGCACACACCCCACCCCCGCACACACCCAAAAAGAGAAGTGTGTCCTGGTCTGTTCCTTGGAAGAGTCAGTCTCACAGCTGCCTAGAGGGGAGGCAGCCCAGGGCTTGATCCTGTGTGGTGCTGTGAGGGGGCCCTGAGGCGCAAGTGCTGTTGCGCTGACTGGGAACACCCATGACGGGGCTGTTAAGTTCAGCTTTTGTGTGCTGGTGCGCCCACATCCCCACACTTGCTTTTAGAAGAGGAAGTCCGCTGAAAAGACGCTGAAAGAGTCGGATCTCTTCCAGATGCTCGGAAGTGGCTGAACTCTACCGTAACGTGAGCTCAGACACAATCTATGCCGCAGTTAGGAAGCACCAGACTGGGCACAGGGCTTCTCCAGAACCACAGGAGACCGTCCTTCATGTACACACAGGACCCAGGACCCAGGCACCAGCCTGCAAGTCATGCCTGGCAGCCACCCCTCCAGTCACATCAAACTGCTGGTCTCTCAGGAGAACAAGACTGGGGGGGCCTTGGGTTACAACACGGCCATTCTGCTGCAACCAAGCCCCCACCCCCGGCAGCCTCATGCCAGGTGAACCCCTTTGCCACAGTCACTTTTAAGCCCTGCGTTACACATTCACGCCTCAGAAGCCGTGCAGAGATCCGTGTTCAACTTTGTAGTCAAATCGCATTTGTCTCCCCATAAACCACTGAGATGACCCACCTCTTTGTACCACCCACCCCCACTAGCAATTGCAAACATCTCCTCTTCGTCTCTGCCCCATGTTGTGGCTGATGCCACCCTTCCAACCACACCCAAAGAAGCGGCCCTATGCCAGCTGGGGGGGGGTCTGCCGAGGGCGGCAGCCACCCGTCGTTGGGCAGAGAGCGGTTGTGCTAGTCTGTAGCAATAATTCGCGACTGGAGGGGGTCCTGCACAACCCACTGCTGTGTGGATGCAGGCAGGGGCTCTATGCTCAGGTGGACGCAGGTCCTTCATGTCACCTATGGCCTGATTCTTTTACCTGGAGAGGCCACAGTAAACCTACGGCCTCCTGCATCCGAAGCGGATGCAATCAAGCAGCATGATAGCATGAAATGGCCAATAGACAGAGTCATAGGACTAGGATTGCAGAAATTAGGGAAAAAGAGCCCAGTATAACCTTAGAGAGCTTAAACTTCCACGAGATACAAATACTGATGCGAGTTTCTTGGTCAGTTTCAAATGAGAACCAAGATTGATTAGTGAGAGGGTTGACTGTCAGTTTGCAAGACCTGAGTGAGGCTGTGAACGAGAGGACGTTTTGGAGTCATTAATTCATAGGGTGGCCACAGGTTGGAAGCAGCTTGACAGCACTTACACACACACACACACACACCATGCTAATTTTATGTTGCAATAGCAACAAATACTTGAGCTTCAATATTTGACTGGGGGTTGAAACAATCAGGTGTTCAATCATATTCAGAGCTTTATGTGGCAATTATTTTTGTTTGAATTGTTATCTTGAATTTATTATCTTGGCCATCTTCTGGTCACTGGGGGTGTGTGGGGGGGAGGTAGTTGCGAATTTCCTGCATTGTGCAGGGGGTTGGACTTGATGACCCTGGTGGTCCCTTCCAACTCTATGATTCTATGAATAATACCTGTAAAATGGTTATTGACGGTTGTAGCGTGTGCCTCCTTTACATGGTTCCCATATTTCTGACTATTCCCTTACTGCTTTTAAAAGCTCCGTTTTGGAGCCAATAGAGAGAGCAGTTGGTGAAGAAATGAATTCATCCACCGCCAATGAATAGTGCATTGTTAACATAAACAAGCAATAACAAGACCTTCATGCGCACGTGTTTTAATATCATACAAAAAACATTCTGATGTGAAGTGATAAGCTTTGTGCTTATCATCGAGAGACATGGCAGTAAGTCATTGCTGAGAGTACTCGGCGCCCAGAGAAGTTTCCAGGTGACACGGGGGTGCCCCAGGTTTTGTCAAGCCCTTGGTGGCATCTGTTGGTTGTTACCTTGTCTTTAGAAATGCAGGACTGTCTTTGCTTCACTGCCTGCAGGCCCCTTCCTCCTTTACACTTGGTGCCTTGAATGGCTTCCTGGTAACAGGCATGGCCACGGGGATAAACTGCCCCTTTAACTGGGTGCTTGCTGGGATGGATGGGTGACATGATGCCTGAGGATGACTCCCTCTGGGCATGGCGGCCCCAGACAGATGATTCCTGGATTGTGGAGGAATAGCTGTGATGAGGGAAAGGGATGAAATCACCACCCCATCTCTCTCTCTCTTTCTCTCTCTCTGAAGGGTTCTCGGGCAGGCCTCTGCCTCCTTCCCTGGAGAGCTGCGGCCAGGGCTGAGCCAGCTGGGCCAACGGACTGTTGTAGAGCAAGGCAGGGGCATATGCCAAGCGACAGGCTGCAGGTGAGCAGTTTCAGCATAGGAGACATGAAACAAGTCTGACTCCAGGCCCGGGGATGATGGGTCTGTTTCTCTCCCAGGGAAGTCTTCAGTCAGATTTTGCTCTTCCCAGATAACAAGCAGGATTGTGTGGGGAAGAGTCACACCCACGCCTGCTTCAGAGATGGACGTGGGCATGGCTTGGCCCCCAGGGGCCCCCTTTCTCAGAGGCGCTCCCTGGCTGTCATGCAGGAGAGAGAGAGAGGGGGGTCATGAAAGTGGGGGATGGACGCACACACACACACAAGCGATGCGGCCTGCCACTCTCCCTTTGGTTGACGCTGGCGCTTGGCAACCTTTAAATTTAGTGTGGTTTAAAAAAAAAATCTCTGCTGGTTCTGGATCAGGGCAGAGCTAAGAATGAAAGCCCCCGCTTGCCCATGGGTGGGACTAGGCTGTGTTCTCCTGGTCTCAAGTTTCTTTCTCTTCTCACTCTGTGGCATCTGTTCAAATGTATGTTTGTGTGTATGTATGTGTGTGTGTGGGGGGGTGCTTTCTCTGCAGTGTCTTCTGTCCCCCTGCCCCCACTGCCCCCTTTTCCTGGTTCACCTGCAGGCTCTCTGTCTCCGCTCTCGAGGTTCCTGCCATGCCCAGTGGCTGAGCAGGGGGACTCGGGCACTTCATGGAGGAGATGCAGGCGGTGTGTGTGCGTGTGCATGCTTGTGCATGCTTGCGTGTGCATGCTTGCTGTTCTGATGGGAACTTTGGCTAGTGCACTGGCTGCTTCCTGGCGGGCTTGTGCATGAGCTTGTGGTGACCAGTGAATTGGGGCTGCCGCCGCCACCTCTGGTCCCTCTGTAGAACTATGAAGGCAGTGCGGTGGGGCGGTGAGTTGCAGGCTGGGGTGGGGCTGCCCTAGAGCTGAGCAGGCAGGAGCCCGGCTGCTTGGCTTTGCACAACTTCCTGTCAAGAGCAGGGCTTGCAGAGAGGCCACCTCTCCTCTGCCCCCCCCCTCCCCGCGCGCACGCGCCTCCCTCCCAAGTATGAGGAGAATGCCTTTGGCGGCAGCGAGAGCTCTTCCCTCTGCAAAAATGTTTCAGGAGCTTCGCCTGCAGATATAATTCAAACTCAGAGAAAGAAAAAAGAATGTTCAGCTAATGGGATTCCAAGAGTTTAATGGTTAACAAAAAAGAATGTGATTTTCCATCTTGACTGACTGGAGAAGTAAAAC
Source organism: Euleptes europaea (assembly GCF_029931775.1). NCBI lineage: Eukaryota > Metazoa > Chordata > Lepidosauria > Squamata > Sphaerodactylidae > Euleptes > Euleptes europaea. Next base: position 123,640,387 of record NC_079315.1, read on the forward strand.
TTTCTGCAAATTGTGAAGTCATGGAATCCAGTGGTCTTCCTGGAAAATGAGTACACTGAGAAACATATAAATGTCTGCAGCTATTACTTGTTAAATTCTTTATAACGTATTAATTGTTGCTAAAAGTATTTTTATTTTTAAAACATCCAGGAAATGTTGTATATGTCTGTAGTATTCATAGAAAGCATCTATGAATTACACAACTTTTTCACACTTAACATTTTCAGTAGTAGAAAAGGGCAAGAGTCCAGTAGCACCTTAAAGACTAACAAAAATATTTTCTGGTAGGGTATGAGCTTTTGTGAGCCACAGCTCACTTCTTCAGATACAGCTAGAATGTGAATCCATATGTCTTTAAGTAGAGGAGAGTGAATTCAGACAAGCATTAGTATGTAAATGTTAACAGTATGTAAATGTGAGATTAAAGATTAAATGGACATAAGTCTGACATCAGAAATCACAATATTCAAAAACCAGTGGGAGAACATTTCAACCTTCCAGGACATTCTGTTGCAGATTTAAGAGTAGCAGTTCTCTTACAAAGGAATTTCAAAGGGAGATTGGAAAGAGAAACTGCTGAAGTACAGTTGATATTCAAACTAAAGTCAATGCATTTACCTGGGCTGAATAAAGACCTTGCATTCATGGCTCATTACCAGTGCTGATTTCTCCACACCCATCTCTTCCCTGGACATCACAGACTCTTCTGCATACCACACCTAATCCCATCACACCTACTATTCGTATTTACATACTGTTAACATTTACATACTAATGCTTGTCTGAATTCACTCTCCTCTACTTAAAGACATATGGATTCACATTCTAGCTGTATCTGAAGAAGTGAGCTGTGGCTCATGAAAGCTCATACCCTACCAGAAAATATTTTTGTTAGTCTTTACTACTGGACTCTTGCCCTTTTCTACTACTGCAGACAGACTAACACGGCTACCCACTGTGAAACATTTTCAGTAAAATGCTTTTTCATTTCACACATTCCAAAAGGGGAAAAGGTGTATTGTGTGTGTGTTAAATGCTGTCAAGTCGCTTCCGATTCATGGAGACCCTATGAATCAGTGTCCTCCAAAATGTCCTATCCTTGACAGCCTTGTTCAGGTCTTGCAAATTGAGGGCCGTGGCTTCCTTTATAGAGTCAATTCATCTCTTGTTGGGTCTTCCTCTTTTCCTGCTGCCTTCAGCTTTTCCTAGCATGATTGTCTTTTCCAGTGACTCTTGTCTTCTCATAATGTGACCAAAACACGACAGCCTCAGTTTAGTCATTTTAGCTTCTAGGGTCAGTTCAGGCTTGATTTGATCTATAACCCACTGATCTGTGTTGTTGTTTTTTTGGCAGTCCAGGGTATCCGTAACACTTTCCTCCAACACCACATTTCAAAGGAATCTACTTTCTTCCTATCAGCTTTCTTCAGTGTCCTGCTTTCACATTCATACATAGTAATAGGGAATATGATGGCATGAATTGACTTGATCTTGGTGGCCAGTGGCACATCCTTACACTTCAGGATCTTTTCTAGCTCCTTCATTCCTGCCCTTCCCAGTCTCAATCTCCTTCTGATTTCTTGGCTGCAGTCTCCCTTTTGGTTGATGGTGGAGCCAAGGAATAGAAAGTCTTCAACAATTTCAGTTTCCTCAATGTCAACCTTAAAGTGATGTAAGTCTCCTGTAGTCATTACTTTTGTCTTCTTGATGTTCAGCTGCAGTCCTTTTTTGGCACTTTCTCTTTTAACTTTCAGCGGTAGTCTTTTCAGATCTTCACTATTTTCTGCCGGTAATGTAGTATCATCAGCATATCTCAAATTGTCAATGTTCCTCCCTCCAATTTTCACTCCACCTTCATCTAAATCTAATCCAGCTTTCCTAATTGATTAAGGTGTATTAATAAAGGTGTTAATTAGGCAGAAACACTTTCATACACTCACCATAGACTGCCAACATATCTGGATATTAAGTTAAATATAACACTGAAAATACTGAACTCTAAAAGTGTATTGTCTTTTAAACACACATTTTATTATATTGTTGCCACCAGTATTTACATTTAAACAAAAATATTGTAAATGTCTTTTCTTAAAAAGGGAACCAGTGTGGTGTGGTGGTTAAGAGCAGCGGACTCTGTCTGGAGAACCGGGTTCGATTCAGCAGACCTTGGGGCCCAGTCACAGTTCTCTCTGAAATCTGTCAGCCCACATGGAGGCAGCCGTTGGAAATATCAAGGAAGTCCTCAGTTTCTTTTCATGCCATGCATGTGCAATGAGTGGAATGCTTTTTAAGACAAGGGGTTTTTAATTCAAAGAGAGAAAATATTTCACAGAAGTATTTTCTTTTTCAGTGTTCCTCAAAATTGTCCCGTTTTTCTGTTGGACAAATTGAAAAAAAAGACAGTGGGGACTAATGTTGCCCCCTAAATTTTTCTGGTTTTCCCCTCTAGGACTTCACTCCTGCATGACTATGCCTGTGGTTCTTAACTAGTGGTGCATGTAGAAGCCGTCTAGTCTCTCCCGTAACCCCTGTGTCCACCTGCATTGTGTGACCCTGCCATTTCCTGCCAACCCATCTGGCTTCTTTTGGCATGCTGGAAGTAATATCAATACCTAACTAATAACAACTTTTATGTATACCCCGCCCTCCCCCGGCAAAGCGGTTAACGTCATATTAAAATACATTAAAATATAATCAACGGTACAGCATTAACACATTTTAAACAATGCTGAATTTAAGATCATCTTAATTAGATGGCGCCAATATAATTCCCCAGCAGGAGAGCTGTTTCTACAGCAGCTGCAGTCCAATTTAACACAATACACCGGGGGAGGGGGAGTGAGTGGACGATTAGAATTGGGGCATAACATAAAAGGCAGGGGGAGAGAAGGGGAGGCCAGCTTCCAGGCGATACCGACGTTGCCCTCAACCATAAGCCTGGTGGAACATCTCTGTCTTGCGGTCCTGTGGAACTCAGCTAGGTCCTGCAGGGCACGGGTCTCATTTGACAAGAGATCCACCAGGCTGGGGCCAAGGCCAAAAAGGCCCTGGCCCTGGTTGAGGACAGCCGGGCATTGTAGGCCTCTCTGGGGTCTGTGTAGGGAGAGGTGGACCAGAAGATACAGGTGGCCCCCACACTTAGGGCTCTAAAGGTTAAAACCAAAACCTTGAATTTGATCTGGAATTCAGTTTGGAGTCAGTGCAGCTGGTGAAGCACCAGTTGAATCATGTGCTGTCCATGATGTTCCCGTTAGGACCTGCTCTGGTGCATTCTGGACCAGTTGTAGTTTCCGGAGCAATCTCAAGGGTACATAAGATGAAGTGTGTGCGAAAAGGATCTTGGGGTCTGTGATGCAGTAGCTAAAAAGGCAAATGCGATCTTGGGCTTCATCAACAGAAGTACAGTGTCCAGATCACGCAAAGTGATGGTATCGCTTTACTCTGCTCTGGTTAGACCTCGCCTAGAGTATTGTGTTTAGTTTTGGGCACCGCAATTTAAGAAGGATGTAGACAAGCTGGAACGGGTCCAGAGGAGGGCAGCAAAGATGGTGAGGGGTCTGGAAACCAAGTCCTATGAGGAAAGGTTGAAGGAGAGGGGATATAATAACCGTCTGTTTAGCCTGGAGAGGAGAAGGCTGAGAGGGGATATAATAACCGTCTTCAAGTACTTTTTATTATTATTATTATTCTCTTTTTTTTTCATTGATAGGTAAATTTACAGGGGAAAAGAAAAAAGAATAGGGAAAGGGAAAATAATATTGTTTACATGTCGTTTTGTAGATATCTAACAATCTCTACCCCTCTTTATAATACCGTTTTTCATTTATTTTTTAACCAAATAATATATTAATTTAATTAAACCTTTTGTTTGGTGCTTTTAATAAATTCATAAAAAGATCTCCATCTTTCATAATTCTGTTCTTGTGAATTATCTTTCATGTGTTCTGTTAATTGTGCCATAGTACTATAATCTAGGGCAGGGGTGGGGAACGTCAGGCCCGGGGGCCGTATAAGGCCCGCGAAATCATTTTGTCTGGCCCTTCGTGGGTCCTGGCAGATCTCTAGCTCAGAAGGATCTAAGACTGGTGATCCACCCCCTCCCACGGACAGCAATACCCTCTGTTCAAGGCGGATGTTTGTTTTGCTGAGAAAAGAAACCTTCTTTCCCCCTTGCAGAAGAGTCATTAGCTATGGAGCTGCTAGAACCGCCCAAGAAACTGTGTTAACCCTTTCCCACCCGGGCCGTGGAGAAACATGGCAGAAACTTGGAGCCGTCTCCAGTCGTGCCTCTTGGCTAAATTTTTGACCAAATATAGCAGGCTAATTTTAAAGTTGATAATTTTGTGTGGCCCGCGAATGATGTTGTAAATATCCAAATGGCCCTTGGCAGAAAAAAGGTTCCCCACCCCTGATCTAGGGACATGTCCAACCATGCTTGCAGTGTTGGTGTCTTATTTGTTTTCCATAGTGATGCAAGAACTACTCTTGCCGCCGTTACGAGATATTTTAATATGTCTTCAAGTACTTGAAGGGCTGTCATATAGAGGATATCGCCAAGTTGTTTACTGTTGCCCCAGAAGGTCAGACCAGAACCAAGGGGTTGAAATTAAATCAAGAGAGTTTCCGTCTAGACATTAGGAAGAATTTTCTAACAAAGCAGTTCCTCAGTGGAACAGGCTTCCTCGGGAGGTGGTGAGCTCTCCTTCCCTGAAGGTTTTTAAGCAGAGGCTGGATAGCCACCTGTCAAGAATGCTGATTCTATGACCTTAGGCAGATTATGAGTGGGAGGGCACTTTGGCCATCTTTTGGGCATGGAGTAGGGGTCACTGGGGGGGAGGTAGTTGTGAATTTCCTGCATTGTGCAGGGGTTTGGACTAGATGACCCTGGTGGTTCCTTCCAACTCTATGATTCTATGTATATGCATACATACATATGGTGGGACATAAAAAGTGAAAGGCTGAGAACTGCTGCACTTGGGTATTGATTTATATTGGGAAGTAGGTGCCGTTAAAGGTGGCCAGCACCCCCCCTCCCATCCAGCACGGTAGTCCCAGGTCCACATCCTGGATGTTCAGCATCTTGTCCTTGGTGATGGATCAGCAACCGCCGCATACCTTCTTCTCCAGTTGGAAAAACAGGAGAACACAGAGGAGCTTAATGTCAGCAACCATCAGCGCTGTGGTGACTTTGAGGGAGCGCTGATTGTCTGCCGTTCAGCACCGTCTCTTTTTCTTTCCACACAGCCTGTGTTCTGGAGGCAGCCGTGGGGCTCATAAGCCCAAGCGTCGTTTCCTCTGTAAAACGTTCTAGTCTGTTCTGTGGACTTTGGTGGGTTTCAGCTGGAGTAATTCTGCAAAGGATGCTGTTGTTGGCCCCATACGTAATCTAGTAAAACAAGGTTGGGATCAGATAGGAAAGCTTGCACACACAAAAAGGCAGAAACAGCTTTGTAGCTCCACACTTTAGGCATCGTGGGGGGGGGGGGAGAACACCCCTTTTCAGATAGCTAGGTGAATATGGAGGGAGGTTGGTATCTATACTGGCTGCATTTTTCTGAGTTCCTCAAGGGTATTGGTTTTCCTAATACTCCAAGAAGCTCTTTTGTTGCCTTATATGACTTACTGTGGTGTGGGGGGGGGGCAGGCACATAGGGCTCCCAAAGGTTCCCAGTCTCCCCAGATGTATGAGTAGGCCAGAAGCTTGCCTGTAAACCTCCAAGGGCAGTTTGACTTGCCACCCTCGCTTTCCAGTTGTGTACATGTGGGAAAGTCCTGGGGAGGAACCATGGCTCAGTGGTAGAGCGTCTGCTTGGTATGTAGAAGGTCCCAGGTTCAATCCCTGGCACCTCTACTTAAAAGGCTCACATCATGGGTGATGTGAAAGACTGAGACTCTGGGGAGCCGCTGCCAGTCAGAGTAGGCAAAGCTGACCTTCGTAGACCAATGGTCTGGTTCAGAAGGCGGCAGCTTTTGTGTGCATTGTGTCTCATGGACCAGAAGCTGTGTTTTGATTTGCTTGTGCCTTTTTCTGCAGAAGGGTTCTTGCCAGTTACAAATTTACTTTGCTAACTGAGAGCTGTAAAATGAAGTGTGCATAGCATTGGCTTAAGCCTGGTTTCAGAGGGGAGCCTGGAGTCCCAGGAGCACCTGAGAGACCCAGGAGATGTTTCGGGTAGGAGCTTTAGAGAGTCTAAAAGCAAGGGGGGAGCTTTAACTCTCAAAAGGTTATACCCTGAAAATCTCGTTGGTCTCTCAGGTGCTACTGAACTCAAATCTACCGTAGTGGATATAACTGATATATTTGACATTTAAAAGTATAAATATATTGGTTTAAGTCAAATAAATAATTTGATTTATACTTTGCTCTATTCCATGGGCTCAGAATGGCTTTGGCAGTTTTTCCAGATGTATTTCAGTTTCCAAATCTTCAGTCTAGATTTATAGTACTTGAACGTAATGTAAATCTGGGAGCAGAGCAGCCAGCTTTTGCACCTCAGAGTAACTCTGTTTTCAGCCTGCTGGGAAACTAGGAAAAGAAATAAAAATTGTAAATCAAAAAAATCTGCTTTCTAATAAAAGATTCTTCCTTCTAATAAACAAAGGAAGGTTATCTGGGCTTGTCAACCCTGTGTGGACCTCGGCGTTATCACACAGGAACAGAAAAAGCTTGTATTTTTAGAGATGCTGGAAAACAAACATTCCTGTTACAGAATTAGGAAGTGGCCGTGGATTTGGACATGAGGTGAAGCTTCGGGGGGAGCGTCGTCGTTGTCGTTGCATATGCAGAAAGGCTTTGCTTGGAATGGGCTGGTCTCTGGGGGGGGGCGCAGTGGAGGAGAGAGAGGCGGTGGAACCCCCCTGCCCCTTTTTGTTGGGATGCACCCTGGAGCTTCTGCTTGGGGGCTTCCACGTGTGCTTCAGGAAAGGAAAGGGTTGCATGAATTAAAAGGAGCTTCTCAACTGTGATGCTTGTCAGTTTGGCCCCTGATTACTTCCAGGTGCCAGCTTGTATTACTTGCTGCAGGAAACTGAGGAGGAGGAAGGAGTCTGCCTGCAGCTCTGGTGCCCCAAGGCTTGCAGGAGCTGTGCTCCTGGCAGAGGGAGACCCCCCTCCCTTCCTTGGAAAGGCCTCCTCCCTAACCCCCCCCCCCCGCAAAGCCTCAGGTCCTTACTTGTTTTGTCATCCAGACAGATCGCTCATGTGACCACCTTTGCACCAGCATGAGTTGGCTGTTTTGAAGCCGTAGATGCTTTTCACTCTTTCTCGGCCTCTGAAAGAGCAAATCTTTCAGAAGAGGGTCCCCCTTCCTGCAAAAAACCAGTTAAAAATGTTTGGAGTAATGTTTTTGTTGCCAGACTGCCGTGCCAAAGAATCTCAGATGCTCCTGTGTGTGGCTGGATCTGCGGGGTGGGGGTGGGGGTGAGATGCTGGGGCCTGAATGCACTTTTCTGGGGTCCCCCCCCCACTTGTTCCAGTGGCGGTGACCTCAGATGGCTGCTGCTAGGGGCGTTTGATGGCTGAGTTCAGAGGAGAGGCTCCCAGTTGGCTCCCCTGTTAAGGAAAGGAGGCCAGAGGCCCCTGCCCACTCCGGTGGTGCCTGCCTGACATTCCTCCCCCCTGGGCTTGGGAGACGGGGGCTGCATGAAGACCCGAGAGGTCTGGCTGCTGCCCGGTGAATAGCAGAAGTTGTTGCTGCCCTCTTCTCATGCTCCTGGCCTGAAGAGCCCCAGATTTGGGGTGTGCGTGATGACCAAGGCCTGAGCGGAGCCCCCCCCTCTGCCTGGGGATGGCCGGGGCCCTGTCTGCATGTTGAAGGAGGCTGGCCTGGACAGCTGACCCATCGCCCCCTACTGTCTCCTCTGCAGGGGGTCAGTGGCTGTCTGGGGTCTCTGCTGGAGAGAGCTCTTTCCCAACCCTGATGCCTGTCTTTGAACTGGAGATGCTGGAGATGGACACACACTCCCAGCCCCAGCCGTGCTCTTCCTTCACTGACCTCCTCCCCCAGCCAGAATCTTGGCATGCTGAGGAGGACCAGGGGAAGCTTGCTGGTGCTGGTTTTGGGAGCCGTGGCACCCATGTTTTAATTTATTTACTATATTTATAGCCGGTCTTTCTCACAGAGACATAAAGCACATTACACCATACAAAACAGTGCTGTCAGACAGCAGGAGAGGTGTGCAGTTGTGATAGATGGTATAAGAGATATATGAGATATAAGAGAGACACTGTCCTTCAGTGTTACTCCTCTGAAGATGCCTGCCACAGTTGCTGGTGAAACGTCAGGAAAGAAAATTTCAAGACCACGGTTACACTGCCCGGATAACCTACAAGAACCAATGAACTCTGACCGTGAAAGCCTTCGACAATATTATAAGATGATATAAGATTAGTAGCAATGCAAAAAATGATCACAAACAATGCTAAAAACAGAATTACAGAAACAAATAAGGCAGCCAACCCAAGTATATACAATAAACAGTGGAAAACATTGCAATCCTCTTGCTTTGTGGTTCCAGGAGGGTAGCCATGTCGGGCTGCAGTGGGAGAGGTCCACTCCAGGCCAAGAGCGCCTGAGAGACCAACAAGAGTTTCACAAACGTTTGTGAGTCAAAACTGTCTTCAACAGGAGCTTTGAAAATCATGTTGATCTCTGGGGTGCTCCTGAACAGGTATCTAAAGGTAAAGGTCCCCTGTGCAAGCACCAGGTCATTCCTGATCCATGGGGTGATGTCACATCCCGACGTTTACTAGGCAGACTTTGTTTGTGGGGTGGTTTGCCAGTGCCTTCCCCAGTCATCTTCCCTTTACTCCCAGCCAGCTGGGTACTCATTTTACCGACCTCGGAAGGATGGGAGGCTGAGTCAACCTTGAGCCGGCTACCTGAAACCGACTTCCCTCGGGATCCAACTCAGGTCGTGAGCAGAGCTTGGACTGCAGTACTGCAGCTGACCACTCTGCGCCACGGGGCTCCTATCTAGCTTCCCTTTATAGAAAAGCCCCCTGAACCATTCCATTGTACTTGTTGGGTTTTTTTTTTGGGGGGGGGATGCTGTCAGGGTTGTGACACAGGCCTCCTACCTGAATGGGTGGTGCCCCCACCCCTGCCCGGGTGACTTTTCTTGGGCTGCCCCCCCCCCCCCCCGCTCTGGAAATCTTTCCCCTGGAGCCAGAACTTTGCTTTGGCTTCTTTCCAGACTTTCTTTTGGGTGACTCCTGTAATCTGCAGGCGTTTTCTGTGCAGCGTTCTTTTTACAGCCCGGATCAATTAGAACCTGTGACCCACTCATGCCCTGCGTGGCTCCGTTATGGAGGAGCCGTACTTTTAACTGTGAGGGGGCCAGTGTAGTTCCCTGGGCTGGGGGTGGGCAAGACTCTCTCCCGCCAGCCCGTTGCAGCTGGCAGTGACTCCTTGAGTTGGGTGCGGAGGGGCAGAGATCTGTGCCAATGAATGTCATGAGCCAAAGATTCAGGACAGACCAGAAAGCAGCCTTGCGTCACACAGAGTATGGCTAAGCTGGTGACATTCGTTGGCACAGCAGAGAGGGGCTGTGGCCCCTCCTCCAGTGAGCTTGAAAAGAAGCTTAGACTGATCCCTGGAGGCTGCGGCCGTCACTGAGTGTCCAGAAGAGGCCTCCGTGTTGAGAGGCAGTGACCCTCTGGACGCCGGTGCTGTGAGGCTGTAACAGGAGGGTTTTTTGTCCTGCGTGTCCTCCTTCCTTCGGGGCCTCTCCAGGAGCATCTGTCCTCTGTGTGAAACAGTGTCCTGGGCTGGACGTGCCCCCAGGGCCCTGATGCAGCTCGGCTGCCCGTGTGCTTCCCCGGCCAGCTGCCACCTCTAACTCTAACCCAACCCCTCCGTTAGATGTGGCTGTTTGCGCTGCCTCTGAATGCTTCCATCAAGAACAGGGAGGCAGTGCTGGGCTGGCCACTCCGGGGGTTGTGCCCTCTCCTGGTTCCTTGCTGGCTCTGGGGTCCAGCTGGCAGCTTTGCATGTGGCTTTTCCCCCCCCAGGACCCTGAGGCCTTCCTCTCTGGCCCAACTCACCTGCATCCTCCTCCCCCACCCCCGCCCACATCCTCGGGTCACAGCTGATGCCTCCTTCCAGCTCTCCCTGCACCACCCCCCAGCTGAGGGGAGCTGAGGGGATGGAGCGTTGTATTCCCTCCATGCCAGGCCAGCTCCCCCTTCCTTTGGTCCCCGGGAAACGGTGACTGGGGAGGCTGAGTCTCTTGGAAGCCCTTGTGAGGAGGATGCTCTCGTCCAGCGAAAAGGCAAGCGTTGCTCTAACCCTACACACACACACCCCCGCAGTACAGCAGCTGAGTCTCCCTCCTCTGCCTGGACTGGGTGTTCTTCTGCCTCTGACCCCTCATCCAGCCAGAGAGGCCTCATTCCCAGCCATTCCATGGGTTTGTTTTGCAGGGCTCGATCCGTGCTTGCGCCTTGGGATCCTGGAGCTGCAGGCCCTGCTGGGAGTAGGCCTGAGGCCTCTTCTCTCCACCCCCAGACTGTGGTCCCTGCCCTTGGCCTGCCCAAAGCTTGAGGTGGAGCCGCCTGCCTGCTTCCCCCCCTCCCAGCCCCTGGCACCCTCCCCCTTGTTGTTGGCTCTTTGGGGCTGTGGCGGGCTCTCTGGGTGGTGGGCCGGAAGGGCGCCCAGTGCCCGCTGGTGCCTGAGAGGCCCTGGTCCTCGTGGCTGAGGGATGCTCCCGTGGCCGCAAATGGGGCCTCGCTGCAGCTCCGGCTCTGGAGGGCCAAAGGCTCTTCCTTCCTCACTTAACCTGCACGGTGGAGAAAAATCAATGTTTTTTTTAAAAAAAAATTAAAAATGGATTTTTTAAATTTAAATTGGTTTCTTTTAAAATAAAATGCTTTTTGAGGAAAAATCTATCTAAAGATAGTTTTCTATTTAAGATACATGATCGTCCAAAGGTTATTCATCATGAAATAAAGATTAGTTTTTAATTATGTAGCTTGAGGCTATATATTCATGCAAGGTTTAAATTTTTGATACATACATTCCATTAATCCATTCACAATGTCATGTTTTCCCAGAGGTTTCTGTAAGATTATTTTGGGCAGTTTTTCTATCTAGAAAATATTATCACAGATGCCGGGTTTTGCAGTTCTCAAAACTGAATTTTTGTCTGCGGAGGTAACATGCCTCTTCTTCACAGCAAAGATATTATAAAATAAACACAGAGTTGAGAAAAAGACTATAATCACATTGTTCCTTTGCAAATCTATGTACACAGAATCAAGCCCTTACCTCTTAAGTGGTAAGTTTCAAAAAATTCAATGAATAGAAGGTTGTTTGGAGTGGAATAGACTTGCACAAGGAGCTCAGTGTGAGGAGGGAGGGGCAAGCGGGAAAAATGAAAGTGAAACCTTTTTTAGCCGAATACCCCACAAGTCTTGGGATCTTTGTGTGTATAGTATGAGGTTGTATAAAGACAGCAGGCCTTAAAAGAGACCCAGTTTGGGAATATTTTAATGAAGTTCCTCTACCTATGGGTAAGGCAGGCATGTGTGCAAAATGCAAGTACTGCAACAAAGAAATGCAAGGCCTTGTGTGTGTGTAAAGTGCCGTCAAGTCGCAGCCGACTCATGGTTGGTGGTCTCCCATCCAAATACTAACCAGAGCTGACTCTGCTTAGCTTCTGAGATCTGATGAGATCAGGCTAGCCTTGGCCATCCAGGTCAGGGCACAAGGCCTTGTGGCCGGAATGAAATTGGAGATAGTTCACTTCGCCATAATGTCATAATTATGTATTTCTAATAGTATAACCAAATCAGTAATTTTTGTTGTAAGTATAAAACTAATCTGAAAAGTTATTATTCTAACAATGAAACCTTCATCTGGTTGTAAACATTAAGATTATACTAGCAAGAATGAATCTATGTTGAAAACCATGATTTAAGTCTAGTCTTACTGACTAGTGATTTGAATCAAATCTACCCTGCTTACCTGCCTCTTGCACAAGGGAGAATCTTGGGCAGCTGAAGTTAAGGCATGGGGCTGTGATTTATGTAGGAAAGTGCGGAGTGCTGCCTGTCTAGAGACTTGCCCGAGGCAATTCACAAAGGAAGAACAATTCAACAAAGTCATAAAAACAACTGTGGAAGAAATTATGAAGAATAAAACAAGCTGTAAAAGTAGCATAAAATCATTCTGCATCCTAAAATGATATTCATAAAGCTATCCTCTGGCTAGAAGCAAACTGCAGAAACAGTTTGTGTGTAAAGTGCCACCAAGTTGCATAGCCTCCCTGGTCTTTCTTGGTGGTCTCACATCCAAATACTAACCAACGCTCACCCTGCTTAGCTTCCTAGATCTGATGAGATTGGGCTAAACTGTGCTGCCTTCCCTCCCAGAAACAGTTTTACCCTCAGCTAAAAGGGCAGTAGGGTCAGCACTGGGCAAGCCTCAAGGGAGAGGGTGGTCCAGAAGTGTGGGGCCACCACTGAGAAAGCTCTGCTCTGATAGCAAATTACCTCACCGCGGCAGGCAGAGACACAGCAAGGCTCAGGGAGAGGATCCGAGCAGGCAGGGCCCACCGAAGCCATAGAACTGGACACTGCCACTTCCGGGGTCAGAGGCCCCCTACCTTGGTGTACATGAGCGTGGGAATCCACCTTCTGCTGAAAGGCTGCTGACCCTTTTACAGGGCAGAGCCCTCCAGTCTAAGCCCATTCGTTTCATGATGGGGAGCCGTGTTAATCTGTCTGTAACAGTAGAAAAGAGCAAGAGGCCAGGAGCACCTTGAAGACTAACAAGAAGTGAGCTGTGACTCACGAAAGCACCTGCCCTGACAGAAGTTTTGCTAGTCTTTAAGGTGCTCCTGGACTCTTGCCCGTTCATTTCAGTGGGCTTAGACGGGAGTAACTCTGCCTGGGATTGCACTGTTAGTCTCCTCCGGCTGGCCAGGGAGCGGCCCTGCCCACTTCCCCTCTCGATCTGCTTGTGGCGTGCCCCTCTGATCCCGGGTTTTGTCTCTCCTCCTCTTCCCGCCCCCCCATGGGCCACAGGGACCGTCTCTCCTGTTCTCCTGAGGTGGTGGCAGAGCCCTGCGCCATCAGTGCCAGAGGTGGACTGCTTGAGCTTCCCTGCATTCCTTCCCCCTGCCACTGCCCAGGGGGTGCAGGGCTCAACTATTCTTGGAGTTTGGGGTCCTGCAGGGACAAATGGGGGGGGGCTGCAGCTGGGAGGGGTGAAAGAGCCCCACCTTCTGCCAGTGCAGCTCCTCTGATGGGGAGGGGTGGTCCCGCCCTTTCCCCCTTTCCCACTGCAGCCCCCCCCCCACCTTTCTGGAGGCTGAAAGGCACCCTTGCAGGGGGAGAGGAATGTGCAGAAGGTCTCTCAGCCTTCCTCCCGCGGGCAGTTGATGGGATACCAGTCAGGATGCCGGAGCAGCGGGGGCTGCTGGAGACCTGCCCCTCCCCCCAGCCCTGGGGAGTGTGAAGGGCCTGGTGAAGAACGCCCTCAGATCAGTTTTGAGGATCTTGGTGGTGGTGGTGGGGGGGGTTAGGGGGGTTAAAAGGTGTCCTCTGCACATGTCATTGTGGCCTTAGAGGGTGCGCCTACTGTGTGTGCATATTGGGGGGAGGATAGCTATGCAGATAACCCCAGATGATGTGTTTATTGCCCCCCCACACACACACACACACAAACATGCGGCCTGCTTCTGGAATTCCTTTGGCTGAGCGCGCGTCGCTTGCGGAGGGAGAGGCGCTTCTGTGCCTCTCCGTGTGCTGCCAGCCAATGGGGAACCGGGGCCTCCAAATGCGCCACAAGCATTGTGGAACCCTTCAGGAATGCAGGCCTGGAAAGTCTCCGAATGAGCAGGGGCAACGGCAGAGAGAGGAAAGCTCTGCATTGCAGCCGCTGTCTCCCCCGGAGTTGTGGCCGCCCTGAGCCTCGGCAGGCGGACAGGAGGCGCCTGCCCACTCCCTCCACGGTGCCGTGGCTTCAGCCAGAGTAGCAAGAAGCCGGAGCTCACCGTCCCTGCTAGGGTTCTGGCTGGGGCTGGTGGGGGGGTGGGCCTCCATCCTGCTGTCTTCGTTGCTTCTCCTTTTGCCTGTTCCGGAGGGCGTGTGTCTGTGTGTGGGGGGAAGGAAGCTTGGGGGCCCCTGAATGTGAAGCCCCCTTGGCCTTCCCCTGCTCACTTAGACCTGGCCTAGGGGCTGCAGCTAGCTGCTCTGTCCCCCATCCCTGGTTCCCAGGCAGGCCAGCACGGAGAGCCGCTTGCAAGCCAGGCAGTTGGCTGGGGTAAGCATGAGGCAGGTGAAAGGTGGCCCTGACTTCTCCCCCCAAGCTGTCTCCAACCCCCGCTCGCTCTCTGCTTGCCCTGCTGCCTGGCTCGGGTGCCGCCTTCTGCCCTCCCTGCTGGACCTGGGAGCGTGGCTCTTGCCCAGGGGCCCTTACCAGGCTCTCTGCTTGCCTTCCTCCTCGCAGTCTTTGCTGCTTCCTCTTACGCTGGGGCCTCTTCTGCCCTCTCCGCCGTGCACTCTCTTCTGCAGCCCACCCTGCTCAGGGGTTTTAGGGGGTGTCTGAGAAGGGAGCAAGGGTTTGTCTCCTGCCACGCGCACTTGGCCTCAAGGGCCATGGCAGAAGAGGCGCCCGGCTAGCCTAGTGGGCCCAGCTTTGGGCGAGTGTTTATGTGCCCCCTTTCCAAAGACCCGCTCAAGGTGGCTGGCGAGTGAAAGCAATACAATGAAAAGAAGATCGTAATGCTGATAGTTCAAGCCCCAAAGCCATGCTGCCCAGCTCGCTTTTTAACATGTTCCGCCGTGGCAACCCTGTGCATTCCTGTTCCCCCAGTGGCCCAGCAGGCCGAGCTTCTGGAGGCTGCCTGTTGAGTGGGCCTTCCCATGCGCTCGCTGAGAGCGCTCCCCAGGGCACTGCTGGCCAGAACTTCAGGCAGAGCAGAAGGGGCTTCTGGCAGCCCCTCCCAGCCTCTTCTGCAATCCCGCCGGGGAGGGGGGGCCTGGAGGGGAGGGGCTTTGGCAGCTGGGCCTGCCCGCCTGGGAGAGGAAGTGACTCCTGGAGGGCTGGTTCGGGCAAGAGGAAATGGGCTGGGGCTGGAGGAAGCAGATACTAGGAAGCGCAGACCAGCGGCTGGGGGTCAGGCGGGCAAGAGCGGAGTCTTGTCCCTAGAGACGGTGCCCGGTGGCTCTGGGCTGGGCTCGGATCTGAAGGAGTTCCCAGCGCCAGAGCAGAGGGCAGCCAGAAGATTTGACCGACGGCAGCAGTTGGGTAGGAGACTTGGGGTACCGAGGCAGGAACAGGAGGACTTCTTTGCGAGGCGGGTGGGGGATGATGCATCTTCTTCAGAACTCCGAGGGCTTGGGGGCTGCTTCAAGCCGAGGGGGCAGGGTGGGCAAATCAAGGCCATGTCCCCCAAATGCTTCTGGGCCCTGTGTTGCGCACGGGCTGATTTACAAGCCGCACACTGGGTGGCCCAAAAGAGCAAGACAGAGACGCTTGCGTAGTTTCTGAGCTGGCAAAGGACCCCTGCAAAGGGACCTCCGGGACACCTCGGGCCCAGAGTGCTGCTGCTGCCTGGGCAGAGAAGGAGTCTTGGCCTGGGACTGACCGGTGCAGCTGCCAAGGCCCCAATGCTGGGGGGGAGGTGACCTCCCTCAGCCCGACCCCCACCAAGGAGGAGGAGAGCAGGCTCCCACCACGGCTTGCCCCTACCCCACCTGGGACTCTGGCAGCCATTGCCAATGGCAGAAGAGGAGCCCGGCTTCGTGCTGGTATTTCTGTGCCCCCTTTCCAGTGACCTGCTACGAGGCTCCTCTTCCGGTGGCAGTTCCAACCCACCTGGCAGGGGGCAAGGGACACCCCTTACTTGGCCCCAGTGAGGGCTGGCCCCCACAGGGTCATGATGATGGCAGTGATTCTGGGGGCCCATCCTAAACTTTTGCCCAGGGCCCCAGAATTGCTACGGTAGTTTCTGTGCCTGGGAGGGAGAGGGCAGTGGGGCGGAAGGGATCCCCAGGGCCATCTGGCCTGGACCCCCTTTGTTCTGCAGAGGAGCCCATGGCAAGTGACTTCCCTCTTCAGCTGGGTCCCACCCTAGGAGATGAGGAATGGAAGCGCGGGTGAAGTTGGGGGCTGCCGGCAGGCAGGCGGGTTGTGGCTTCCTTCTGGTGGCTTCTGCGTCCTCCTCCCCAGCTGTCTATCTCTTGGGTTCCTTTTTGGCTTCGTGGGCCACCCCCTCTGGGTGCTTATCAGCCCAGGCGCCCTGCCAGCCGCCTTCCTCTTGTGGACAGGGCTGTTGTGTCTCTTCCCCGTGCCACCGAGGTCCCCTGACCCTGGTGGTTTCTGCAGCCCACACCCGCCCCTCCTCGCTAATGAGGCGGCGCCTCTCAAGTCTTCTGGAAGGGCTGGTGGAGGCACGGGACGAGAGAGGATGCTCGTCTAGGGGCTCAACAAAGGGTGCAGTGGGGCTGCCAGAGGCCCAAGGGCAAGCAGACCCTTGCCAGACGGCTGGAAGCCGTGGGGGCGCAAAGGCTTTGCCACGGCCTCTCTGTTCTCCTCAAGGCCTCTCTGTTCCGGAGAGAGCTGGCCTGTCAGATGCCACTGGTAACCACGGGGAGTTTCTTTGTGGCCAAGCTGTGCTCTGCTCTGAATCAGACAGCCGCTCCATGGAGAGAGAAGCAGGAGCTTTTGGCTTTGGCTGGGCTCAAGAGCTGCTAAAAGAGAAGCGCTTGTGGTGAGGGTGGGACAGGCAGAGGCCAGCCTCTGGCTGGCCTTGGGAGGCTGGTCCCCCGGGGTGGATGCTCGCAGGCGTGCCGAGGGGTGTAAGTGTACCTTTCTAGAGGGAGCGAAGGGAGAGGCAGGTGGGCTTTGTGCTCTCGTGGCTTGTTTGTCCCTTTCTGTGTGTCTCCTTCGTTTTTGGCCACAAGTGCCGCTGGAAGCAGGTTGCAGCGGCCAGCCCTCGCCATGCCCCCCCCGCGTGCCCCTCTCTTTCCCCCTCCCGTCCTCTTATTCCGCAGTACTGACGAGGTGCCATCTCTCACAGGTGAGACAGGAGTGGGGACTCCCCGTCGGCTGCCATGGTTGCCCTGTCCCTCAAGATCGGCATCGGCAATGTGGTCAAGACGATGCAGTTTGAGCCCTCCACCATGGTGTACGATGCTTGCCGCATCATCCGCGAGCGGGTGCCGGAGGCGCAGATGGGGCAGCGTAAGTGATGGGCTGCCCAGCGGGGCTGTGGCCCTTTCCCGAGGCCAGAGCAGCCCTCGCCGCTGGATACCTCCCCTCTCCCCTCTTGGAGGCCTTGTTCCCTTTGGGGTCACGGGCACAAATCTTCTGAAGCCAGAATTACCCGGGGGGGTGGGGGTGTTGGCTTCTGGTTGGTCTCGTGGCTTTTGTCTTTGGGTTTTCTTTTCTCAGATTCATGTGTCTGTCTGTGTGTCTGGCTGCTTGACATACTGACCTCTGACCTTGACCCCTGTTGCCTTGGGCCGCCCCCTGACAACTGTGCCAAGAGACTCTCAGCGGGGAGGGGAAGTGGGATCTCTCCCCTGGGTGGAAGAGCAGCCTGGCCTAATCTCCAGAGTGGGACCATTCCTTAGGCAGGCAGATCGGGCGGGTCCATTGGCCTGACACCTTGCTTGGTTAATGCCGGCGACCTAAAACCTCCTGTGTATGTCTGAAGTCCAAAGACTTGGTCCAGAGGTTCTTGGCTTTGGACCTGGAGTGGCAAGGTCCAGAACAAGTGCCAGTTGACTAGACAGCCCAAGTGAAAAATCAAAAGCCTGATTCTTGTAGAGGTTAAATGTGGCATCTGGGACTACCTGGCATAACTCCTGGCCAGTCCTAGTCCTCCTCCCTCAAAGAGTTCAGTGTAAACGGGATCTTTACATTTCCCAGATGTCAGAGAAGAGCCAATTTCCTGCATCCTAATAATCACATATGGCCCATAGCAAGAACTCTGGGGTTCTGACTCCTGTGGGAATGACTCTTCACCAAATGGGATTCCTCCAGCCAGCTCCAGGGCAAGTCTGCCTTGGAGAGTTTCTGCAGCTGTTGGCTTGGCCTAGGAAGACACATTTTTTGGATTGGACAGCTAAAAAGACTGCAGTGGAAACCCACACAGGGGAAGGGAGCAATCCGTTTTCCTGTTTGCCACTGCTTCCCCTTCCCCTTTTTGCCCTGGCAGAGAGACCCTGGCAGCTTTTGTGCTTTAAGCAGACGGTCCAAGCTCTCTTATCTCCCCTCGCACAGACCTCCAGTTAGGATCCTTTCGTGCATGCAGGAGACAGACGCTGTATCACCACAGCAACCCGTCCTGCTCAGGAAAGAGGGCAAAGCATTTGGCTTCAGAGTGGCTGTGTCCTCTTGAGCGATTCATTTATGCCTGTGTGGTCATAAGTACTCAAACCCTACATGCCCAGGGAAATGTTGATTGCCGCTCTGGAAGTAATTTTCCTCCAGTCCAGATTGGCCAGAGATCCCGGAAGATTTTTTTTTTTTTTTACCATCTGGGCATGGAGTAGGGGTCACTGGGGGTTTCTCGGGAGAGGTAGTTGTGAATTTCCTGCATTGTGCAGGGGGTTGGACTAGATGACCCTGGTGGTGGATTCTGTGACTCCTGCGTAAAGGCGTGGCTGCCGGTGTGCGCTCTGGGGTCCAGGGCCTGTTCTAGGAGAATCCCTGCTCTTTTCCAGCCAATGACTTCGGCCTGTTTCTGTCGGATGAGGACCCCAAGAAAGGCATCTGGCTGGAAGCTGGAAAGGCTTTGGATTACTACATGCTGCGCAATGGGGTAGGCCCCTTCTTCACACTTCACAGTAGGGCCGGCTCAGTCCCTGGGGGGGGGGCTGTCTTTGCCTTCCTCCCCAGATAGGACCCCTTGCTGG
Organism: Euleptes europaea; assembly: GCF_029931775.1. NCBI lineage: Eukaryota > Metazoa > Chordata > Lepidosauria > Squamata > Sphaerodactylidae > Euleptes > Euleptes europaea. The sequence continues at coordinate 123,659,258 of NC_079315.1, forward strand.
TGCCAGAGGTCCCCTGGCGAGGTAGTCTTCACCCCCAAAGCCCCTTCCCGGGTGTCCTGGGTGACCCTGCCCCTCCGCACGGCCACCTTGCTGCCACTGATCTGGCCCCGTCCTTCTCAGGACACCATGGAGTACAGGAAGAAGCAGCGGCCCCTGAAAGTGCGCATGCTGGACGGGACCGTCAAGACCGTCATGGTGGACGATTCAAAGACTGTCACAGACATACTCATGACCATCTGTGCCAGGATTGGTGAGAGCAATGGGGGGGGTACAGGGGGAGGGAGGAGGAGGGGCAGTTCCTAGCTCCCAAAGCTGGTTTCTGCAGAGCATGCTGGAAATCAGTCTCCTGTCTCTGACTGCTGGGGATGGAGGGGGGGGGCTCCGTGGCTGCCTCCGTCTTCTGGCTCTGTGCTCTGCTGTGATGTGTTGCCAAGAGTCCTTCTCACCCTGCAGGTATCACCAACTATGACGAGTACTCTCTTGTGCGGGAGATCATGGAGGAGAAGAAGGAGGAGCAGACTGGCACCCTCAAGAAAGACAAGACCCTCCTGCGGGACGAGAAAAAGATGGAGAAGCTCAAGCAGAAACTCCACACGGATGATGAGTGTGAGTGCAGGATGGGTGAGGCGCCATGAGGAAGGGGGAGGCACTGCTGAGGGAGGGGCTGCCCCGGGCCATCTGGACACACTGGCCCAGCCCAGGTGTGCATGGCGGCAGCAGTGGGGGCGGCAAGGACAGCTTCCACCTGACCTGACTGATGGCAGCATGGATGAGGGGGGGGGTCCTCCCCTCCCCAGTCTCTGCGGGGAGCCCTGCGTCTCATCGCCATAGCACCCGTCTATGTAGTTTGTCACTAAAATGGGCTACTGTCCCTGGGGTGGGGGGGAAGAGAGGAACAGTTTTTCAAAAGGGATCTAGAGGGTATCCAGGAAATTACAGGTCACTTACCCAGACTTATGTCCCAGGTAAATCAGTAGAAACAGTTATGAAAGAGAAAACTATTAAGACCATGGAGGAACCAGGCCTGCTGAGAGAAAATCAGTGTCAGCAAAGCCAAGGGGGGGGTGTGTCCATGGCGGTGAAGGAGGTGGGGCAGCTGTGGAGGGGCTGTGGGGGGGGCAAAGTGGTGCTGCCGTGAACGGCTGCTTGGGCCGTGAGCCGCCTCTGGTCCTCACAGAACCCTCCCTCCATCCCTCCCCTGGGCGCAGTGAACTGGCTGGATCACGGACGCACTCTGCGGGAGCAGGGCATCGATGAAAGTGAGACGCTGCTCCTCCGGCGGAAGTTCTTCTATTCGGACCAGAACGTGGATTCCCGGGATCCGGTGCAGCTCAATCTCCTCTACGTGCAGGTGTGTGCCCCCTTGCCCACCTCTCTCGCAGTCCAGAGAGAGGGCTGAGGCCCTGGCTGCACTGCTGGTCCGGGGGTGGGAGGGCGGGCCTTGTCCCACGGCCCGCTTGGGAGGAAGGGGTCAAGGTGCCGTCCTCTCCCCGCTTTCTTCTGCAGGCCCGAGATGACATCCTGAATGGCTCTCACCCCGTCTCCTTTGACAAGGCCTGCGAGTTTGCTGGCTACCAGTGTCAGATCCAGTTTGGTCCCCACAATGAGATGAAGCACAAGCCAGGATTCTTGGAGTGAGTGCCAAAGGGGCTGGTGGCGTGCTCTGGGGGATCGGGGGAAGTCTGTGCTGGTATGGTGAGGGGCGGGCTCCCACCGAGGTTGAGCCCTCCCTGGGGGGATGCCTGTGACCGTCACCAAGCCCCCCTCCCCCTCCATTTTGGCTGCTCCTTATTCCGCGGGGCAGGGCTGTCCTGTCCTGTCACCATGGAAGCTCTCGGGGCTGGGCCGTCCTGCTCCGCCACCCCCCACCCCCCCAGTGCCTCAGGCCTCTTTCTCCCTTCTCACAGTCTGAAGGATTTTCTGCCCAAGGAGTATATCAAGCAGAAGGGGGAGCGCAAGATTTTCATGGTGAGTGGGACGCCTCCGGGGATTGGGGCCTCTTGGGCTGCTGTGGTTTCTCCTGGCCACTTTCTGCTCCGTGGCCTGACCTGGCTCCTGCCATGGGCAACGGGGAGTCTGCTGGCAGTTTGTTTTTCAAATGTGCCGCTGGCATTTCTGTTGTGTGCGAACGGATGCATACATCAGACACGGAATAGACATCAGCTGTGGGGGCGGGGCAGCTTCTGCAAGTCATGCCAGCATCCAAGCTGGTTTGCCTGGGTGTCCTGTGGGCAGTTGCCCTGGCTGGACCCTTTCTGCTGGGAGGAGAGGTGCCATCACGCCAGGAGCAGAGCCGGGCGAGCTTGTGGGGAGGTGGGCTTTGGCGGTGGGGGGCGGTGGGGGGGCGTGCAGCAGGCAGTTTCGGAGATGCAAGACAGCTGGGGGCTTCTTTGTCTGCTTTTCTCCCAGGCCCACAAGAATTGCGGCAACATGAGTGAGATTGAGGCCAAGGTCCGCTACGTGAAGCTGGCCCGCTCCCTCAAGACGTACGGGGTCTCCTTTTTCTTAGTCAAGGTGAGGCGGTGGGCTGCTCTGGGGTTTGTGGGCTCTGAGAGGAGCTGCTGCTGCAGGACGATGTGCCGGCGCACGTGCAAAGGGCCTGCAGAGAGACCCAGGTCCAATGCCTGGCGGCATCTCCAGCCGAAAGGATCCTGTGGTGGGCGATGGGAAAGACCCTTTTCTGACTGAGAGGCTGGAGAGCCGCTGCCAGTCGGAGCAGACCTCGATGGGCAGAGGGGGACTGAGTCAGTGGAAGGCGGCTTCGCCCGTGTCCTCGTGTGCTGCTCTGCTCTGGGGAGCTGGGTGGGCAGGCGGGAGACCCGTCTGCTTTCTGGGAGGGCTGCCGTGCATCACCCAGGGTCTGGGCTGCCTCCCTGCTGTGCTGGTGGGGGGTGGGGGAGAGGGGCAGGGCGCACGGCCCCACCTCTTCTGTGGCCTGCAGGAGAAAATGAAGGGGAAGAACAAGCTGGTCCCCCGCCTGCTGGGCATCACCAAGGAGTGCGTCATGCGAGTGGACGAGAAGACCAAGGAGGTCATCCAGGAGTGGAACCTCACCAACATCAAACGCTGGGCGGCCTCGCCCAAAAGCTTCACTCTGGTAATTCTTCCTCCCCCACCCCCTGGCCGGGGGTCTCCAGCGGCAGGCCCCGCCTGCCCGCCTGCCACAGGTGGCCCAGTTCTTTCGCTTGACCTTGGCCTGCTCTGGGAGGGGAAGAAGGGCTGGGCAACTCGCTCGGGGTGTGACCGAGGTGTGGGAGGGGCCGGTGGCTGCCCACGGAGAGAACTGCCCCAGCAGCTGCTGGTGCTGCTGCGTTTGCTTTGCTGCTGCAGGATTTTGGAGATTACCAGGATGGCTACTACTCAGTGCAGACGACGGAAGGGGAACAAATTGCCCAGCTCATCGCCGGCTACATCGACATCATCCTGAAGAAGGTGCGTAGGCCCCAGGAGAGGCCATGCTCTGGTTGGGGGTGCTGGAGGACTCTCGCTCTTGCCTGCTGTGGGGCACGTGGGGGCCAGGGCTGGCCAGGCAGGAAGGCACAGGGGGCGGGGTTGCAGGGACAGCCATGCCTGAGAGAGGCTCGGCTGACACAGAGCACAGGGTTAGCTGGGCTGGGGATGCACCACAGTGTGGGGGGGGGGGCTTCGGTCTAGTTTGGACGGTGGTGCCGCATCTGTGTCTTGGAAGCTGTGAAGCCCCGCCGCTTCGGTCAGAAACCCATCTCTCCCCCCTCCCACGGAAGCACACTAACCGGCAAGCCAGGCTCTTGCCCCAGCAGCCAAGGAGGGGCTGCATCGGCCTTGCAGGGCTTGGAGGCTGCCCTTGTCTGTGTGACTGGGCAGGAGAAGGAGGCCAGGAGGGCAGCAGGGCTTTGTCCCACCTGGGCCAACAGTGCCGCGGGCTCCCAGGCAGAGCCTCTCCTTTGGCAGGCAGGAGGGCCCCCGGCTCTTCAAGCCCCAGCAGCTCCAGGGAGCAGCCATCATGCACTAAGTGATGTCAGCAGCAGGGCTCCAGCACCTGAGACCCTGGACAGGTGGGCCTTGGGGGGGGCAGCTTCATCTGTGACCGACTGACTCTCTGGCCTGCAGAAAAAGAGCAAGGACCACTTCGGGCTGGAGGGGGATGAGGAATCCACCATGCTCGAGGACTCCGTGTCTCCCAAAAAGTAAGGCTGGGTGGTGGCGGGGGGGGGGCACCCTGCTGGGCAAACAGACTCTCTGTGTTCTGAAGCCGGAGCCCCCCCGACGTCCTGCAGGCGCTCCTGGAGGGGAAGGTGATGCCTCACCAGCCGTGTGGCGCTCTTACTGGGCCAGGGACAGGGCTGACAGTCTGCCTCTTTTCTCTCCACTTGCCCGGCAGGTCAACAGTGCTGCAGCAGCAGTTCAACCAGGTGAACAAGGTGGAGCATGGCTCTGTGGCTCTCCCAGCCATCATGCGGCCTGGGGCAGGGGGGCCAGAGAACTTCCAGATGGGCACCATGCCCCAGGCCCAGCAGCAGGTGACCAGTGGCCAGATGCACCGTGGGCACATGCCCCCTCTGGTAAGGGACCTGTGCTCTGGGCTGGCCTGTCACTTCAGTGCCCCCCCCCACTTCCTCTTGGGGCAGGGCTGCGGTCACCCTCTCCCCCCAGATGCAGCTCCTGCCTCCCTCCTCCTCCTGCGTTGGCAGGATCCTCACCCAGTCCCTCCTTCCCTTGCAGACCTCCGCTCAGCAGGCCTTGACGGGCACCATCAACTCGAGCATGCAGGCCGTGCACGCTGCCCAGTCCAACCTGGATGACTTTGAGACCCTGCCTCCTCTGGGACAGGACGCGGTGAGTGTCAGGAGAAGCGGCTCTCTCCCCTAACAGGGGAGGGGCGGCAGGTCGTGGCATGACAGCCCAGCCTCCCCCCTCCCCACCCTCTCTGTTTCAGGCCTCCAAAGCCTGGCGCAAGAACAAGATGGATGAGTCCAAGCACGAGATCCACTCACAGGTGGATGCCATCACTGCGGGCACCGCCTCTGTGGTCAACCTGACTGCGGGTGACCCTGCCGAGACAGACTACACAGCCGTAGGCTGCGCCGTCACCACCATCTCCTCCAACCTGACAGAGATGTCCAAAGGGGTCAAGCTGCTGGCGGCGCTCATGGAGGACGAGGGCGGCAACGGGCGGCAGCTCCTGCAGGCCGCCAAGAACCTGGCCGGCGCCGTCTCGGAGCTGCTGAAGACTGCGCAGCCGGCCAGCACCGAGGTGAGCGGGGAGGTGGCCAGGGGAGGGCCAGGCCGGCCTGCTGCATGGGTGGTGAGCTTTGCCGGCACGCTCACCAGGCTGCTCCCCAACTTGGCTCCGCTGGCCTCTGCACAGGGTGGCCCAGCCGCAGGCCGCACAGAAGGAAAGTTTGGCTGGAGGATGAGTTGCCCTAAGGGGGTGCGGAAGAAGCGAGGCAGCGTTTTCACAGCCAGCTCTGAGGCGGGTGTGTGTGTGTCCTGCTTGTATGCCCACGTGCCCCTTATCACAGTCCACAATCTGCAGTCCTTGCCTGGCGCCAGGTTGCCAGGGGAAGGGCGATGTCTGGCTTTCGGTCCATATGGCTTCCATCCCCTCTCTGGTTCTCCCTTGGGAGAGACCACTCACCCGGCCTCTAGAGACACGAGCTCATGCTGGCGTTGTGAAGCGGGTGCATGGGTCAGGAAAGGAACGAGCCGAATCACATGGCCTGAACTGAGCAGGCCGTTGTGGCTATGGGGCAAAAGGTATCCTCTCAGAAGGGAGGCGTGGAGATCAGCGAGGGGGGGGGCTGAGAGGAGTGCCAGAGGTGGGGGTAGGAAGGGATGCCCCCTCGCCGCAGTTTCATGCAGGTCCCGCGTTTCCTCTAACCGATTAGCCAGAGCAAGGCTGGCCCGGAGGGTAGGCGCCCGAGGAGCCTTTCCCTGCAGCCGAGCCCGTCAGGGAGGGTCGTGGGCAGTACTCAGCTGTGGAGCAGCCTGTAAACTTGAGGGTGGGCCCAGGGATCGGTTGCCTTTCTGGATGAGCTTAGAGCGCCCTCTGTCTCATCTGGGCCAACTAGGTGCCCCTGCCCGTGCCACGCGCAAAAGTCCCTTTTCTGTACAGCTTCTGTCCAGGGGGAAAACCAGGAGATTCCCCTGAGCTGTGCTCAAACATGTGTTATGGTCTAAAACTGCCTAAGCTGGTGGCCATCTCCTGGTGACGCGGAAGCAAGTTCCACAAATAGGGCCAGTGATTTTCCTTCGGCCAAGGAGCTTGGAGCCCTGAGAGACAGCAACTGGCATAGACGTCTGCTCGTGAGCTCCATGGTGAAGGGGAGCTTGAACCGAGGTCTCCCCTCGTCTGGGCTGGCCCTCGGACCACCGCGCCACACAGGCTCGGCCCGATTGTGTGTTGTGGGAAGAGAGCCTTCCTTTTGCTTCCCTTCTCTTGCGCTCTTCTGTGTCGAGAGAGAGAGAGGCTTCCTCTCTGTCCACGCCATTTGTAGCTTCAGGCTCTCTCCTTGGCACAAGCCACGCACGCCTCTGCCTGCTTCTCTAGGGTTGGCCTTTCTCCGTCATGCTCTTTCTGAGATGGGGTGGCCGTGTGCCCCCTTCATGTGACTGCCTCACAGATCTGTGTCGTGGTGTGCTTTGTCTTCAGTCCTTTTCCCAAGAAGGGGTTTAAGAAATGTCTGGATTGAGCGCCTCAGGGTGCTTCATTTCCAGCCCAAGGATGACTGTAGAAACCAGGCCCTGGTGTTTGGCGGGGAATAGGCACTCTCCCGAGGTGGGGGGCTGACAGGTGCGACAGGCAGGGATTTGGCCTTGAAGGCTGGCCCTAACTCTGCCCCCTTTTCTCCAGCCACGGCAGAACCTCTTGCAAGCGGCAGGTGCCGTGGGGCAGACAAGCGGAGAGTTGCTGCAGCAGATAGGGGAGAGCGATACTGACCCCCATTTCCAGGTGAGTTACATGTTCCTCCCCGAGGGGAGCGTCATTATGGGTAGCAGTCATCCTCCCTAAGAGCAGCATGCGAAGAGCGCAATGCTGGCCAGGACCTTTGGCCCAGTAACGTCTTGTGTGTTATGGATTCCTGTGCAGATTGTGGAGAGCCGGCGCACCCGGACCCTGTCTGCCCCTGACCCAAAGACGGTAAAGGAGCCCGAAAGGGGCAGGGGCTCTTGTGGGCCCTGTCCCCGGAAGGCCGGGGCCTCTGCGTAGCCTCCTGATCAGGGGTTGCTGGCAAGGGGGACTTGCAGCTGGTTCTCCAAAGCTGGCCTTGGGCGCTTGGCTCCCTCTGCTGCGTGTTGCTGCCGCTGCTGCCCCCGCCACCAACAGGCGTGTGGGGGGCAGGCCTCATCTAGGGAAGCACCTCCCAGGTCTTGACTCCTGGCTGTATAAATCAGGCCCAGGGTGCTGGAGAGCTCAGCCGGATGTCACCCTCCCTTGGCCCGGTCCCAGTAGAAAGGACGAGATCCTTTTTGGGGTGGAGAGTGGGGGGAAATCTCTTCTCTTTCCCTTGCCCCTTTTGACTGATGCTCCCAATCTGTGGCTTTCAGTTGGTGGGCCAAGTCATTCTCTAACAGGCCACCGAGATGGGGCGCCCCTATGCTAGAAGGGCGCTTGTAAGCCGGTGGAGGGATTTCTCACTGCGCAAGGAGCTGCTCCCCTGGGGGGGATGCTCTACCACGGGGTGGGGGGAGATGGCCTCATTCAGCATCCAGTATCCCTACAGGGAGGGCAGTTCATCCTGCCCAGTTCTGGGCCGCGGCGGCAACCCTCTTTAAGTGGGCCAGGCACTGGAGAGCCCGGCCTAGTTCTTGGGGTGTCGCTCTGTGTGGGAGGGCCTGCGGCTCAGTAGTAGAGCATCTGTTGGCATGCAGAAGGTCCCATGTTCAGTCCCTGGCATGGCCAGTTAAAAGCACCAGGGTGAGGTGATGTGAAAGACCCTTCTCTGCCTGAGGCCCTGGGGGAGCCTCTGCCACCAGTCTGAGTGGACGGGACGGACTGGGTCTGATTCGGCGCAGGGCAGTTTCATGTGTTCATTGCCAGCTGCTCTTTGTAAAGGTCAGGGACCCCCCCCCACACACACACACACACAAAGACACACACACTCATGCACACAACGACAGATCTGTGAGTCACTGGCCAGTTTCTCAGCTGCACGGTGTTCTCTGTCATGTCGGTAGTGGCAGCAGTGGCAGCAGGATTTGAACCCAGCCCCCGATTCCACTTCAAGGCCATGCTGGCTTCTGGTGCTTGATCTTGGTGATGGGCTTGGTGTGCGGCAGTCTCCAGGCATGTGATTGAGGCTGGAGATGGTGGCGGTGGCGGCGGCCTGGGAAATCTTGGGGGTGGGCAGGAGCACAGCTGGCTCGGGCAGGTAGTTCTTGGGAGGAGACTCGTGGGGCTGGCTGGAGCTCAGCCGAGGAGTGGAGGCTGTGTGTGGGGGGCAGCAAAACGGGGGAGGGGGTGTCTGTCTGTCTCTCTCTCTGGGAGCATTGGAGGAGTGTGGGGAGGGCCTGGGGCGGGTGCTCTGATTGAGTGCTGAGCCGTGAAGGCCTCCTGCTTCTCTGCAGAACTGCCCGCGAGCGTTGCACCTGGCTGCGACGTCCACAGGCCTGACGCTTTGCCCTCCCCTCCCAGGACATGCTGATGCAGCTGGCCAAGGCCGTGGCGAGTGCTGCAGCAGCTTTGGTCTTGAAGGCCAAGAACGTGGCCCAGAAGACGGAGGACTCCGCACTGCAGACCCAAGTGATCGCGGCAGCCACGCAGTGCGCCCTCTCCACCTCCCAGCTGGTGGCTTGTACCAAGGTGAGTGGTGGAGGGAGGGCCTCCCTGGCTGAATGCCTCATGGCTGGGGTCTTTCCAGAGCAGCACGCAGCACTCACCCAGGGGGGAGTGAAGACCCAGTGAGAAGTGGGGGAGACTCCTGCTGTCCCCCCCCAACCCCCACAGAGAAGGGACAGGTGTGCGCATTTGGGGTTGAGGGACTTCCTCTCTCTGTTGGTGAGCCCGGCGTCCCTTTGCTTCTACTGAAGGCTGTTCCGAGCCCGGGCAGGGCCGTGCCTTTCTGGGCCAGGGCTGGCCATGAGAGGCCGGGCCGGCCCCCCTTCACCTGGCTGCTCTCTCTCCCCCCGGCAGGTGGTGGCCCCCACCATCAGCTCGCCCGTGTGCCAGGAGCAGCTCATTGAGGCCGGGAAGCTGGTGGCCAAGTCTGTGGAGAGCTGCGTGGATGCCTCCCAGGCGGCCACTGACGACCAACAGCTGCTGAAGCACGTGGGGGTGGCAGCCACGGCTGTGACGCAGGCCCTCAACGACCTCCTGGAACACATCAAGCAACACGCCACGGGTGGGCAGCCGATCGGGCGCTACGACCAGGCCACCGACACCATCCTCAACGTCACGGAGAACATCTTCAGTTCCATGGGGGATGCTGGTGAGCCCCAGCTCTGCCGGTGTCAGGGTTGAACTGTCACCGCTGCGGCTGCCGGGGATTCCCTGGCTCAGTCGGACACACTCTTGCCAGAGAACGGGCTGGTTGGCTAGGAGGCTGAGGGCTGCAGTGTTTGGGGAAGGGGCTGTTTGTGACCGGGGGTGTTGGAGCTGCACGGCCCCGTGGGTGACGCTGAGCCTTGAGCACACTGGGGCCCCTCCTTTGACAAAAAGGCAGAAGAGTTTGTGACTTCTCAGAGTAAAAAAAAGGTCTAAGTTGGGGGTGGGACCATGGAGGTTTATAACACTGTGCACGGGTGGCAGGGAGAAAGTGGGTAGAGAGAGCTTTTCCTCCATCTCCTGTAACACTGGCGTTTGGGGGACACCCAATGAAGCCGATGGGCAGTAGGGTCAGCAGGGTCAAATGGAAATATCTCTTCGCTCCAGGTGTCCTGGATCAGGCAGGCCGGGGGTGGGGGTAGTGAGAGGCAACAGGTGTCACTGGTCTGATCCAGTGGGGCTCTTCTGATGTGCCTAAGGCCTCTCTTCTTCTTGCTGTCCTCCTCCAGGGGAAATGGTGCGTCAGGCACGGATTCTGGCCCAGGCGACCTCTGACCTGGTGAACGCCATCAAGGCTGATGCCGAGGGGGAAACAGACCTCGAGAACTCACGGAAACTTCTGAGTGCTGCCAAGATCCTGGCTGATGCCACTGCCAAGATGGTGGAGGCAGCAAAGGTCCGACCCTGCAGGGAGGGAGCTGGGGGCCACGTTGGCGGGAAGGGCTTTGAGGCGTGCCTGGCTGGGGCCGCCTCCTCCAGGTCTGGGCTCCAGGCGTAGAGCTGGTCTCACAAGACCTTCCGTGGCTGGGAGGGGGTGGGCCCTGTGGGCGGGGTTCTCACGCCTTTGTGTTCCTTAATGGCCTGCTCCTTGGGAGAGGTAGGCCGGCATCGTGTGTGGCTTCCCCGTGGTTCTTGATGCCACTGCAAAGCGCTTGGTTGAAGTGGACAGCAGCAGACCCAGCTAGCCAGAGCAGCATGCTGTTGACGGTCCTGACCCATTTGGTTTGGCTCAAGTATCTCCCTTCTTCCTGGGGTGGCCGGCCACACGCTGTGCCCGGTCTGCAGCGCTGCGCTAGTGAGGCTGGGTTGGGTGGAGGAGTGATGGAGGGTACAGCTCTGACGAGCGCCTCCCTGCCTGCTTGCTCCCCAGGGGGCTGCAGCCCACCCGGACAGCGAAGAGCAGCAGCAGCGGCTGCGGGAGGCAGCGGAGGGGCTCCGGATGGCCACCAACGCCGCGGCCCAGAATGCCATCAAGAAGAAGCTGGTGCACCGGCTGGAGGTGAGGGCCACCGCATGAAGCGCAGGGGAACGAGCGAGGCCCCCCTTTTGCAGGGCCTCCTTTCCCACGGGCCGCAGCCCCCTGGGGAGCCTGGTCCAGGTCTTAAGCAGGGCCCCCACCGCCCTCACCCTTCCTCGATGCTTTCTTTCCTCAGCATGCAGCGAAGCAAGCGGCCGCTGCCGCCACCCAGACCATTGCGGCTGCCCAGCATGCAGCCACGGCCAACAAGAACCCTTCTGCCCAGCAGCAGCTGGTGCAGAGCTGCAAGGTAAGTCACGCAGCAAGGGGCAGGAGACGCGGGCGTCCGTCCCCCCCCCCCCCCAGCCTGCCCCGCTGACCTTTGAGCATCAAACCAGCCCCGCTGGATCAGACCAGTGGCCCATCTGTTCCACCATCGTGCCCTCACACAATGACTGAGCAGTTGCCCGGGAGGGCTGAACGAACGTGGCATCGGGGCCGAGTCCTCCCTGGATTCCCCTGCCTGAGTCCGTGCCCGCCAGCGTCAGGAGGTCATAATTGCAGCAGCCGTGTGGGGTTGGTCTGTCTGGGGCAGTGGCTAAGCCAGGGTGCCGTGCCAAGCTCCGTGGCTAAGCTCGTATGGGGAATTGTGTCTCCTTGATCCCGTTCTGCCCAGGAGAAGGCAGTGAAACAGCAGCTGGGGAAGGGGGCGCTAGCAGGCCGGGAGTTGGGGCAGCTCTGGTTTGCTCTCTGCAGGTGGATCTCTAGCCCTGCTCTCCTACACCAGCGTGGTGTAGTGGTTAAGAGCAGGTGGTTTTGAGCAGTGGACTCTGATCTTGAGAACCGGGTTTGATTCCCCACTCCCCCACATGAGTGGTGGAGGCTAATCTGGTGAACTGGATTTGTTTCCCCACTCCTACACATGAAGTCAGCTGGGTGACCTTGAGCAAGTCACATTCTCTCAGCCCCACCTACCTCACAGGGTGTCTGTTGTGGGGAGGGGGAGGGGATTGTAAGCTGGTTTGAGTCTCCCTTAAGTGGTAGAGAAAAGTCAGCATATAAAAACCAACTCTTCTTCTTCTTCTAATCTGGTGAACTGGGTTGGTTTCCCCACTCCTACACATGAAGCCAGCTGGGTGACCTTGGTCTAGTCACAGCTCTCTCAGCCCCACTTACCTCACAGGATGACTGTTGTGGAGAGGGGAAGGGAAGGTGATTGTAAGCTGGTTTGATTCTGCTTTAAGTTGTAGAGAAAGTATAAAAACCAACTCTTCCTCTCCTTCTGCCCGCTTGCAGGTGGTGGCTGAGCAGATCCCGATGTTGGTGCAGGGGGTGCGCGGCAGCCAGGCTCAGCCCGACAGCCCCAGCGCCCAGCTGTCGCTCATCGCTGCCAGCCAGAACTTCTTGCAGGTCAGGAGGTGCCCCTGATGGGGCTGGGTGGCACGTGGTTGCCGTGTTGTGCTGCCCGAAGGAGGCTGGGACCAGGCTGCTGGCCTGATGCCCAGCTGTGCCACCACAGCTCTCTCTGTCCACTTTGTAGCCCGGTGGGAAGATGGTCACTGCCGCCAAGGCCACCGTGCCCACCATCGTGGACCAGGCGTCTGCCATGCAGCTTAGCCAGTGCGCCAAGAACCTGGCAGCGGCTCTAGCCGAGCTCCGCACCGCAGCACAGAAGGTACTGCGGCCTCTGTCAGGCCATGCCAGCGGGAGGGGAGGCAGCCGTGTGGCCGTGGGCATGGGAAGGGGCTTGGGACCGGGGCGCTGCCTAGCTGCGGTGATTGACTCTCTCTCTCTCCTCGGCAGGCCCAGGAGGCCTGCGGGCCCCTGGAGATCGATTCTGCCCTCAGCCTGGTGCAGAGCCTGGAGCGAGACTTGCAGGAAGCCAAGGCAGCTGCGCAGGAGGGCAAGCTGAAGCCGCTGCCGGGAGAGACGGTGAGCGGGGCCTGTGGGGGGGAAGAGAGGCTTGGGGGCCAGGAGGCTGTTATGCGTCAAGGGGATCGGACGGTTTTTAGAGAACCGTCGAGCAGGGATTGTGTGTGTGAGTGTGTGGAGAGGGGCAGGACTGAGGGAGAGGCTCTGCCGAGTTCTCTGGGCGCACGGCCTCTGCATGCCACGGGCTCTGCTTCTGTTGCAGATGGAGAAAAGTGCCCAGGATCTGGGGAACAGCACCAAAGCGGTGAGCTCTGCCATTGCCCAGCTGTTGGGAGAGGTTGCCCAGGGCAATGAGAACTACACAGGTACTGGTCCTATCTGAGATCTCAGTCGCTCACCTGTCTCTCCCCTGCCATCTGGGAAGGGCCCCGCCGGTTGTCACGGGTGGCTTTCTGGCCACTCGGCCAGACCTCTTCCTCGGTCAAGTCTGGCCTGTGCCTTTCAAGGGGCCCCTCCGAGCCCAGCAACAGCAGCAGCAGGTTTTGCGTCCCAGCAAGCGACTCCTGCTGTGGCCTGCCTTCCCTGCCTCCTCCTCCTCTTCCTCCTTTTCCCAGCATGTGGTGGAATCCCTTGGCACCTTCCCTTGTGGGCAAAGGCTGTTTAGGCACCCAGAGGCAGGTGGGCCGGGCTGGCACTCTCTTTCTGTCCTCTGTGTCCCTGCAGGGCTGGCAGCCCGAGATGTGGCCCATGCGCTGCGCTCCCTGAGCCAGGCGGCACGGGGGGTGGCAGCCAACACCGAGGAGCCCCAGGCGCAGGTGGCCATGCTAGAGTGTGCCGGAGACGTGATGGACAAGGCCGGCAACCTCATCGAGGAGGCTCGCAAGGCAGTGGCGAAGCCAGGGGATCCCGACGGCCAGCAGCGCTTGGCGCAGGTCAGCCTCCCGGCCTCCCCCGCGGTGACTCTCCTCCTGCCCCCTCCTCCCTCCCTTGCTTTCTGCTGCTTGGGTTGAGCGGGGGGACGGGAGATGGCGGCAGCCTCCCAGGGTGGGCGAGCTGACCCCTTGGGGGTTCTCCCGACAGGTGGCCAAGGCAGTGTCGCAAGCCCTGAACCGCTGTGTGAACTGCCTGCCTGGGCAGCGGGACGTTGACGCGGCCATCCGCACCGTGGGCGAGGCCAGCCGGAAGCTTCTGGCTGACTCGGTGAGTGTCTCTCTCAGAGAGAAGGCGGCATGCGTGATGCAAAGAGAAGCTGCACAGAGGCAGGCGAGGGCAAGCACGGCTCTTGCCTTGAAAACTCTGCGGGGTCCCCATAAGTCAGCTGTGACTTCTGGCCGCACCTTCCACCACCAGTGAAGGGGTGTGTGTGTCCCTGTTCCTTCAGCTGAGCAGCAGCCGTAGTTGGAGAAATCACTTGGACTGGGGATAAAAAGACGGGTGTTGTAATGTGGGCTATCTGGCAGAGGAACGGGGTACAGGCAGCACACAGCAAACCGTTCTGCGGGCAGCACAGCAGTCCAGCCTCTGTGCTTTTTGGCAGAGGTGGAGTGGTCTGGGCTGCTCCTCCTGCTGTGGGAGGGGCAAGGACCTGTGGAGTGGTTGTGAATGGGACGCCTGCCGGCTGAGTCTGACTCCTGCTTTTGGCTCCTAGTTCCCGCCCAGCAGCAAGAACTTCCAGGAGGCGCAGAGCCACCTCAACCGGGCCGCAGCTGGCCTGAACCAGTCAGCCAATGAGCTGGTGCAGGCATCGCGTGGGACCCCCCAGGACCTGGCCAAGGCCTCGGGCAAGTTTGGCCAAGACTTCAATGAGTTCCTGCAGGCTGGTGTGGAGATGGCTGGGCAGTCCCCGGTAAGAGCTGGTGGGGAGGGGGAAGCGGGGTGGGCTGGTGGAATGGGGAGCCTGCTTTCTGCTGTCTGGATTGCCCTTGTGCGTGCGCGCGGAGGGGTATGTAGGCAGAATCAGGCAAGGGGATTCCCAGGAGGAGGGGGAGGTGTTCTTAAGAAGGGACAGGTTGAATCCGGTGGGCTGACCTGGGCAGGGCCCATCTGAGTCCCCTTGCGGGGCCATCTGATACTCGTTAAATGGGGCGGGTGGACATCAAGCACCTCCTGGCCTGAGGCTGGGGCCAACCCCAGCGGTCTCCCCCTTGAAGGGCAGAAGGGGGTGTCGGTGGGCAGCGTGTGCCCAGCATGGGGTGTAGACAGCGCCTCTCCATCGCCCAGGCCTGGCAGCTGCCCTGGCTCACAGTGCCCTCTGGCTGCCCGTCTCTTGGAAGGGCTCTTAGGGGGTTTGGGCTGGGAACATCCCCTCCTTGGGTGTGGCTTTTGGGGAACGCGTTCCCCAGCCCTGACTTTTCTCCGCTCATGGGGGATTCCAGTGGTTACATGGGGGGGGGGTCACAAAAAAGAGGCTAGTCTTGGGTATTTCATCTCTCTTCCTTTTGGGCTCTGGCTGCTTCAGAATCACTGGACGTCATAGCTAGGAAGGATTCTGTAGACTCCTTCAGTTTGGGGCGAGCTCCAGCCGCTGCATCACAGGTCTCTGGAGAGGCCTCTGCACAGGAGACCTCTCTTAAAGAAAATAACCTCAATAGGGTGACAGGTCCCTGTCAAACCAGCACAGGGATCTTCACATGAATTTTCTAGCTGAATAAAAACAGCAAATAGAGGCAGACGACAGAAGTATTCTGAAGAGCAGGGAGTGTAAAAGAGTAGACAGGGAAAAGCAGGAGGTTTGGCTTTCTAGCATGTTGATTCTGTTTCTAGTCTTCTCTTGGCATAGTTCGAGTGTGTTACAAGCCTACTGAACATTGCACATTTAATTAGGTTTTTTAATTTTGGGGTTAGAAAATATGAACTGACTTTCCCCATTCCTTATAAAAAGAGCTTCAGTGTTCCTCTTGCATGTATGGCCTTGTGAACAGACCAAAGATAATTGACGGCCCAAGCAGGAAACAGAAAGTCCTGAAGGGGAGTATCTGGGAAGAGGGGGGGGGGGGTTTCCAATGCCGGCAAGTGCCTCTGGGTTCCTGCTGGACACTGACCAAGCGGCCGGAAGGGAAGAGCTTTCCAGCCCCCCTTTTCCAACCCCCTTTTCTAACCCCCCTTCTGCCCTCCCCGCAGTCCAAGGAAGCCCAGACCCAGGTGGTCTCTAACCTGAGGAGCATCTCCATGTCATCCAGCAAGCTGCTGCTGGCAGCCAAAGCCCTTTCTGCGGACCCTGCCGCCCCTACCCTCAAGAACCAGCTGGCCGCTGCTGCACGGTAGGACTCCATCCCAGCACGGGAAGGTGGGGCAAAGGGAGGGCTCGAGATCACCGCCAGAGGGCTGTGGTAGGCGCTGGTTCCAGTGCCCAGCAGGGTGTGTGTGCCTGGGGAGGGGAGCTCCCCACTTCCCAGCAGGAGCCCCCGGCCACAGTGGTGAGGGGCTCTTGGGACTGTCTCTGTCTTGGCAGGGCGGTGACAGACAGTATCAACCAGCTGATCACCATGTGCACCCAGCAAGCCCCGGGCCAGAAGGAGTGTGCCAATGCCCTGCGGGAGCTGGAGGTGAGTGGGCTGGCAGTGCCCAGGAGGGGGAGGGCCGGCTGGGGGGTGGGGAGCCGTGGTGGAGCAGGAGTGACCCTGAGCTGGCTTCTCCCCTTGGGCAGACAGTGCGGGAGCTCCTGGAGAACCCCACCCAGGCGGTCAACGACATGTCCTACTTCAACTGCCTGGACAGTGTCATGGAGAACTCCAAGGTGAGGAGCGGGCGGGTCTCTTGGCAGGGCACCGCGGACTTGAGGGGGCTTGCGGGAGGTGTGGCTGCGGGGTTGGCTGGGCTGCTCCTTCTGCTTGCGAGCACCACTTGGGAGGATGGCCAGGGGCGCTTAGTCCCGCTCCCATGGGCTCTGCTCCCTCTCCCCCGTGGGGCCTGCTTCTTCCTTCCTTCTAGCAGCTGCCTTGCTGTGTCCGGCAGGTCCTGGGAGAAGCCATGGCAGGCATTTCCCAGAATGCAAAGAACAGCAAGCTGCCTGAGTTTGGAGACTCCATTAGCACCGCCTCGAAGGCCCTCTGTGGTTTCACTGAAGCGGCTGCCCAGGTGAGAAGGCCAGAGCCCCCCCCCCCCTTGGGCAACCTTCTCAGCTCTTTCGAAGGAGGACCTTGCGAGAGAACCGAGGTTGCAGAGCTCAGTTGTTGGGTTGGGAGGAGGGTCGTCCCAAAGCCCTTCACCGCAGCCCAGCCGCTCCTCTTGGGCTGTTCCCACCTGCTCCGTTCTCCACCTTTCCTCCAGGCAGCCTACCTTGTTGGCGTCTCTGATCCCAACAGCCAGGCTGGCCAGCAAGGCCTGGTGGACCCCACCCAGTTTGCCAGAGCCAACCAAGCCATCCAGATGGCCTGTCAGAACCTCATTGACCCTGCCTGCACCCAGTCACAGGTAGGCGGCAGCCCTCCAGGCAAGCACCCGAGGGGGGGGGCAATTCTTCCAGGGCCGCTCTATCAGACGGCAGCTGGTAGGGCCCTTGGCTAGTGCCAGAGTTCTTTGGGCCGGTCAATGGGTCTCGCCGGGCTGAGGGTGAGAGGGCGCAGCCCAGCGATGGCCGCTCCTCGAGGTGTGTTAAGGCCAGTTGTGGTGCTCTGAGGGAGACCCTTGCAGCCTGGCAGGCCGGTGGGAAGGCGTGGGCGGGTGGGCAGAGGGCCAGCTGGGCCCTTGTGTGGAAGGAAGGCGGAGGAGGCGTGGGGTCTCTGTGGCTGGCCAGGGCGGTGGCCTCCGTGCAGGCTCCCAGCTGAGCAGCTGCATGCCTCGGGCCGAGGTGGGTGACCCTGCCCTGTTCCCCCCCCCCCCCTGCAGGTCTTGTCGGCTGCCACCATCGTGGCCAAGCACACGTCCGCCCTCTGCAACACCTGCCGCCTGGCCTCCTCCCACACGGCCAACCCTGTGGCCAAGCGCCAGTTTGTTCAGTCTGCCAAGGAGGTGGCCAACAGCACCGCCAACCTGGTCAAGACCATCAAGGTAATGGGGGTGTGGGCCCATGGCTGATAGGAGGTGGGGGCAGTGGGCCGGATGGGCCCATCCTCCGAGGGACCTTCCTCTGATTTAAGCGGCCCCTTCTCCAAGGGGAGCTTCAGACTTTGCTGCGTGGGGTGGCAGGCCTGGGGTAGGATCCACCCCACTGTGGCAGGTCTAGGAGTTAATTGCAAAGGGCTTGAAGAGCCAGATCAGTCCCGGCTCCTGGCTTCTTTCTGTCATTCCCGTGGTTTTTGGAGCCACTGAGAAAAAGCTGTGCTTGAATTTATGGAGCTGCCTTCTGCTGGCTCAGAGGCTATGGATCCACCGACCTGGTGCCATTTTCTCGAACAAAGACCCCAGCAGAGATGCTTTCCCAGCTGTGGCTCCCCGAGGATGCTCCCAGGGAGCCTTCCGCTTGCTAAACTCATGACCCCCCCCCCAAAAAAAAAATTGCTAGGAAGGCAGATTTTAAACAGAGGCAATTAACTAAAATTGGTGGGAGCCAATTTGAATCTATGGGTCTGTCAGCCACCTTGAGCCAAGAGAAAAATCAGGACATACATATTTTAATAAATAATAAATTGGTTTAAATTTTTAAAGAGTTTTTGCCACTCCTGTGTTGTAAAATGATATGAAAAATAAAATTTAAAAGGAGGGATTTTGTTCTTGTTGTGAAGGAACAAGGCTCACCGCCCCCATCTGCTCCTTTGGGTTGTGGTCCCCAGGAGGTCAGACCAACCCTGTGGCCCCCTCGAGTCTCTGCTTGGCACCGCTGCCCCTTCCCCTTGCTCCCCAGGAATGCCAAAAACAAACCGGGTGCTCCCCACAGCTACCAACAGCACTGAGATTATCTCCTGCTAACGTTAACCGTACGTCAAGCACTTCGTTTAGAGGCTCTGCCTAGTTGCCGCCCCTCCTGCTGCACTCCTACAAGCCAGCACGGGAGTGATGGATTGCAACCATTTCCATCTGCTGTGCTTCCAGGGATGGCGAGCTTACCCTCTGCCCCTCCCTGCAAATTGGCGTTATACGTTTCCCGGGATCAGGCTTAGAGCATTCAAGACATAATAAAACGCATGAATTCAAGACGCATGAATAAAAAAGACACACACGGCCTGTTCAAACATTCAGGCTGGGCAAGGGAACAAAGAAAAGGTGAAAACACGCCATCCTCTTTCCCTATACTCAGGACCCGTACTAAACAGTCGCCCCACAATCACGGTTGCCCAGGTAGGCACCCACAGCCAGCAGTTTTGTAAACCTTACAAGATGGCTATAAGTAGTTGATTAAACTGATAGATTGTGTTTGCCAGGACTGTTGACTGCATAATCTTTTTTCCTTTGTGAGGAGAACTATTGAGCATTTGATAAATAACTTACTTTCCATGGATGGGGGGGCATCTTACAGAGGCAAAAGTGAGACCTGTCGATCTGAAGCTGAGCTGGGGTGCTGCTGGCTGCTCATCCTGGGTCAGAGTGGAGAGGCTCTCTCCGTGGGGCTGGTGTGCTGCGTGGCGGGCCTGAGGCTGTCCGTGTCTGTCTCCCCTTAGGCTCTGGATGGGGCTTTCACCCCTGAGAACCGTGAGCGCTGCCGTGAAGCCACAGCTCCCCTCATTGAGGCTGTGGACAATCTGACCGCCTTTGCCTCCAACCCGGAGTTTGCAACGGTGCCTGCCCAGATCAGCCCGGAGGTGAGTGGTTGCGGTGGGGGTGTCGCTGTGCGGTGCGCTGTCCCTGGGGCAGAGTTTAAGGAGATGTTTTGTGTCTTGCAAGGAGAGGGCAGAGGGGGGGGGTTGCTCGAGTGGGATGCTTCCTGCTTTGGCTCTTTGGAGGGGGAGCACACTGGCCCCTCTCTCCGCTCACCAGTGAGTTCCACCCACCCCCCAGGGTCGCAGAGCCATGGAGCCCATCATCTCCTCTGCCAAGACCATGCTGGAGAGCTCTGCTGGCCTGATCCAGACGGCTCGCTCACTCGCCATGAACCCCAAGGACCCCCCCAAGTGGTCAGTGCTGGCGGGGCACTCACGGACCGTCTCGGACTCCATCAAGAAGCTGATCACCAACATGAGGCAAGTGGGGGCTGTGGGGAGGGGGGTCTCTGCTCCCTGGCTCCTCTGTTCCTCCAGCCCCGCAGAGCGAGGCGGTGGCCCTGAGCAGAGGCAGGTGCCCCTTGGTCTCAGCCCTCGCCCAGCCCTTGGGGCTCTGGCTCTCAAAGCCCCCGGCAGGCCCTCCTGCAGGCCCAGAAGAGGAGCGAGGCAGCTCAGCGCAGGCTGCCCTGGGGGGCCGCTTGTCCTGGCCGGGTCCCCCGAGCAAAGGCCCCCCTGCCTCCTGGCTCCCAGTTGGAGAATGTGTCTTTCCCGTCCTTGACGGGATTCTGCGTGACCACCTGTTTCTCTGGCCCCAAGTCAGCTTCACGTTCCACATGGACACCTCACTTGCTTTTCCCCTCGATTGACAGAACACAGTGGGAATGTATGGAAGCAAAAACAGCTTCCTGGGAGAGTCCCAGAAGGTTGCTGTGTTGCTCTGAAGTAGAACAGCTAGATACAAGTCTAGGAGCACCTTTGTGGGGCAGCAAGATTTTCTGGGTGTGAGGTTTCGAGAGTCAAACCTCCCTTCTTCAGGGACCTTTGACTCTCGAAAGCTTATGCCGTGACAAACTGCTTGGTCTCCAAGTTGCTGCTGGGCTCAAACAGCAGCGCTGCCTGGGAGTTTCAGCTCTTGTTTTTAAAAGGAGCAGCTTTCTGGTCCTTATGGGTCAGTGATGCCTGCTGAAGGGGTGTGTGTGGAAGGAAAGAATTGTCAAGGGACGGGCGGCAGTGCTGGGCAGCTTCTGCAGAATGGATTGGGCAAAGTGGACAAGATTCTGTACAACCTTTGTTTTTGTGATTTGTTGTAGGATTATGCAGGATTGTGCAAACTTTGTCTTTGGGGCACCGGGTCTGGATTTTATCAGATTGTGGTTGTTTTTCAAGCCCTGCCCTCTGCCAGGGGTTTCTGGTTGGGCCCCCAGTGAGGTCTCTGGCATTTCATTTACTGCTACCTCTGGATTCTCACGGCTTGGGTGCAGCAGAGCAGGGGGGGGAGAGCTGTCTGAGTGGGGGGTGGAGGAGTGGGGGCCGTTCCCCGGGGGGGTGAGCTGACGAGAGAGTTGTCCCTGCAGAGACAAGGCGCCCGGGCAGCGGGAGTGCGACGAGGCCATTGAGGTGCTGGCCAGATGTATCCGGGACGTCGACCAGGCCTCCTTGGCAGCCATCAGCCAGCAGCTGGCCCCCCGCGAGGGCATCTCCCAGGAGGTGAGGGGGCGGGGCTGCCCATCCCAGTCGGAGAAAGTGGGGGGGGGGTGTCCCAGGGTCTTGGCATTGCGGCAGATCCTGCCTTGTTGCTTGTCTGCAGCATCTTCCCAGCCAGAGGGGTCCCCGACCCGTGGAGAGGCGGGGGCTGAGATCCCCACCGCCTTCTGGGATCCAGACAGGTTCTTGGCAGAAGCGCCAGGAGGGGAAGAAGTGGGGGGGGCTCTGTGTGAACCTGGGGGGGCATTGCACTGCCTGCTCCTGAGGGCGTAGCACAGAGGGCGAGACCTGTGGCCCCCCCAACGCACTTCCTGGCCGCTCACTTCCCCCCCCTCCCACCCCTCCAGGCCTTACATGACCAGATGCTGATGGCCGTGCAGGAGATCAGCAACCTCATCGAGCCGGTGGCCAACGCAGCACGAGCCGAGGCCTCCCAGCTCGGGCACAAGGTAACGGGGCGCTGGCGGGCAGCGGAGGCGGAGGAGCATCTGGGCGGAGGAAGGGCGTTGAGCAGAGCGGAGGTTGGGGCTGCCGCTGGAGGTTTCCTCAGTCTTCAGTGGCCTGTGAGGATGGGGCTGGAGAAGGACTTGGTGGCTGGGAAGGGTTCGGCCCGTTTCACTGGGAATTGTAAAGATACGGTAAAGAATGGAGGAGATGCCCATACTTAAAGCATGCCAAAGAAGCCACCCCCGGGCTGTTGGTGTGAGCTCCATCGTGCTCCAGAGTCTGTGAGTAATAAACTAGACGTTGGAGCTCTAGGGAGAAGGCGAAGCCCCATCAAACGAGGTTCCCTCTGGGAGGCTGGAGTGCACCAGGGCCAGGCTCTTTGCAAACTCCTGTGGTGGGCAGCGCCACCAAAGGAGCTGGAAGGCAGGGGGACGACCCATCCCCCTCCCTCCCCCTCCCTGTGCTTGTGGCTTCTGGAGTCCCGCTGGCCTGGGGCCCCCAGCTCAGCCGTGCAGCTTCACCCGACCTCCCCTTGCAGGTGTCCCAGCTGGCCCAGTATTTCGAACCCTTGGTCCTGGCCGCCGTGGGGGCCGCCTCCAAGACCCTCAATCACCAGCAGCAGATGAACCTGCTGGACCAGACCAAGACGCTGGCGGAGTCGGCCCTGCAAATGCTCTACACATCCAAGGAGGCGGGGGGCAACCCAAAGGTGCCTGCCTGGGAGCAGCAGTGGGGTGTGTGGGGAGGGGAACGGGAGGTCGCCCAGGGCCGCCATGGCCTGGAGGTCCCGTCCTGCCTCTGCTTGGCTGGGCAGCATGCACGCCCGAGCTCCCAGAGGCCCCCTTGTCCTGATGTGCTAAGGGTGGGGCATCACTGAAGCTTTGCCAAGACATTCGGTGAGTCCCCCTCCCCTCGGCTCGCTGTTTGACCTCTGCCCCTCTCTGCAGCAAGCAGCTCATACGCAGGAAGCCCTGGAGGAGGCTGTGCAGATGATGAAGGAGGCTGTGGAGGACCTCACTACCACGCTGAACGAGGCTGCCAGTGCGGCAGGGGTAGTGGGGGGCATGGTGGACTCCATCACACAAGCCATCAACCAGGTGAGCTGGGAGGAGGGCCGGCGGGCGGGGGGGCAGCTGTCGGGTTGCAGCCCTGCTGCTGCTGGTGGTCTTAAGGCCGAGGGGGGCAGGGGGGGCATATTTGTATGGAAGACCTTTTGTTAGAAGCTTTCTAGATCACAAGCAGCACCCCCATGGAGTGGGGTTTGGAAGCAACTTGGAGGCAGGAACTGGGTTCCCTCTGGGGCTGCTCCCTCTGCTCTAGTGCAACGGCTGCTCCCTCTGGCTTTTGGTGTCAACAGTTCTCTCTCTATGCAGCTGGATGAGGGCCCCGTGGGAGAACCCGAGGGGACCTTTGTGGATTACCAGACGACCATGGTGAAGACAGCAAAGGCCATTGCTGTGACTGTCCAGGAGATGGTGAGGCAGGGCAGGGGGGACGGGTCTGTTGCTTTCCAGAAGCAAACGTGGTATCCTGCCAGGATCTTGGCCAGACCCCTCTGCAGGCCCTCCCCCTGTCTGGGTCGAGGCTGTCTCGCAGCCCCTTGACCCCTTGCTCTGTGGTAGGACCGCCCTGCCCTGCCCTTCTCCTCTCTGCCACTCTCCTCTCTCTCTGCAGGTCACCAAGTCCACCACCAACCCAGATGAGCTGGGCACGTTGGCCAACCAGCTCACCAGTGACTATGGCCAGCTGGCGCACCAGGCCAAGCCCGCCGCCCTCACTGCTGAGAATGAGGAGGTGACTGGGGGGGTGTCTCCAGTTGGGACAGGGAACAGGGATCTCTCACCGGGAGCATTGGGGAGGGGTGGGGGGACTCTGGTCAGGGTGGGGAATGGTTTTCTGCAGATGTTTTGCAGAAGACTGGAGGGTTTTTCACATGGGGGGGCCCCTCCAAGAACTTTGCCTATGATCTTGCTCATAATCATTTGAGATTGAAGTGTCCCTTGAGTGAATTTCCTAAATAGGAGTGGTGGGGTCAGGAGTCCAACCGCTATTGGATGGCGTGGAGAGACGAGGCCAGGGAATGGTAGCACGGGAGGTGCATTCAGGGCGGGTGAAGGAAGCTTTCTGCAGCTCCTGTCCCAACTCATTCCCCTCCTTCCTTGGTCCCCAGATCGGCTCCCACATCAAGAACCGGGTGCAGGAGCTGGGCCACGGCTGTGCGGCACTTGTGACCAAGGCGGGGGCCCTCCAGTGCAGTCCCAGCGACGCTTACACCAAGAAGGAGCTGATTGAGTGTGCCCGCAGAGTCTCAGAGAAGGTACCCTGCTGGGACTGGGGTGGGTGCCAACAGGGGAAGGAGCCCAGGCTCCGTCCCTCCTGTCCTTCTAGGGGCTTGCTGGAGCCTGGCGCGCCTGGAGGCCTCCCCTCTCGATGGGCTGGGGCCCAAGAGCCCCCCAATGTCCTCTGCCTGCTGAGCTGGGAGGGAAGGTGGGCCCACCCACAGAATGCTGGAGACCAGGGGAGTTTCCCGCTCTCCTCCCCCCCTGCAGGTGTCTCATGTGCTGGCTGCGCTACAAGCTGGCAACCGCGGCACCCAAGCGTGCATCACAGCAGCCAGCGCCGTGTCGGGCATCATCGCTGATCTGGACACCACGATTATGTTTGCGACTGCCGGGACCCTGAATCGTGAAAATGTAGAGACCTTTGCTGATCACCGGTACGGGAGCCGGGAGGACCACAGTCTGCAGGGGACGCTCAGCTGATGAGGAGGCTCCCCTGAGTGACTCACGCCCTCCTCCTCCTCCTCCCCCCCGTTGTCGCCCTTCCTCTGCAGGGAGGCCATCCTGAAGACCGCCAAGGCCCTGGTAGAGGACACCAAGGTCCTGGTTCAGAATGCCACGGCCAGCCAGGAGAAGCTGGCCCAAGCCGCCCAGTCCTCCGTGGCCACCATCACTCGGCTGGCGGAGGTGGTGAAGCTGGGGGCATCCAGTTTGGGCTCTGAGGACCCCGAGACTCAGGTACCAATTGCAAAAGCAGGGGCCTGGTTCTGTTGTGTGTCCTGCCCTGCCCGCCCTCCAGTCTCCCTCCCTCCCTCCCTCATGACCCGGAAACCCTCTGCCCCCCAGGTGGTGCTAATCAATGCTGTGAAGGACGTAGCCAAAGCTCTTGGGGACCTGATAAGCGCCACTAAGGCAGCGGCTGGCAAATCTGGAGACGACCCAACGGTGTACCAGCTGAAGAACTCTGCAAAGGTGGGAATGCGGAACTGGCGGTGGGGGGGGGGGGAGGACACACGGGTTCAAAGGCTCTTCGATGGGCAGGAAGCAGGGTGTGGGCTTGCTGGGGCAGGGGGCGTAGTCGCCCTGGGCACAAGGGAAGGCCATCAGCTCCCCGTCCCCGCCCGGCCTTTCTGTCCCTTTCCCAGGGGTGAGCTGCTCTCTGGCTGATTGCTTGGCAGGTGATGGTCACCAACGTCACTTCGCTGCTGAAGACGGTGAAGGCTGTGGAGGACGAGGCCACGAAGGGGACCCGAGCGCTGGAGGCCACGATTGAGCACATCCGCCAAGAGCTTTCCGTGAGTGGGCCGGCGCCGGGGATATGCTGCCCCAACTCTTGCTGTGCTGCCCCCCCCCCCCGCCTGACTCGGACCCTCTCTCCTGCAGGTCTTCTGCTCCCAGGTGCCGCCTGCCAAGACCTCCACCCCAGAGGATTTTATCCGCATGACCAAAGGCATCACCATGGCGACTGCCAAGGCTGTAGCGGCTGGCAACTCATGCCGCCAGGAGGACGTGATTGCCACCGCCAACCTGAGCCGCCGGGCCATCGCAGACATGCTGCGCTCTTGCAAGGTGCAGGGCCCACTCTGGACCGGGGTGGGGGGAGGCGGCACCTCACAGGGGGCTGTTGGAGGAGGGTCTCCATGTCATGAGCAGTGCTCAGAATCCCAGATCTTCGACGTGAGGGGAGGGGCTTGGGGCATCACCGAGTTCAGATTTCGAGACCAAGCTGGTGTGATGCAGACGGTCATGGTGAAGGTGGCGCCAAATGGTCCTTCGCCCAGTGGAGAGGTGGAAGCCCAGCAGCTGGAAAGGACGGAAAGCGCCAAGCCCAGGCGCGTCAGCGAGTCAGAACTGCCCGGGAGGGGCTCTTCATGGGAGGGAGCGGTTCTTAGGGGCCAGGCAAGGCTTGGCGTTGGCCCGTGCCTCTTGGCCACCCTGATTTAATGCCACAGATATTTAGAACCGCTGTCCTGAGGCTGACGGTCCCAATCCTGACCAGCAGTTTCTCTGCACAGAAAGCAGAGTTTGTCAGGCACGGAGAGGCTGGCCCTGCGTGTCTCCGAAAGGCCAGCCGGAGCCCTCCTTTTTTGTGCCGCCTCTGCTGGAGTGGTCCAGAGTTGGCAGTCGTGACCCCCTGGGCCTGTCTGCGTTCCTTCTGGGGAGCCACTTCTCCTGTGGGTTCTTGACAGGAAGCTGCCTACCACCCGGAGGTGAGCCCCGATGTCCGGCACCGAGCCCTGCGCTTTGGCAAGGAGTGTGCCACCGGCTATCTGGAGCTGCTGGAACACGTGCTGGTGGTGAGTGCCTCTGCCCTGTGGCGGTGAGGGCGGGGCTGTGGGTCTCAGGGCTGAGCACAAGCCCCTTGTGGCCCCTTCTCACCTCTCTTTTTTCTCCCCCCCCCCCGGGCAGCCGGTGAGTATGGTGTGCTCGCATGGGAGTGTGCCCATGATGTGCATATGCAGGACGGGAGGGAGGAGCAACAGCAGCCACACAGGTTGCGTGTGGAGACGAGGTGGGGGAAGTTGGCATTGGGGGTGCTGGGCCTCAGGGGTGAGCTGAGGTCTTGCTGGGCTGGAGGGTCCCGGCGGCTGCATGGATGTGCTGAGCACCTTAACCCTGGTGCTGTGTCGTGCTGTGCTGTGCCAGCCAGTGAGAAGCCATTGCCAATGCCAGGGGGAGCAGGGTCCCGGCTGCCACGGGGGCAACCTCCTCACCTGCGGGGAGGCTGGGCTTAACTCTCTGCTTGGCACTGGCTTTCCTGGGCAAGCAGCTCTGCAGCCTCGGGAGGAGGAGGAGGGTGAAAGTCTGTGCGTGTGTGTGTGTGTATGGCAGGAGGGGTCCAACAGAGTTGCTGCTTGGTGACAGAGCATGTGGTTGGCATGGAAGAGCCTCGCCTGGGTTCATTTGCCAGTTCTCAGGCCTCAGAGGGCAGGGGTGGAAGAGCCCTGCCTCAGGGGGCAGAGGGCTGCCCCCTCCTCTAGAGGGGCACACTGTCGAAGGGGGGCCGTTGCCTTGTGGCCTATTCAGGAACCTGCACCAGTTCACTCTTGTGAGAATTGCTCTCTTGAGCTAAATGGCCTCAGATACAGTATCTTGTCAGGTAAAACCTCAGTGGCAGAGAATTTCTCTGTCGTGCAATAAATGGAGGGTTCTCAGCATGTGAACCTTTTCCAGCAAGCCAAACAGAATCTTTCAGTGAGTTAATGAACTTTTATTGAAAAAGAACAAACTCTTGATATTAGGTGAGAGAGTAATAAGAATATGCTAATGTTAACTAACCCTAGAAATAGAAAAGAGCAAGGGTCCAGTAGCACCTTAAAGACTAACAAATTTTCTGGCACATAACTGAAGAAGTGAGCTGTGGCTCATCCCCTGCCAGAAATGTTACTCTTTAAGGTGCTGCTGTACCTCTGGCTCTTTTCTACTGCTAGTGACAGACTACATGGCTTCCCATCGTGAGCTAATTAACCCTGTAAGTACTGAAAAACCACATGCAAGGAAAATCAAATCTCCTAACCTTTCTGAAAGATAATTGAATACACGTGGTTCAGAGCGAATCAGGTTTCAATTAACTGTCTCAGTTTGGAAGCCCAATACACACAGCTTCCTTGGGAGGTGGTGAGCTCCCCCTCACTGGCAGTCCAGTGCTGGACAAGCACTTGTCAGGGATGCTCTGGGCTGATCCTGCATTAAGCAGGGGGTTGGACTAGATGGCCTGTATGGCTCCTTCCAACTCTATCATTCTATGAGATCTCACCTGGGTTATTTTTACAAACACCTCCACAGAAGAATGATTTGCCTTGTGTGCGTGTGTGACATTTTTATAGGAATAATAACAGTTGCAAACTATGATAAATCCTTCTAACTTGAACATGTGCTTACCCTCTAGGAATCTAGGTAATATGATTGGCCCCTTATAATGATGATGAGATAATTTTGCAGGTGCATCTTGATTCATCTCGATAGTAGCTCATTTACTACTTTGGCAAGATTAAAAGGCTAAATTTAACTCCTCCTTGCCATTAAAACAGCCATAAGTCAGTGGGAGATCCGGGTCATGCTCCAGGGGGGTGGAAGAATAACACTCGGTAGAGTGTCAGACGTGTGGATCTGAATGGCAGGAGGCCTGGGGGGGGGGTGCGTTGCTGGCAGTCTGTGCGGTAGCTTCTCAGGCCACTTGCCTACCCAGGACAGCACCGGTCTTCAGCATCCCTCCTACGCCAGCTAAGGTTGAAGGGATCCTTGCAGCTGGGACCCAATAAGGGTCCCATTTTCCAGTTAACCCCAAAGTTTCCTGGAACTTCCTCCTTTCTCTTTGTCCTTCCAATGTCAATATTTGACCCCAGATAAAAGAGTTAAGAGTGACTTTCTCCCAGCCTGGGCTGGCACCAACCACAAACGAGGGAATCACCACTAGTCAGAAATGGAAAAATTCTGCAAGAATTTGCATGGGCACTGCCTGCAAAGCGAGTGGTATGCAGAAGCCTTGCAAGGGGGTGCCCTTCAGCCCACCAGCGAGGAAAGAACACTTGGCGTTTTTGTAATACTGGTGTATCTACTGGTATCCCACACCTGGGCAAGATGTGCTGGTAATCATAGGTGATGGGAATGCAAAAGTGGGAAACAAAGAAGAATCACAAATGGTTGGAAAATGTGGGCTAGGAAGAATGAAGGAGAGCAACTCTTAGGATTCTGTGAAGACAATAGGTTGTTCATTGCAAACATGTTTCAGGCCACCGGACAGATGTCTGTTTACATGGACATCACCGGATGGCCAATGGAGAAATCAGATAGATTACATAACTGGAAGCAGAAGATGGAGAAGCTCTATTCTCTCTGCTAAAACAGACCAGGAGCTAACTGTGGTACAGACCAAGAATTGTTATTAGCAAAAATTGGAATAAAGCCAAAGAAAAACAACCAAACATTCATAATGCCACAGTACAATCTAAACAACAATCCTGAAGAGTTTCAAGACCATGTGAAGAACAGATTTGCATTACTAGGTTCATGTGAATGGGAACCGGAAGAGCTATGGGTTGAAACCAGTGATATTATCAAGGAAGAATGTGCAGGGACTATTCCTGTAGTCTAAAGAAATTAAAAGCCTCGATGGATGGCTGAGGAAACTCTTACAATTCGTAAAGATAGACAGGAAGCAAAAGTAAAAAGTGACACAAATAGAATCAGAAGTCTAAATGCAGCGTTCCAGCAACTGGTGCCTGGAGACAAGGAGAACTATTATAACAAGCAGTGCAGAAAAATAGACGAGAACAACAGGAAGAACAAGAGATCTGTTCCACAAGATCTAACAAGTCAAGGAGAAGTTTAAAGAACAGTTAGGCATACTGAAAGATCAACATGGAAATACATTAACTGAACAGGACAAAATAAAGAAAAAATGGGAACTATGCACTGGAGAACTATACAGAAGTGATGAAAAGATGACTGATGACTTTAAAAAAGAATCTTCTGAAGGAGAACCAGCAATTTTAGAAGGTGAACGCTGCGCTCAAAGCAATTGAGAGAAACAAATCACCAGGAGTAGATGGGATATCAACAGAGCTATTTCAAGCCACAGAAATGGAGTCCATCAAAATCTTACCAGAACATGCCAAAAAACATGGAAAACAAAAAAACAACCCACAGACTGGAAATACTCAATCTACATTCCAGTTCCCAAAAAAAGGAGATCATAAAATCATAGAACGATAGAATGATAGAGTTGGAAGGGACCACCAGGGTCATCAAGTCCAACCCTCTGCACAAGGCAGGAAATTCACAACTACCTCCCCCACACCTACAAACCCCCAGTGACCAGAAGATGGCCAAAGACCAGCAGCTGTCGGACCATCACATTACTTTCTCACTCAAGAGCAAAGTAATGCTCAAAATCTTACAACAGACTGTCACCATATATGGAGCGAGAAATGCCAGATGTTCAAGCTGGATTCAGACAAGGAAGAGACACTAGAAATCATAATGTAAATTTATGTTGAAATTATGTTGAAATTTTTCAAGATGTTCTATTCCTTGGCTCAGTCATCAACGAAAAGGGAGACCGTAACTGTAACATCCCTGAACATAAAGATCATATAAAAGAGTTTGTAGAATTTTCCGATTTAAAGTTCATAAGTACAGCCATTTAGAGGCTTGTCTTTCATTTAAAAGTGGACAAGCCTAAACATTCTCTTGCCAAGGACTTGTACTGTTGCACTCTTATGCCAGAATTACTTTTTGCACTCTCTGTCCTTGAATAATTCCACTTTCAGAAATACTTTTTCCTTTGACCTTTTCACACTTTCAGGAATATATTTTGCTTATGACCTCCTTGTACTCTGGGTGGTACTTAGTGATATTTTTGCTAACTGTAACCTAATGATGTAATGTAATAATGTAATGTGATTTTATATTGGGTTTTAATATGAAAGAATGGTCTTACAAAGTTAAGGAAAGATTCATTTTTATCGTGTTCTCCAGAGAATGAGAATGCTGGTAAAATCAAACATAGAAACATAACAAGACGCAAACTGACTGTTTAGTATGTGTGGCTATGATCAGCAAATGACCTGATATGGACAGGAACTCCTTATATGGAAATGTCCAGAAAAACTGCTACCCCAGGGAACACACAGTTCCTGTGCAGTTGTGCACAAACTCAGAGTATATCTCTCAAAATCAGATAAAGCCGTAAAACTAAATCCTGCCAAGGGCAGAAAGATACTGATCTTGAAGGATATAAAAGAAGGAGCTTTCTAGCCATGAGTTAAGAGAGAGTTCCTAACAGGTTAGTACCCTCTGGCCTTGATGGATCTCTCCATCCCTTGCGTGGGATGTAAGCTCTCAGACTTTGATTCTTGCGTGGATTAAGGCTCTTAGAGCTTTCCAGTCCTCATGGACTGGAGGAGCTTAGATCTTTCTAAGTCTTTGCGTAGACATGGAGGTTCTAAGAGCTCTCTAGCTCCCTTCTTATAGATCTCTCCATCCTTTGTATGGAGACACTGAAATCTCCTTAAAGCCTAGCAAGGATTAGGGAGTTTTCACTAAAATCTATCCAGCCCTTATAGACATGGAAGTTCTTAAGACTTCCCTTAGACTAAAGTCTTACACAGAACACTTCCCTTAGACTAAGGTCTTACACAGAACTCCTTAATCAAAGCATGAATTAAAGGTTCATGGAACTTTCTAGTTCTTGCCTGAACTAGGGGTTCACTCACAGATCTCTCTGATCTTAGCATAGATCAGAGGTCTCTCAAACAAATGGAGGGACTCATAGACACAGTCCTCTCATGGGCTGAGAACACTCAGATTTCTCTGTGGTCTCATGAACCTGGTCCTGGCATGGACTGAAAATATGCTCTATAGGCTCAGGGACTCAGTCCTGATGTAGACTGAGGGTTTTCAGAAATTTCTCTAGCCTTTGCATACACCAAAGATTCTCAGAGACTAAAATAACAGACAGAGGACCTTAAAGGTCTATTCATTCTTAACATGGATTGGGAACTTTCAGATCTCTCTAGTCCTGATAGACTGGGGAGGTTCACAGATGACATGATTGGGTAAAGTATGCCTACTTATTTTATGATATTCTAGATACTTTGAATTAAGATACTTTTAACTAAATCAGATCTTTTTCATTGAACTAACCATTTTTACAAGATTTCTGTAACTGTTATATTTTCTGAATGAAATATTATTACTGAGTTAAGGTTTGAAACTCTCATATAGAGAGGTATAGATTGTTTAAGATTGCTTGCATACAGGAACATGTTTAAGACTCATAATGTCTGAACTTTGTAACATTTTTAAGACTTTGTAACCATCTACACATATGATACTAAAACTGTACAGATATATACATATTTTACATATATTTTTGAGGCAATTCAATAAAAAGCTTACTCCGGTAAGAAAGCAGTTGAGTCCTGCTGATTAGGTGTCTAACTGAATAAGATAACATTCTTCTTCTCAGGAAGGGGTCGATTCTAAGAGCAGAGGCACTGAAAGGCACTGACCCGCATCACAACCAAGATATCAGAAGGCGACTGAGACGGAGAAGGGCAGCCTTGAAGGAGCTAGAAAAGATTCTGAAGTGTCAGGATGTGTCGCTGATGACCAGGGCCAAGTTAATTCACAGTGGTTCCCCATTGCTATGTGTGGGTGTGGAAGTTGGATGATGAAGAAAGCTGACAGGAAGAAAGTGGATTCCTTTGAAATGTGGTGTTGGAGGAGAGATTTACAGATACCGTGGACAGCCATAAAGACAAATTGGGGGGGGGTTCTGGATGAAACCACCCTGACCTGAATAGCCCAGCCGAGCCCGATCTCGTCAAATCTCAGAAGCTAAGCAAGGTCAGCCCTGGCTTGGCTGGAAACCCGTTTGGGTCGCCTTAAGTCAGCTGTGACTTGACAAGCAAAAAACCCCCAAAAAATATTAAATTAAAGCCTGAACTCTCCCTAGAAGCCCGCATGACCCTAAACTGAGGCTCTCCTACTCTGATCACATGATGAGAAGACAAGAGTCCCTGGAAAAGACAATGATGCTAGGAAAAGAGGAAGACCCCACATGAGATGGATGGACTCCATCAAGGAAGCCACAGTCCTCAGTCTGCAAGACGTGAGCAAGGCTCTGAGCGACAGGATGCTTTGGAGGTCATTGATTCAGAGGGTTGCCATGAATGGGAAGTGACTTGGCATTATTTACGTACACAGTGAATAGGAATGAAGTGGGAGGGGCGAGGGTAGAGCCAGATATGGGGGGTGGGGGAAGGAGAGACTGTTTGGGAATGACTGTAGGAAATACAGAGAGAGAGAGAAGTGTGAGAAATAAAGTCAAAGACTGGGGAAGAGGCGTGGCACAGTGTGGTACGAGTTTTTTAGTAGTTAACCCATTCAGTTACATTTCTTCTAAAGCATTCTTAAAGCATTTTATAAAAAGAGAAATACCTGAGTTGCCCCCTCTCCCGGGCTGTGGCCCTTTCCACCTGAGCCACAAGCGTGGTGTGGAGCTGTGGGTGGCCTGCAGTGTTTCTCAAGTAGTATGGGTGTCTCAAAGGCAGTGTGAGCGGCTGGGTGTCCCCATGTTCCTTCTCCCCCCCATGGTGCTCTGGGGGGACGCTTGTGGGTCCGTCCAGTGCCACAGGCAGAGGAGCCTTGCTGAGCTCGCCTCCTTTTCCACTGCCCCAGATCCTCCAGAAGCCAAGCCATGATCTGAAGCAGCAGCTGGCCGGGTACTCCAAGCGGGTGGCCGGCTCTGTGACCGAGCTCATTCAGGCCGCAGAAGCCATGAAAGGTAGGTCGGGGGCATCACACAACTCCGGCCAGAGCAGCGTTGAAGCCCCTGCATGGCAGATGGGGAAGGCAGCCAAGGTTGGCCCAGGGCAGCAGCCTCACAGAGCTGTCTTTTTGAACAAGAAGAGAGGCTAGGGAGGTTCTGTGGGGGCCTCTCTGGGGGGGGGGGGGAAAGCTTGCTGTCCTGGCACAGTTTGGCATCCTCACGGCTTTCCCTTCTCCTCCAGGGACCGAGTGGGTCGATCCGGAGGATCCTACGGTCATCGCAGAGAACGAACTGCTGGGCGCAGCAGCTGCCATCGAGGCTGCCGCCAAGAAGCTGGAGCAGCTGAAGCCACGGGCCAAGCCCAAGGTGGGGCCCCGTCCCAGATGGAGGAATTGGTAGCCCCCAGCCTCACCCCCCAGCCCCTGTCTGCTTTTGGCCTTCCCCCCCCCCTTCCATGCTTGGGAACCCTGAGAGGTCTCAGAGAGATCAGAAAAGCCAGGAGCCGGGGCCTCCAAGCCGAGCCCTGCTCAGGCGGGCATAGCAGGACAGGAGCAAGGCCTAGCAGCCCCCCACCCCTCACCGCCCAGACCGTGTGTCATTTTCCCCCTGATCAGCACGGGGCCCCATCTCTGAGAGACATCGATGCCTTTTGCCTGTGTTGGCACTCGGCTTCTCTCTGGGGCATGGTGGGGGCCGGAATGAGAATGACCCTTGAGTGGCGGGTCTCCCCATGGGGGATGCTCTGGCTTCACAAAGTCACAGGTGTCCTCCTGGCCCTGGAGTCTCTCTGCTTCCTCAGCCTGCAGCAGCAGCAGCACCATTTGGGATCCTAAAAGAGCCATTCTCCAGCCAGAAGGAAGGAAGTTGACCGCTGCACAGAATCATGGTGGTTGCAAACAGTCTGTCATGGGGCAGGACTCCTTAGAGACCGAGCCAAGGGTGGGGGGTGGGTCACATCCGATTTCTAGGCCTCCCTTCAGACTCTCTGTCGGAGCTCCAGCATCCGGGGGCAGCTGCTTGCTGCGTCCTGTGAAAACAAACGGCTGTGTTCGTGACTTTGAAGCTTTTAAAGTTTAAACAATCGGAGGGGGTCTGTCTGGTGTGTGTGTGTGTGTGTGTCAGTAGGCCTCTGTTAGCACCAACTAGCACACAGCTGGCTCCCGACTGCTGGCCTTCTTGGTCTTCACCCACCTGCTCCTGGTGGTACCCAAAGTTCGTAGCATTTACAGCTGGGACTTGCCTGCATAAACTCTTGGCGGCAAGAAGGCAGGTTCACCGCTTCAGCCACTGAAGCTGTTCCCCCCACACTCACCGCATTTATTCCAGCCCAGCGCTGCTGGTTTCCTACAAACTATAGGCCTGTCCAGTTCAGAAGTCTGCTCTTTCATGTTTTGTCTTTTAAAAACTTAAGCATCTTCATGTCAGAACCCTTTAGAGGTCACTGTGAGCCCACTGTGAATTGTTTCTGAGAAGGTGCCTTTGTCCTTCATTCCACATCCAAGAGGTGTTCACATCACAGCTGTGGATCTGGGGGCCAAAGCAACCCGCTCTCGTTCTCAAGGGAGGGTTGAACTCAGCAATTTCATGCAGCCTTCCAAAAACTAAGTTTGAGAAATTCAGAGAAAAAACAAATTGGTTCCCAGATGGAACTCCCAACTCCTGGCAAAAACCAGGCTGCATCTGTACGATCCTGACTACTTCTCCTTCCTGCAGTAACACCCCAGAATCAGACCAGCCCCTCGAAATAGACCCTGGCCACTGTCTCCGATGAACCAGTGAGCGTGTTGCTAGACCATGCGAGTGTTTGGGGTTGTTCAGAAACCCAGCAGAGTTGGCCCTGCTCCGGCGGGCCCTGTCTCTGCCTCTCTGCCTCCCGCGCCCAACGGCCTCTGCTGCTCTCTTCTCCCCCCCCCCCCCATGCAGCAGGCGGACGAGAGTCTCAACTTCGAGGAGCAGATTCTGGAGGCTGCCAAGTCCATCGCTGCAGCGACCAGCGCCCTGGTGAAAGCCGCCTCGGCTGCCCAGAGAGAGCTGGTGGCCCAGGGGAAGGTGAGCCCCGGGCTGCTGGGGTGGGCAGGGGAGCGGCCCCCGGGGGGAGGGGCACTCCGTTGGCTTCCAGCAGCTGCCCCCCCCTCCTCAGCTGTTCTCTCTCTGCCAGGTGGGTGCCATCCCAGCCAATGCGGTGGACGACGGGCAGTGGTCTCAAGGGCTCATTTCAGCAGTGAGTAACACGAGGGGGCTGGAGGGGGGGGCTGGCAGGAGTCTCGCTGTGAGCGCCCACCCCCTTCCCCTGGGGCTCGAGCAGAACAGCCTTAAAAGCCCAGGTGTGGCCTCAGGCTCTTGGGCTGGCGGAAGAGGCCTGGCCACCTGAAGCTCACTGGATGACACTGATCACTCTCTGTCAGGCCTACCTCACAGGGTGGTTGGGAAGATAAGCAGTGTGTGTGTGGGGGGGAGGGAACTGTGTTGTGAAGCCCTTGGTGGAAGGGTGGGACAAAAATGTGGCAGAAAGTTGGTGTTCTGGAGTCCTTTAGCAGCCCTGGGAAGGATGAGCAGAGGAAGCCGCCGGACGTTTCTCCTGGCAGCCCCTCAGAGACCCTTTGAACTGGAGGGCCAGAGAGCAGGCTCTTATTGCCACCACAAGTGGGGCACCCTCTTGGCAGCCAAGGCCCGAGGCCCCAGAGTGTGGGAGGCCCTAGACAAGGCTCTGGGCAGACAGACCGCGCTCCAGCAGGTCTCAGGGGCCCAGAAACGGTCTCTTGGCTCTGGCCCAGCCCACCCTTTTCCTTTTCCTCCCCTTCCCCAAGGCCCGGATGGTGGCCGCTGCCACGAACAACCTGTGTGAGGCAGCGAATGCCGCCGTCCAGGGCCACGCCAGCGAGGAGAAGCTCATCTCTTCGGCCAAGCAAGTGGCCGCCTCCACGGCACAGCTGCTGGTGGCATGCAAGGTCAAGGCCGACCAGGACTCTGAGGCCATGAAGCGCCTGCAGGTGAGCCCCCCCCCCCGGCTGGCTCTCCACATGGCCCGGTGGATGTGGTGGCCCCCGTCGGATGGAGCAGCTGTTCCCCTGAAGCCCATCTTTGGAGGGCGACCCCTTCTGAGATGCCACAGGTGAAGGTCCCCTCGGCCACTCCTGGCCCCAGGGAGATGCCCCTCTCCTCCTGTGACTAGGCACGCCTCGTGGGCTTGGGAGAGCCCTAGCTCAGGATAGATTCCTTTTGATGACATGGGGGGTCTCCTGCCACCCGGCAGATGCCTGCAGACGCTGGCTTGGCCCGCTGTCTTTTGCGTCACGTGCCCCTCTTGAAGTCAAAGAAAGAGGCAGCCGCTTCTCCATATTTTGTCCCCCAGAACATGCAGCAGAGTTCTGGGGAGATGGAGTCAGCCCATTTCAGTCAGCAGGGAGGGGTGTTCATGGCGAAGCCCACACAGCTGCAGGCTGATGCTTCTGCTGGCAGAGGTGGAGAGGGACCTGCCCCCTCCCCTTGAACAGGCGCACAAGCCAGACTGAGGGCCTCTGAAGTGAGAACCATCTTCAAGTACTTGAAGGGCTGTCACAGAGAGGAGGGTGCCGAGTTGTTTTCTGTTGCCCCAGAGGGTCGGACCAGAACCAACGGGTTGAAATTAAATCAAAAGAGTTCCCGTCTAGACATTAGGAAGAATTTTCTAACAGTTAGAGCAGTTCCTCCATGGAACAGGCTTCCTCGGGAGGTGGTGGGCTCTCCTTCCCTGGAGGTTCTTAAGCAGAGGCTAGATGGCCATCTGTCAGCAATGCTGATTCTGTGACTTTAGGCAGAAGATGAGAGTAAGGGCATCTTGGCCATCTTCTGGGCATGGAGTAGGGGGTCCCTGGGTGTGTGGGGGGGAGGTAGTTTTGAATTTCCTGCTTTGTGCAGGGGGTTGGACTAGATGACCCTGGTGGTTCCTTCCAACTCTATGATTCTGATTTTAAGTTTCCGTCTCGCCCCCTCTGTCTGGCCGCGGACCCTCCAGAGTCTCAGGGGGTGGGCCTTTCCCATTGGCTGCTACCAGGTCCTTTTTGTGAAGTGGAGGCGCTGGCGACTGAAGCCAGGGCCTTCCTTCCTCCTGCGTGCGGCCCGGCTGTAGGCTTCCTCCATACCAGGACGCCAGGAGGCCGGCTCAGCCGCTGCAGTCACCCTCTCCTCTCCCTGGCCCAGGCTGCCGGCAACGCTGTGAAGAGAGCGTCGGACAACCTCGTCAAGGCAGCCCAGAAAGCAGCCGCCTTCCAGGATCACGAGAACGAGACCGTGGTGGTGAAGGAGAAGATGGTGGGGGGGATTGCACAGGTGAGGCAAGGGCCACACCCCGCCCCCCTCTGCAGCCGAGAGGGTGGGGAGCCCAGGCGGGGGAGAGAGCTCCCAGCCCGCCAGAGCCAGATGTGGTGGGGGGCAGCTGCCCTAGCCCCCACCCCACACCGCTCACTGTTCGCTCTGTGTGCCTCCCCACCAGATCATTGCTGCCCAGGAAGAGATGCTACGCAAAGAGCGGGAACTCGAGGAGGCACGCAAGAAGCTTGCCATGATCCGGCAGCAGCAGTACAAGTTCCTGCCTTCGGAGCTGCGGGACGAAGGGCAGAACTGAGCCCCCCCCCCCCCAGCCTCCACCCAGCCCCCTTCCCTATTTAATCGCAAGCCTTCTGAGCACGTTCGGGCCGGGTCTTCTCCTGCCCCTGCTGGGGGCACGGGCACTCTCCGAGGCCCACCTGCCTGCCGCTGCACCAGCAGCTCTGCTCACCGCACAAGCCTCCGGGCCGCGTCCCAGGCTGCCTTTCTGGGGAGGGGGGGAGCACCGCCTGGCCTCCCCTCCGCCTTCCCTCCCTGGAACCTCCCTTGTGCCTTGGCCGTCGGGCCGCTCTCTCGTTGGGGAGGCTGGCCTCTGTGCCGCTCCTCCATGCCTTCTCCTCGCAGCCTGACTGTGCAATGCGGGAGGGGGCCCTCTCCCCAGCTGGCCCCCTCCCACCCTCTGGACCCACCGAACGGGCGCACCTCCTTTGCAGAGCCGCACCTCTGCTGCTGCCTGCCTGCCTGGCGTGCCCTTTCGCCCAGGGGCAGCTCCGCCTCACTCGCCCAGCCTGTGCCTCCCCCCTCTACCAAACCCCCCCCTGCTGCTGTTGCTCATTCATTCCCAAGTGCCTGCCTGGGTGGCTCCCGCAAGGCTGACTGAGGCGCCCACTCCTCCCCTCTGCCCCTGGCTTCGCCCAGCAGTAGCCTTTCTGCTCTGAGCTGAAGCTCCTCCCCACCTTCCCCCCACCCCGCCCACTTGCTGCGGCATCTCACCTTTTGTAATTTTGATATGTCAATAAAACTGCCTGTGTACCTGGTGTCTGAGGGTCCATGGGGGTGGGGGGACAGCGTGGGAAGGTTCTGACGCCTTCTGGTTCCCGGCACGAACAAGCGGGGGGGGGGTGTCCCTCTGCAGCAGCCCTCTCTCCGCCCCCACCCTCGTGCCCCACCCCGTTTTCTGCCTCAGCCCATCATCTTTTACATGGGTCTTTGGGCCAGTCCAGGCAACCGGCAAGCATGAGAGAGAGAGAGAGAGAGGCTTCCCAGAAAGACGCCACCCTCTAGCCAGGCTGGCAAAGGGCTGGGTTACTTGTTCTGGAGATTTCATCCCTGCCTCTGCAGAGAAATGCTCTTAAAACTCCTTTGTGTTAGTTGTTGTAGACCTCTCTGCTGCCTGCTGTTCACGTGCTGGTTTGTGGGCTTCTGCTAAGCCACGTGGCCCTTCTCCATCAGTGGAGTGGGAGGCTGTGGGCTAGGCCCCCACCCAGCTTGGCCTGCCAGGGAGGGCTGTGCAAACATTCTACCAACCTTCCCCATTTGGGAAGCGCCAGGCCCTGCCTCACTCCACACTGGACGAGTTTCCCATGTGTGTCTGCCAGAGATAGATAAAGAAAGAACGCTCCTCTCCAGCCACCTGACCACAAAAGTGCCTGTCAGTCATCAGGGAGGGACCGGATTCCACCCCCTTCAAAAAGACACCCTGCTCTGGTGGGTGGAGACCCACGCAACGTCTCTGGGGACCTGCAGCCTGAAAGCAGACTGGCTCAGCCCCCAAGATGGAGACCCAGGGAAGTGGGCACTCAACCCCGGAACCACATGGGCTAGGCCTGGTTGCCTTTCCAGTCAAGGGGTCTGATTTCTATCAGGGCCCCAAGCAGACCCCCCCATGCCTTTAGCAAAGTGCTCAACAGGATGCACTGGGAGGGGGTGGAGGTCCTCTTGGCCCCGACTGGCCAACCCCTCTGGATCATTCCTCCAGCCTATGAGGTCCTCCTTCAGGGTCCTCTCCTGCCCCTGTCCTGGCTCTGCCTCTCCCTGTGCAAACTGAGAGGCAGGCTCTGGTGCCAGTCGAGGATGTGTGAGACCCGGGTTGAAATCCCCGCTATGCCACAGAGCCTCCTTGCTGGGTGACCCTGGGCCAGCCTCCCACCCCCGGCCTAAAATAAAGTGGAGGACAGGAAACTGGTGGGAGCCTGCTTTGGGCCCCGCTGGGAAGAAAAGCAAGGTGTGAATGAATAACAGTCGATTTTAATGGCAGAAGAACTCCAGGTCTTCGTGGATAACTGCTCTAGCACCCTCTTAGGACAGGCTATGGGACAAAGGTGGAGCTGGTGGCTATAGGTGACGGTCTCCATGCCATCTTTCTTAGGCGCTTGTAGGCACAAGTAGGGTTTAAGGGTTCTGCCCCGGACTGGTTTAAATTCTTCCTTATGGGCAGGACCCAGAGGATTGCGGTTGGAAACCACCTGTCTGTCACTGGTGTGGGACTTGGGTTATGGAGTT
Organism: Euleptes europaea; assembly: GCF_029931775.1. Lineage (NCBI taxonomy): Eukaryota > Metazoa > Chordata > Lepidosauria > Squamata > Sphaerodactylidae > Euleptes > Euleptes europaea. Next base: position 123,698,919 of record NC_079315.1, read on the forward strand.
CCCCGGGGATCAATGTTCATTCCTGTGCGATCCAATCTCTATGTAAATCCCTTAGGAGAAACCATTTGAGGATTTGGAATTGTATGCCATCGATATGCTGATGCTACCCAGCTCTGTATTTCTTCATCCAAACCCTCCCGTGGTGCTGGGGAGGTCCTGCGCGACTACCTCGCTGCTGTGGTTAAATGGTTAAGAGTGGATGAGTTGAAACTATCCTGACAGGACAGAGGTAACGCTAGTTGGGAAGGCGGAGGGGTCGAAGCATCTCTCCCCATTGTGGATGGGGTCCGCCTGATCCTTGCCGACTCATTTAAGAGACTTGGGTTATCCTGGATCCCACAGTATTGCAAAGAAGGCATTCTTCCAGCTTCATTTATCCCAGAAAATGGCCCTCAAGCTTGACTTGGCTGACCTCGGCCATGTGGATCCATGCTACGGTTGCCTCAAGACCTGGACTGTCACGATGCCCCTGTGCAAGGGTCGACCATTAAGGACATCTCAGATACTCCCGTTGGTACAAACTCCTCAGGCCGATTGGTGCTGCTCAAGTCTGTTTCTCTCGGGATTCTTGGAGTAGTCTCCTTGGTTGCCATCGCATTGGCATGGACAGTCTTGGAGTTTTCCAATTTCTCAGTAAAATATGAGTGCTGCTTCTTCCAGACAGACTCAGTGATCCTCAGGACAGATCCCTCCTTCGCCCCAAAAGTAAACTTGGCTTTCAAGGTCCAAGAAGTCCATCTTCCATCCTTCTGTCCACAACCTGCACATCCCTAGGAGTGGGACTGGCACAGCCTTGGTGCTGAGAAAGCAAGCGCCCAGCATCTTTTAGATCTCCGGGTGCCCTTTTCCTTTCCTACAACCCAGCCAGCATCCACCATGGCCAGGCGGACGAAGGGTCAGCTTTGGCGGACACGTAGTCCAGCCGGTGTTCCCCCAGTAATTCTTCCATCCTTTCCCACCCAGGATGACACAGCTTTTCCACATCAGGTATGAGGATACCTTCTTTCTCTAGTAGAGAATGAAGCATCGGACGTCACAAGGGGTTCTTCTGATCAGAGGATTAGAAAGCATCCTCCCCACTCCCCCTTGCCGCCCCAGGAACAGAGGAATTCTGGCAAAGGAGAGCCTCCGTGGAAGCCAGGGACAGACGTGTTCATTCTGGGCCCCACTGTCACAACCTACAAGGAATTCCATCTCGATCCAGAAATTTGGCAAGACATGAGCTGAGGATAAGCTCAGGATAAGCTCATGAGGATAAGCTCAGGTGGATGTGGAAGCAGTGTAAGAGTATTTGCATGGCCCTGCCTTGTGGCGTGAGCAGGGGGCATAATCCATTTCTGAATACCCTCTACTAATTAGAAGAAATGCTCCTGACAAGTCCAGTGTTTCAAACTAAGGGGTGTCTCCAGGGTAGCCTTTTCGTGGTCATGGCTGCTTCCACTGTGGAAGGTCACAGAAAATGGCTCTTGGAGCAGTGGGGTGGTTCCTCCCCTGCGTCTCCCTTTGTGGGCTGCCTCCAGGCTCCATTCCATTGCTAGTTCTAGACGAGTAGACGTGGCTATCAGTATTGCTGCCCCCACCCGGCTCTCCAGCAGCTGCTGTCTGTCTTAACTGGAAGTGCGACACTTGAAAGTTCAGCGTTACCTTAATTCCCGTGGTGAGGCTTCTCCCCGTTGTCCCTCACCAAACAGAGAAGGTGGAGTCAAAAGATCCACGCGTTCATCCTGCGTGGCTTGTGCCTCCCTGGTGAGGAACCACAAGATAAAGGAGATCTCCTCCTCTGTGTCCAGAGAATTTGTAATTGCTGCTTGGGAGAATCTGTCCCCCAGGCCTCTCAACAGGAAGAGTTGCTTTCAGGACCCGGCACGCGTGGCCCTTGTTCCCTGTCATGACGCCTCCTAGATAGATGTACCTCCCTATGGCTGTGGGGATGACAGGTGGCAGGACTTGGTCCTCCACAGGGAGTCTCTTGCCTGCTTTTCCTGGCTCGACCATTCCTTCGGATTAGACTGACCTTTGCTCTATCTATGGAAGAGGGAGAGAACAGGAGGGAAAGGTTGCAGCAGGAAGACACACACACACACACCGCCTGCCCAAATGTGGCGCAGGAGACTCAATTGACAGCTTCCCCCCCTCCCCCAAACAGGACATTTGGCTGTCTGGTGGATGGTGGGCGGTGCTGGTGGTGCACTCCTCCTCTGCTCCCCTGCCCAGTCACCTGGACCCTGTTGTCCAGCATCAGCACAGAAAAGGCCCCTCTGTGCCTCGGAATACCCCAAGCAAAAGCAGAAGGCCTTCCGGCTGAGTCGCCCGATACCCGAGGAACAAAGGGCCTTGCGCCTAAGGGCAGGTGCCTGGTGAGCGCCCCCCGCCTCCAGTCATGAGGGGTGGAGCACAGGGCAGCAACCACAGCTACTGCAGGCTGGGGGGGTGGTTCACCAGCAAGCCTGGGCCGTGAGGCCCTCCTGTACAGGGCCGTGACCTTCATTCCACCAGTCATCAGTGCTGATTCTGTGAACTCGGGCGGCAGGAAGGGTTGTGTCAGTGCCTGGCTCTTGTGGCCCCTTTCTTACCCACCCAGAGAAGCAGCAGTCAGGAAGCAATTTTCCCCCAGGCCCGGGATCCTGGAGGTTTTTGCCTTCCTCTGGGCACAGAGCAGGGGTCACTGGGAAAATGGGGGAGGGGGGAAGTAGTTGTGAATTTCCTGCATTGTGCAGAGGGTTGGACTAGATGACCCTGGTGGTCCCTTCCAACTCTATGATTATTATCCCCTCCATCTCCCTGGAGACTGCTGGCATTTTGCTCCTGCATTCAGCTTGCAGACTCCCCCAAATGTTCTCCTGAGGAGAGTGAGAAAGAGTAGCACCCCCGGCATGCCCTTTCCACTCCCCGGGGAGGGGGCTTGTGTGAGGTGGCATTCTTGGCATGCAGAGGTGTCCCTAATCTCCAGCTGCCTGCCCTGAGCTCAGAGCCAGAAATAGCCCCCAGGGGCTGAGCTGACAGGCGAGCGAGCGGCTGCCCCTGCTGTAGGGGAAGGGCCAGGCCCACACCTGTTCCTGGCCCGTCATGCATAGGGGGATTAGAGGGAGCAGGAGCAGAAGAGGGGGCCCCTGCCCCCCTGGAGCTGCTCTGCTGGGGCCCCAGGCCCTGAGGAGGACGAGCAGCCCCCACAATGCCAAGGGGATGCAGTCTGGAGCTGCTCAGAGCGTTGCAGAAGGGATGAGACGCCTTCTTCGTGGGAGCAGCGGGGCTCTTAGAGGGATGCTCTGCAGGGGTCCCTGTTGGGTCTGGCACTGACCAGCCTCTCACTCAAGGCCTGAGCGGGGCAGGCAGTGCCAATAACACGTTTACAGATGGCACCAATGTGAAAGGGACTGCGGATTCTCTGGGGGACACAATAACTCTTTAGCATGTCGTCTCAGGCTGGGCAGATGGCATCAGAATGAAATTCAGCCAGGCAAAGGAAACATCCTCATGAGGAAGAAGTTGGGCTGACCAGCTGGCTCATCGGTAGCAGCTCTGTGGAAGGCCAGGCTGGGGGATCCGGAGCAGCCAGCCTCTGCCGCCTGCTGGCCACTACCGCTCTGACTCGCCAACCTCTTTGCCTTGAATAGACGTTGCTTCCATTGTGCAGTTTGGAAAGGGGAGCCTCTTGAAGCCGGCTGGGTGTGCGAGACAGAAATCTAAAAACAAACCCGCGGGGTTATCGAGTGGCAAGGGGAGCGGTGGGAGGGGTTCAAAGCGTGGCATCTTTCCCTGTGACAGAGTTAGCAGGTACTAGTTAACTAGGGTTGCTTTGGCTCTTGTTGGCTGTATGATTTTGGCTGTATTAGGAGGGCAAGGGCGCTTTCAGTTTAACGCAGGGCTGATTCACAGATTACAATGTCCACAGGGTGGACATGTGGGCTGCCGACAGCTGTGCCTCTGGAGGTACGTCCTGGGACCTTGATTCCCAGGCGTGCATGCGGCCAATTCGGATCAGGACCGCTGCATGTGGGAAGAGGGATTAAGCCTCCCCACCCCAAGTCATTTTCCAGACCTGAAATTGCTATTTCCCCATTGGGGAAACTTATGGGTAGCCCTAAGTGCCTGCAGGTTCCCCCAGTGGGGCAAATGGTGTCTCCTTCAGGTGTTTCAGGTCATGAGAAGAGCCAAGTGGGGCAGCAGAAGCCCTCCCTCCTGGAGCCCCGTAGTTCTAATCTGTATCCCCAGTGTGGAACTCCGGCGGCCTGTAATTCTTCAAGATGCAACATGGGGAAAAACAGCATTACTTTTGTTCTAAGATCGTTTTCAGAGGGTAGCCATGTTGGTCTGCAGTGGAACAGCCAGATTGATTCTAAGAGTTGGGGTTCTCTCCCATTGTCAAGAGGGAGTCCCTCATGTCCTGAGGATGTATAACCCCCCTAACCCCCCCCCCGAGTTCAGTTCTGATCTTCCTGCCTCAAAAGGAAGAAGAAACACTCTAGACTTTGGCTTGGCCAGTCTGTCCCTTCAGGTGTGACATTCCAGCAGGGTGTGGGATGTTAGACTTGTTCTTACTTCTGCCAGAGCCATTTGCATAACTAACCAGCGAAGTTTTTGGTGCCTGGGGCTTGGTGATTCAGCCCTGTTGGCACCATTACTTTTTGGTCAGCGGGAGCTGGCAGCTGGGCTCCCAACTCACAGGCACGGTGCAGTTCCCACCATCAGTTTCTAGGGTGTGTGTGGGGGGGGGGGCATTTCTCCACACAGCCAGTCACAGGGTGGGCCACGTTGGGCTGTGCGCCAACAGAGTTTGCACCATTTTCTTTGTTGCCTTTCTCCTGCTTTTCATCCTTGGCTGGTATGAAAAGAACACCTCTATGCCAAATTGACACAATCACAAAAATCAGCATAGGAAGCCAAAATATAATGAAATCTCCTATTTCTAACAGTATTTTACAAATACAACAAAGAAAATAATGATGGCCCCATAATGCACAACTTGCTAATACAATTTAAAGTCCAAACAGCTCAAGGGATCCACCCCGATCAGTCTTGGGTCCCAATCCAGACTTGCTGCTTCACAAGGCAATCTCCTGTATAGACAGTCTTCTGGAAACATGTGCCGTTTCGTCATCCAACATCTTCAGTATAACGTAGAATCTGCCATACAAGAGCTCATCACATAAATATATAAATGATGCATGTCAAAGCAGCTATCAGCTTGCTGATCACCAAATGTACACTGACACACATGGCCCTGGAGTGCTGGAATGTACAATGACTGTGGGGGGGGAGGGGGGCACGTGGCCCCGGAGTCCTGGCCCCAGCTCCTCGTACAGGGCTTGGGTGGCAGAACCACTCCATGCAGGGGCCAGCAGGGAGCTCCAGGGTGCTGACGCGGTCTCTGTAGCACTCGACAGGGCACCGCCTGCGATGTTGCTGGACCACCCAGACATACAGCAAGGACAGCAGGTGGATCAGCCCGATCCCTGGCAGGGGAGGCAAAAATAAGGGCAACTGTTCTGGTGTGGCCTGTCTGGTGGCTGCAGGGAGGGGGAGCTGGTTAGAGGCACAGATTGCGTGGGGGGGGGCACAGCCAGCACCCCCATAGCCCAGGCCCTGTTGCCCACCCCCATCCCGGGGGGTGGTCTCCGTGCCCCCAAAGCACCCAGCTTCTTCCTCCATCCATCCATCCATCTTGTGACCAGCAGGCAGCAGGGTTGCATTCCATGGGCCAGTGGTCCCTGCCCAGTGGCATGTTAGCTTGGCCTCGCCAGGCCAGGCGTGTGTTCATGGCCACTGTCAGCCTGACTGGGCCTGTCTGCACAGGTGGTGGAGCATGCCAGTCCGGCCTCACTACCACCAAGGGCCACTCTGCGTCTGCAGGCTACCGTGCCTTCTGGTGCAGGGCAGTGGAGTGGGTCACTGCCCTGGGCCGCATGGCATGAATGGAGCCGCCCACCCTGCAGCTGTGGAATGTCTCCTCAAGGCCAGCAGGGAGGCACCTGCCCTCTCTCACTGCCCAGGCCGTGCAGCATGTGGAGATCCAGCCCATGGGGGTGGGTGGCTGAGGCATCGAGGGTTTGACCAGTGGGTATGTGTGAACTCACAGCAGCAGTGCTCCCCGGGGGGGGGGGTAGCAGGGGCTGCCCCCCCTTGCCACCAAGGTGTCTCCTGCCTTCCCCCTGCAGGCCAAGCATTCAGTGGGAGGGCGGTGTGTGGGCGCTGGCCAGCAAGGGGGCTGGGTCACACACCAGCCCAAGGACAATGGGAGGGCCTGGAGGGTGAGCAAATGGCTGCCCCCCCCTTCATCAGGCCCCTACCGGGCCATGCCCCTCCCCATACTTTTTCAGCTTTATTCTAATTTTTGATAATGACAATTTCTGGTGTGTATCACAGTCACTAGCCACCAAGATCAGGTTAATTCATGCCATCGTATTCCCTATTACTATGTAAGGGTGTGAAAGCTGGACAATGAAGAAAGCTAATGGGAAGAAAGTAGATTCTTTTGAAATGTGATGTTGGAGGAGAGTGTTACGGATACCCTGGACCGCCAAAAAAAATCAGTGGGTTATATATCAAATCAAGCCTGAACTGACCCTAGAAGCTAAAATGACTCAACTGAGGCGGTTGTACTTTGGTCACATTATGAGACAACAAGAGTCACTGGATAAGACAGTCATGCTAGGAAAAGTTGAAGGCAGCAGGAAAAGAGGAAGACCCAGTATGAGATGGATGGGCTCAATAAAGGAAGCCACAGTCCTCAATTTGCAAGACCTGAGCAAGGCTGTCAAGGACAGGACATTTTGGAGGACACTGATTCATAGGGTCGCCATGAGTCGGAAGAGATTTGACGGCACTTAACACACACACGAGACACACCCCAGTCAGCTCCTGGTCTTGTTTTGGAAGAGAATAGACCTTCTCTACTGCTTCTGATTATGAATGCCCCTAGCCCAAATTTTCCAACCATCTTTGATTCTGCTTTGCTTCCCACTTTTGCATTCCAGTCACCTATGATTACTGACACATCTGGCTTAGGCAGGCTATACATGAAGCAAATGAAGAGCCCCTCTCTAGCTCCTTGCTCCGGTGCAGATTGTGTCCCTGTTGGCCCAGCACCCGGGGCCTGGGCTCTGGCTCCACCTTCCCCCTCTGAGCTGGCCCTCCATCTTGCTCACTCATGGCTGCTGTGCGGGTCAGAATGGCCATAGGGAGTGGTGCAATCCTAGGCTTTCCTAGTGTGGCTTCTCTGCTCCAGTTCCCCCAGGGCGCAGGAGCAGGGGCCCCTGGCAGATTCTGGCCTGGCAGGCATGCGAGCTAGCCAGAACATCTCTAGGCCCCTGCTTGGACTGCCAGGGGTCGGTGCTTCCCCACCCCCCCCAGGCACACGGGTGGTTGGTGGCTCCCTGGCTTGGGAAAGGCTCTCTCAGTACTCTGGCAGGGTTGGTGCTGGGGTGCTTGCCTAGTGGCAGGCCTGCCTATGACCTTTGAGGAAAGAGGCAGGAAGGGCTGCCCTGCTTGGGGCGGGGGGGACCGCTCAGGAGCCAGGTGTGGCCTTTCTCTGCCCCATGCAACAATCCAACTGCCTGCCTTGCAGAGCAGAAGCTCTTGGGCTCCACCCTCCCAAAAGTTAAACATGTGCCGGGTGAGACAAGATCTCCTTCCTCATCTAAAAGGGGGGGGCGCGTTATGACTGGAGACCTGAGGCAGAAGACTCAGCAGGACTCAGAGCAGACCGGAGTCACCAACCCTTCGATTCCAGCTGTTGGTCGCCTGGGCTGCTGAGAGGTCCTGGCATGGGCCAAGCGCTCCACCGCCAGAGTCCCCCACCATCAGCCTCTTGCTCCATTGTGTGACGAAGGCTCATGCCGCAGATGAGATCTCTGTGCCCGGGCTGGGGCACAAATGCCCCTGGATCTGTGCCATGGTGTGTGTGTGTTAAGTGCCGTCAAGTCGCTTCCGACTCATGGCGACCCTATGAATGAAAGTCCTCCAAAATGTCCTATCTTTGACAGCCTTGCTCAGATCTTGCAAATTGAAGGCTGTGGCTTCCTTTATTGAGTCAATCCATCTCTTGTTGGGTCTTCCTCTTTTCCTGCTGCCCTCAACTTTTCCTAGCATGACTGTCTTCTCCAGTGACTCTTGTCGTCTCATGACGTGACCAAAATACGACAGCCTCAGTTTAGTCATTTTAGCTTCTAGGGTCAGTTCAGGCTTGATTTGATCTATAACCCACTGATTTGTTTTTTTGGCAGTCCACGGAATCCGCAACACTTTCCTCCAACACCACATTTCAAAGGAATCTATTTTCTTCCTATCAGCTTTCTTCATTGTCCAGCTTTCACACCCATACATAGTAATAGGGAATACTGGTGCCATGGTGGGCACCAGTAAAATTCCACCTTCCATTGTGGCTGTTGTGTGTGTGTGGGGGGGGGGAGTCATTTTTCCATTGACTTCAGTGGGGATATTTAAAGTTCTGCTGGCGCACAGTTTAGGCACTGGGGGTGGGACTGACCCAGAGGCACCACAAGAGGAGTCCAATGGAATTCTCTGCCATTCATGCCCAAACTCTGCCAAGTGTCCCCCCTGCCCCCACCACCCTCATCATTGCAAGGAGCTTACTGTTCTGCCTGGGTAGCATTGGGGGTGGGGGCGGTTATGAACAATCCTATCCTGCCCTATCCGGGACATGATCACTTGGTAAGTTTCCGTATGCTGTCGATGGAGCCTGGGACACAAAGGTCACCTTAATGCTCTGCTCTTCTTTGCTCAGCACATGCCAGCCATTAGTGGGGTGGCAACGTCATAGCCAAAGGCCACCTTTGCCTGTGGCTGTGAAGACCATGTGTGCTTCACCTGTTGCATGGCCACAGGGGAAGAGGAGAGCTGCCAGCTTCTAGCCACAGCTCAAGCCCACCTGAGCTAGAGGTCAAGCATGGGGGACTTTCTTCAGTGAGGCAGGGGTCCCCTCCCCCCTTTCTGCCTGGCCGGAGTGCCCCGTCAGCCCCAGGGACGGGAACCCGGGTGGCACAGGCCCAGCCTGGATCGGGGCCAGAATCCCAGGGGGATGCCTCCGCCTCTCCTTTCCCACCAGCTGTCTTCTAACTATCTGGCTCAGAGAATCCTCCAAGTAGGCAATTACCCAGAATCACACACACACAAAAAAAAACACAAAATCACACAAGGCTGGAAGAGACCACAAGGGCCGTCCAGTCCAACTCCCTGCCATGCAGGATCCCACAATCAAAGCGCTCCCGACAGATGGCCATCCAACCTCTGCTTAAAGACCTCAAAAGACTGGGACACCCCCACCCCCCACCCCAAGGCAGCACATTCCTTGCTGGTCCAGGCCAATGCCCTCTGCTTACTCCAGAGCAAGAGAACGGAGGGGGCTCCTTGCCTCTGCCCCCTTCCCCACCCTTTGGGCTTAGGGCCAAGGGCCACCCTTCACATAATGAAGCAGGGAGGGGTAAAGTGGGGGAGCCCCCCCCCCAAGAATAGCCCCCTGTCAGGCCTGCTCGCTATATCTGAGATGGTTTCGTTTCTCATAGACTCTTGTTCAAGGACTGTTTATCTAACCACTCGCATTCCTATTCCCTTTGAAGCTAGTAGGCGCCCGTGGGAGCCTTGGTGTTTCTAGACTATTTGGAGTTATGTCCTGAGACTGTATTGCTGCTGCTTTTCTGGTTTCCCATATAATCAAATGCTTGCCATTTCCCCTTCATTCCTGCCTTTGGGATTCTAAGCTCTGCTTTACTATGTTACCAGTAAACCTACTCTTTTGACTACTAAGTCTCCTGGTGTGGTTTTTTGGATTTCTATGGACCAAGTGCTTACATTAAGGCAGGAATGACCCTCTTTCACCTGTCAGGCTAGAGCCCCGGAGGGTTCGCCTGCCACTCGGATTGGAGCTAGGACAGTGCTCTCCGAGTTGTCTATCCGTGGCTGGAGCCCCGTGCGGTTCGCCCGGGTGGTGGATTCCTGCCTGGAGCCCTGGAAGGCTTCCATCCTTGGTTCCTTCCTTTGGGAATCGCAGACGACGACCCCGATCTAGTACGGGACGTTTTGGCTGAGATACATCATACTGATGCTGAGGTTAACCACCTGACTGGACTTGTTCGGGCTCAGTGGCGTTCTCTGGCCGCGATAGTTCCCTGGACTTCTGAAGTCGCGGATACCCGTGCATGCCAAGACCTCCACACCCTGGACTGGTTGGTGGAGGATGCTCGCTTGGCAACAGAGGATTTACAGTTGTTGACTAGCCCGTTGGCGGGACTAACTTCCAGTGACTCGCAGTCGGATCGAGCAGGGGTCCCGATCCGTCCTGCTACGTTTCCAGGCATGGCGACCCCGACCATGCCAGCCCCCCAGCTCTGCCAAGCGGAGGCAAGAGCGGTAGCAACACGGGTGGCTGCGATTTTTCAGGGCGAGACCTCGGCCACGATCTTGGTGGCTGAAATCATAAAGCATTTAACCCCCGACTTCGGTGCTGATGCCGCGACCTTGGCGGTCCAGATCCAGCCGCTGTTGGATCTGACCGACCCCTCTGAACTTATCTTAGTTTTGGAACAGGAGGCTCTCCCACTAGTGACCACAGCCCTCGCTGCCAAACTTGAGGCCGATCAAGCTTTGGCTGAACGCAAAAGGGCTGAAGATCAGGTGCGGGCAGCAGCGGATGCCGCGGCCAAGGCCCGGGCCGAACACGAAAGTCGTTTTCCCCGACTTTCGTTCCGTTGCGCAGCGTTCAACGCGCCCGCAGGTTCGCTGGGACTTTGCCCGACGTGCCGGATGATTCCGACGAGGAGGACCTATACAGTGGGGGGTCACTCTGGGCTGCTAATTTACGGGTCAGCCAATCCCGCTGCGCTGGCGGTACCGGTGATGATGTGTTTTTGTTGCGGTCCCAAAACCTGGATCTTATGGAACAGGTGGCGCGCTTACAGGACCAACTGGCTCTCATACTTCGAGACAACGACCAGTTACAACGGGCCCAAACCGCGCCCGTTGCCCCGGCTCCTGTAACGCTGCAGCTACCACTGCAGCAACCGCCGCAGCAGCCAGCCGCGCCAGTGGTTCCTCCTGGCGGAGGACCCGCCGCTCCCGGTGGGGGGCCCGTCACTCCCGGTGGGGGCCCCGTTGCTCCTGGTGGGGGCCCTGTTGCTCCTGTTGCTCCTGACGGAGGCCCCGTGCCTGTCGCACCTGCTTTACTGTTGCTACCGGGTGCACCAGGGTTACCGGGGGCGCCAATTCCTGGACAACCACCTGCACCCCCAATGCCATGGAGGCAACCCAAGTTGAAGATTACCTATGACGGTTCAGTTGAAACTCTCCCCCGTTTTCTCCATCATGTGGATAGTTATATGAGGGAGCAAAGACATTTTTTCCCTACCAAAGATAGCCGCGTCCGTTTCGTTGCCTCCCTGTTAACGGAGAAAGCGGCCGACTGGATGATCCTTCAGTTCAATACGCGGTCCCGCTCCATTCGCTCCCTCAACAACTTTATGTTTGCCTTGAGGAGGCGCTTTGAGGACCCCTTCGTGGGAGAGAGAGCCAAAGCGGAACTTTTGCAACTCAGGCAAGGCTCCTCTCCAGTTCGGGAATTCGCAGATGAATTCCAATGACTCGCGAGTAAAGTAGTGGATTGGCCTGAAGCTACCCTTATCCACTACTTCCGAAAAGCTTTGCACCCGGACATTTTGAACTGGTCTTATATGCGAGCCGACCCAGATACCCTTGAGGATTGGATTTTACTGGCCGAGGAAGTAGAAAGCCGCCGGCGATTCGTGTCCCTAGTCCGGAGTCGGACCAAAGAGAAGGGCAGTCAGAAACCTCCCCCCAAACCGTCAACTGCCAATCCACGGAGACCAACCCGACTCCCTCTGGATCGCGAGTCCTGATTCCAGAAGGGAGCCTGTCTCGTTTGCGGTGTTATGGGCCACTTTGCAGCGGCTTGCCCTCAACGTCCAGAACTCGCTCGACCCGATGTACCGCCTCGAGCTCGGGGACGACCTCAATGCAGAGGCACTGCGGCCACCCGCAGCGCAGTGCCGGGATGAGCCACACCCTCTGCACTTCATGCCGGGGAACCGTCTAGTCTCCCTGCACCTATCGACCCCGTAGGGTCCCGGATTACAAGTGCCCCATTGGGGGACAGCTCTCCTTCTTCTGACGAAGACCGTCATTGGAATCCCCCAGCCCTGAATCTGGAATCCCCTCTCGACCTGTCAAAAAACGGATACGGTCTGTGGTGAGTGGAGTGTCCCCACAGACCCCAACAGATGTTCCTGCAACGCCCAAGGCTCCGGTCATGGTGAGTGAAGTCAAAAATACTGTATATGTGGACGTGGTGTTACAACACTATAGAAGGGGCCCCAGTTACGGGTCAAGGCTCTCATAGATTCCGGCTGCGGACGCTCTTTAATCAATGAGGCCACCTTTGCAGCTCTTCAAGTCAAATACGAGAATCTACCGGCCCCCATCCAATTCGCCCAAATGGACGGTAGCCACTTTAAGGGGGGGCGGTTGACCATCGCACATGAGGAGTAGCAATGGGCATCGGTTCCCATTGGGAACAGATAGACTTTACCATAGCTCCTGTCCGATACGAAGTCATATTGGGTATCAACTGGCTCAAAGGGCACAGTCCCTCCATAGACTGGAAGGCTGACACAATTACGTTTTCCGACCCTGTTTGTGACCAGCATCGACGCGAGGTCGCACTCGTCCTTCCGCCCACCTCAGCCTTAACCTCCAATGCCCTACCGGCGACCCAAATACCCAATGTATACTGAGACTTTGGGGATGTTTTTGATGTTAAAGAATGCAATGCATTGCCCCCCCCCCCCGCGCAACGGACTGTGCGATTGTAGTGGTGGGAGACTGCAAACTGTCTAAAAGTAGAATTTACCCCATGAGTGTTTCCGAGCGCGCCGTACTGCGAGACTTTCTGGATAAAAATCTTGCTCGAGGGTTCATTCGGCCTTCCTCCGCTCCCAACTCAGCCCCCGCTTTCTTTGACCGAAAGAAAACGGGTGACTTGCGCTTGTGCATCGACTTTCGAAAACTCAACGCAGTCACCCAAACCAGTGCCTACCCCATCCCATTGATCTCGGACATCTTGGGACAGCTGAAGAAGGGGCGCATTTTTACCAAACTGGACTTGGTTGAAGCTTATTACCGGGTCCGGATTCGTGACAGAGACGAATCCCTTACAGCCTTCTCTAGCTGCTTCGGAATGTACAAATTTCTGGTGATGCCTTTTGGATTAAAAGGGGCCCCCGGGGTCTTCATGCAGCTCATTAACGAGGTCCTCCATGATTTATTATACCGAGGCGTGGTGGTTTATCTCGATGATATCCTTATTTACTCTAATTCCATGGATGAGCATGTTGCCCTAGTCAGGGAAGTGTTACAGCATCTCAGAGACAATCAACTCTACGCTAAAGTTTCTAAGTGTGAATTCCACCAGAAACAAGTAACCTTCTTGGTTTACATAGTTTCACACCAGGGGCTCACCATGGACCCTGCTAAGGTACAATCTGTGCTTGATTGGGCTCCTCCCTCCACCCGCAAGCAAGTACAGCAATTTCTCGGTTTTGCCAATTTCTACCGTGGTTTCATTCCCAACTTTGCTCAAGTGGCACTGCCGCTCACCGACCTCCTAAAGACTAAGGGTAAGGGGGTCTCTGCCACATTGCCCACCGCTAAGATTCACTGGACAAATCAGTGTCAAGCTGCCTTTACAATTCTCAAGCAGCTTTTCACTTCTGAACCCGTGCTAAAGCATCCTGATCCTGACCATATGTTCATAGTGCAAGTGGATGCGTCTGACGTAGCTGGGGGGGGGCTCTTTTGCAAAGGGGGCCAGACGGTCTTCTCCGCCCCTGTGCTTATTTTTCAAAGAAGTTTGCGCACTCCCAACTAAACTGGCCGATTTGGGAGAAGGAAGCTGCAGCCGTCCACCATGCTCTCACTACATGGAGGCAATTTCTGGAGGGTTCCAGGACCCCCTTTGAGGTCTGGACTGATCACAAAAATCTAGAGGCCCTCACGGGGGCCCACAAACTGTCCGCAAAACAACAGCGTTGGGCTGACTTCTTTGCTCAATTCCGTTTCGTGCTCAAGCATGTGCCTGGAAAGCAGAACGTACTGGCTGATGCCCTTTCCAGGCTTCCCCAATACCCGGTGAAAATCGACCGTCCAACGGTCTCCTTGTTCACCCCAGCGCAAAGGGAAACTCTACCAGTTTTGGCTGTACAAACTCGGTCCCAAACTCTGCCCCAGACCCAGACCCAAGCAGCGCATGGCAGGGCCTCTGTCAGGAGGGAAGTGACTCCCTCACCGGACCCACCTACACCTCCTGCGCCTAGTGCCGCAACTCAACCAGTCCTCCCCTCCGCCCCGCCGCCACTGCCAGCGAGCCCTGCTTCACCCCCCTCCGCCCTGGGGATGAACCTGCCTGACTCCTTCCTGGACTCCCTTCGTGCCCAATGCCTGGTTGAACATACGGCTCAGGCGCTGCCCCCATGCCTACTAGAACGAGGTGGTTGTTGGTACAAAGACTCGAAATTGTATGTGCCCAAAGTACTTCGGAAGGAAGTCCTGCAATTAGCCCACGGCGCCAAAACTGCGGGACACTTTGGGTTTTTGAAAACTCTCCACTTATTGCGCAGGCAGTTCTGGTGGGCGGGCATGCGCACCGACGTGGACTCCTTCATCCGCAGTTGTCCAGTCTGCGCCACTGTCAAGCGATCCCAAGGGAACCCCCCTGGACTATTGCAATCGTTGGAGATCCCTTCTAGACCCTGGGAAGCAATTGCTATGGATTTTATGACTGATCTCCCCCTCAGTGAGGGAAAAATGGTTTTATGGGTTATTACCGACTTGTTTTCTAAACAGGTGCATCTTGTCCCGTGTGCTGGTATTCCCTCCGCCCCAAAGTTGGCCCGCCTCTTTGTGTCACATGTCTTCCGACTACATTCGTTTCCGCGCAAAATTGTGAGCGACCGCGGAAGTAGTTATGTTGCCAAATTTTGGAAGGCTTTCCTTAAATTAGTCGGGGTGGAACAGGGTCTCTCTAGTGCTTTCCACCCCCAAACTGATGGACAAACTGAACTGGTCAATGCAGTTTTGGAATGTTATCTCCGTTGTTATATGAACTACCACCAGGACGATTGGGTTGGGTTGTTGCCTTTTGCTGCGTATGCTTATAACCATGCTGTACACCAATCCACAGGTTTCAGCCCATTTCAAACCGTGAATGGCCAGGACTTCGGCCCCATTGGCCATATCGACATTTCGGGGGAGGAGGGTGGTAAAGATGTGGCAGCTTGGGTGGACGCAATTCATACCACCTGGCCCTGGCTAGTAAAGAATCTGGAACTGGCTAAACGTAAATACAAAGCTCAAGCCAACAAGCACCGGTCTCCTAGTCAGGACTTTAAAGTGGGAGAGTTGGTCTACCTGTCAACAAAAAACCTCCGGTCCACCCGCCCGTGTAATAAACTCAGTGCCAAATACGTGGGTCCCTATCCCATTGCTCGAATCATTAACCCGGTAACCATGGAACTCTCTCTTCCGAAGACTCTGAGGCGCATCCATCCAGTTTTCCATGTAAGCCTCTTGAAACCTCATATTGCGTCCTCACAATGGCATCCCGAACCTCTTCCAGAGCAACCAGTGATGGTGGGTGGGGTGGAGCATTTCGAAATTGCTAAGATCCTGGACTCTCGTGTCCGTCATGGCTCTCTTCAGTACCTGGTTCATTGGAAACACTTCCCCCCTGCCTATGACGAATGGGTTCGATCACGAGATGTTTCCGCCCCATACCTAGAGCGTGCCTTTCACGATGCCTACCCCCACAAGCCATCCCCCTTGCAGGGTCGGGGGGGGGGCCTAAGGGGAACAGAATGTCAGGCCTGCTCGCTATATCTGAGATGGTTTCGTTTCTCACAGACTCTCGTTCAAGGACTGTTTATCTAACCGCTCGCATTCCTATTCCCTTTGAAGCTAGTAGGCGCCTGTGGGAGCCTTGGTGTTTCTAGACTGGAGTTATGTCCTGTGACTGTATTGCTGCTGCTTTTCTGGTTTCCCATATAATCAAATGCTTGCCATTTCCCCTCCATTCCTGCCTTTGGGTTTCTAAGCTCTGCTTGCCTATGTTACCAGTAAACCTACTCTTTTGACTACTAAGTCTCCTGGTGTGGTTTTTTGGATTTCTATGGACCAAGTACTTACACCCCCACAGGGACCTCGCCAGCCTTTGAGCAATAGTCCCTCCCCCATCTGTTCCAAATCCATCTCCAGCAAAGCCACAAGAGGGGCATTTGTCTCATCCACCTAGTTAGGTTATAATATAGATTTGGATATTTGGGAAAATTTATGGAAAAAGGAATTTAAGTTTACCATCTCAAATGAAATAAGAGAGAACCTGTATAAAATGTTCTATAGATGGCATATAACTCCAGTATTGTTAAGTAAAATGAAGAAAGAAGATGAAGCTTTATGTTGGAAATGCGGTACAGAAATAGGTACATATATGCATGTTTGGTGGTTTTGTAAAAAAATAAGGAGGTTTTGGAGATTAGTTTTGAATGAAACTAATAATTTGATTAAGGCAACACTTAAGAGAGACCCTGCCTTTTGCTTACTGGGTATTTCAAATAAAGATTTAGATAAAGGTGACAGAGTCATATGTCAATATAGTTTTGCTGCAGCAAGACTTATAATTGCAAAAAAATGGAAGCAAGCAAATAAACCTTCAATTAAAGAATGGAGAGAAAAACTATGGTTGTATATGCGGTTGGCCAAAATTACAGCTTCTTTACATGGTAAAGACATGGAGGAATTTAAATGTACTTGGTCAAAGGCTACCGCATATTGGGATAAAGTGGCAAAAATGGATTTTAAAAGTATAGTTAACGAACTATAGTATAATATGATTTTAAATATTATAATTATAAATATTTTATTTGGTAAGGTCATAACACTCCATCGGAAGTCCATTGGTGAAGGGCACTGTGGTGGGTGGTTGGGATTTGGAATCAGGGCACAATGGAACCTAATGTACTATATATTGTATTAGTGGATAAGTTGTGCGCTGAAAATGTATTTCTTTTTTTTTCTTTTATGAATGTATTGTTAATTTTTTTTTCTTTTTGTCTATGTTTTATTATAAAAACAATAAAAAAATTAAAAAAAAAAAAGAGGGGCATTTGTCTATCAGGAGGCCCCGAAGGATGCCTCCCTGCCCAGGACCTCCTTCACTGGGCAGCAGGAAAGGGGTCTCCCTTGTCCCCTCTGGGAGGACCTCTGAGCACTGCCTTCCGCACGGTCCCGTGGCTCTTTCCCTCCAGAGTGCTCCTGCCCATCTTCTCGGCCCCCTCCTGGCCTTTGCAGGCTCCGGAACTTTCTGGCTTTCTTTTTTGGAGAGCCCCAGTCTAATGTGGGGGCCAGGTTTGAGACTCTGCCTTGAAGCCTGCCGGGTGATCTTGGGCCCGTCACACACCCTCAGCCTTCGCCTACTTCACAGGGTGGTGGTTGTGAGGATTAAATGGAAGAGAGGAGAACAGTGGAAGCCCCTCTTAGTCCTCACTGGGGACAAGGGTGGGGAATAAATGAAGTAAATACATCAGCGAATTTATTTTGGGTGGGGGAAGCTGTTCTTTTTTCTGTGTATGAGTGGTCAGGTCAGCAAGGGGCTGTGCAATTCTAAGCACAGATGCCCAGTCTATCTCCATTAAAATCAATGGTGTAGACTAGAGGAACTCTGCACTGGGGTTGCAACGTGGATTGTGTCCCCCTCCCCAACATGTCCTGGGTCAGTCTGAAGTGGCACAGTAATTACTTTCCCACAGATGCTCCCAACTTTAAAAATAATTTCGAAATGGCAAATATAGCACCAACCCAGTCTTCTCATAGGACCCCTGGGGTCAAAGGCTCCCCCTTAGAACCTGACAGGCCCTTGAGGTGGACAGAGAGTCCAGGAGGTGGAGGGCAGCCACTCAAGGAGGCTGCACCCCCACCCCCCATTGTCTGGGACATTTGCTTGGCATGATGCACCCGCCCACAAGAGAACCCACGATAGACCAAGAGCTTCCAAACTCTCTACACAATCAGGGATATTCCCATGTTGGAAAAAGGAAAACTGTTGTCATGGTAAAGGTTTGTAAAATTATGTGCAGGGCGCAGAAACTGGCAAGAAAGAGCGTTTTCCTCCTTTCCTTTTCCTGGGGCACCCAGTAAATGGGCGCGCTATAATTTCAGGATGCACCAAGGGAAGGACTTCTTGGCTCCAGGGGTGAGTTGCCTGGTGGGGATTCTCTTGCCCCAGTGGAGGCAGCCCTGCCCGGGAGACCGAGGAGATGAAACAAACCCAGGGGCAGAGGCTCCGCCAGAGCTGCCAGGTGCCACGGTGAAAGGGAGCTTCCAGGGTCAGAGGCAGTCACCCTGAATACCAGTGCGGGGCGGGGGCAGGAGCAGCAGCCAGGGGCTTCGGCCCCCTTGCACGCCTTCCTTCCAGGGCCCCTGCGAGTGGGCTGGCCAGACCAGT
This sequence comes from Euleptes europaea, assembly GCF_029931775.1. Taxonomy (NCBI): domain Eukaryota; kingdom Metazoa; phylum Chordata; class Lepidosauria; order Squamata; family Sphaerodactylidae; genus Euleptes; species Euleptes europaea. The sequence continues at coordinate 123,717,439 of NC_079315.1, forward strand.
CGCCTCAGCCAGCCGCGCCTGCTCTACTGCGCCTCAGGCGAGGGGAGCTTGGGGGGGGGGCCGCTGGAAACCTGGAGGGGGCGGCGCGGGAGGAGCTGCCGGGCCGCTTCTTGCGACTTGGGGCCTGGAGGCCGAGCGGGAGGGGGGCGCTGCTCTTGCCCACCCGTCGGCCTGCCGCTCCGTCCCCCGCCCGCCCGCCCGCCGGCCCGTCGGTCGGCCGGCCGCAGCCTGGCTGTCTTGTCCCTAAAAGGCGCTGCTCGGCGGGCGAGGGAGGGAGGGGGGGAGGGAGGGAGGGAGGTCCCGGCCCCTCCCCGGCTTTTAGGCAGCGCGAGCGACGCGCCCAGCCAGTCTCCGCTGCTCCCGGCCCCGCTCGCCTCTCTGCCGCCGTCCGTCCCGTCGGGTCCCCGCCGTCGCTCCAGCCGCAGCCATGGAGGCCATCAAGAAGAAGATGCAGATGCTCAAGCTGGACAAGGAGAACGCCATCGACAGGGCCGAGCAGGCCGAGGCCGACAAGAAGCAGGCCGAGGACCGCTGCAAACAGGTGCCCGCCCCCGTCCCGTCCCCGTCCCCCCTCCGGGAAGGCCGCCGGCAGGGAGGCAGCGGCCGGCAGAACCCTGGGTTCGAACCCCCCACGCACCCTGTTAGGCGGTCGGGCCCCTGAACATCTCGCCCTGGGAAGGACTCCCCCCACCCCCACGCCCACCCCCGAGACCTTCTGAACTGACCCCTCCGGGCCCCCTGTCGGGAAGCCCCGCTCCCCTCGAGCCCCCTCCCCTCCCCGGCCGGCCCCAGAGCGCCTCAGCCCCCTCCCCGACCGACCCCCCTCTCTTCTCCCGGCCAGCTGGAGGAGGAGCAGCAGGGCCTGCAGAAGAAGCTGAAGGGCACCGAGGATGAGGTGGACAAGTACTCGGAGGCCGTCAAGGAGGCCCAGGAGAAGCTGGAGCAGGCCGAGAAGAAGGCCACCGACGTGAGTGGGGCTCCGGCCCGGGGGGGGGGGAGAGGCGGCGCCGGCCGGCTCCTGCTGAGCGCGCCGCATCCCTTCGCCTGCGTGCCGTCGGGGGCCCCCTGCGGGCGATTGAGCTGTCATTGGGCCATTAGGGAGGGAGGCAGGCAGGCAGGGAGGGGGCGCTGGGCTCGGGCCTTGGCATCCCCTGCCTGCCCCCCCCCCGCCCGCCCGCCCGCCCGGGAGCCGCAGGGATTCCAGGCCGCTTGTTAGGCCGCCGGCAGGGGGGCGGGGGGGGCGGACAGGTGCCGCCGGGCGGGAGGCGGAGGCGCTGGCACGGGCTGACGCCTGGCCTGCCCCGCCGACGGCATTTGACACCCTATAAATAAACGCTCCTTCCCCGGGCCGAGGCCGCCTGAAAAGCAATCCGGGGAAACGTAAGGCGCAGCTCAAGGGAGCCGCCGCCTGGCGCCCCGCCCGCCAGCCCTCCTCGGAGGAAGAGCTCCTCATCCTCGGCCTCCCCCTCTACTTGCGGGAGCTCAGTCAGGGAGGACCTGGCTGATGCCCTCCCTTTGAGGAAAGCCCTTGGCATCAGGAGGTATCTCAGGAGGCACAGCGGTTGCACCGGAGCAGCACAAAGCCCCCCAGCAGCACTCCCGAGAGCCTGGTGCTCACCCAGACCATGTCCAGGCAAGAGGGCAAGAGGCTTGGTGGAACTGAGGTGCCAGTGGGCATCACCGACTGACCAATGCCAGCCTTTCGGACAAAGCCCTTCTCTGCGGGGGGGGGGGGAGCCCAACAGCTGGGCCCACCATGTGCCAAATACAGCTCGGGCAATCCCTTCTGTTCCTGCCTCTGGCTGCTGGTGCCAACGGAGTATCCCACCCACCCCCCATACAGGTGCCCAGGCAAAGCCTCTGCTACTCACAAGCCCATGCAGTTAGGGGGTGACCATGCTGGCTGTCCCCATACCCCCATGAGCCCTTGTGAAGGGTTGAGCACCCCCCGGAGCCCTCCCTGCCAGGGCCGCCGCCTGCCTGCTTCAGATGTGAATCTTGCCTCTGGGACCCCGAACCAGCCCTGAGAAGAGGCCCAATGCTTGTGCAGGGAGGGGGGATATGGAGGCTCCTGGGGGGCAGCGCCGGTCGCTAGAAGAGCTGAGCGGGGTGGGGGGAGAGATTCCAAGGTCTCCACAGAGCAGTTGGCTGCTTCGCCAGCCCAGCCCCGCTGCTGCCTTTGCTCATATTTGGAGATTCCCGAGCCTGGAGGGAGGAGATTGACGGGCCCTGGGGTGGGGCTGGCGCAGAGGCTGCTGAAGGAGCAGCTGCCCAGAAAATGGGCCTGCCCCACAGAGGGTGCAGATCCCCCCCTCCATCATCCCTGTCTTCCCGGCCTCCTGGGTGCAGAAGCGCTTCCCACATCCCTCTCTCTCTCACACACACAACTCTGCTCCTCTGCTCTGTATACGGCAGCCCCTTTCCCAAACCCATCAGTGTTTCTATAACTGGCACAGTTTCTATAACTGTGCGAGTTATAGAACTATGTAGGAAGGGGGCCAGACAGGCCATTGAGTCCAACCTCCTGCTCAATGCAGGATCAGCCAAGCGCAAGGATGTCAAATATAATGCCCGTGGGCCGGATCCGTCCCTTTCAGCAGTGTTATCCAGCATGCGAGCAGAGGCAGCCACCCCCCTGCTCCCGATTCTGGGCTGCAGGGGGGCCTTTTGATCCACTCCGCTTGGCGGCTGCTGGGACCTCCATGTGGAGGTCTGAGCTGGCAGGCAGCAGGGATCGGAAGGTGGGAGCTCCCCAGTGCAGAGACATTTGTTTTGATGGGTGGGAGAGGGGAAGGAGGCAGGGGGGGGAGGGCAGAGAAGGAGATGCGATAGTGCCAGGCCTCCACGCTCCGGGGCCCAGATTCGCTCTGTTCATCAGATACTGAGGGAGCGGACTCAGGTCAAGAGAAACTTGTGGTTTCTCCCCAGACATGCTCTAATGTTCTTTCCTGACACAACCCCATGTACCCTGACAGGCCTGCCTCTTGAGAAGGAAAAAGGAGGGGCACACCAAGGCAGGTGACTCCTGAGAGGGGCACCTGGCCCCCCCTGCAATCACCAAGGTGCAGGTGGGAGTGCGTGGGGGGGGGAATCTATATGTGCCCTTTAGCAGTTCTGAGCGGCTATTCTCCCTTTCCCATGTGGAAGTGGGTTTCCAGAGGGACTTCTAGACCATGGCCAACAAGAGCGATCCCCGGCATCTCCTGCTTACGTGGATCAGTGGTTGTGGCAGGAAACCAGAGGTTTGAAAAGCTTGCTATTAAGAGACAAATCACCAGGTGGACACAACCAAAGTAAGCAGAGGGTGCCAGGTTTGATAGCCAAAAAGTAAAAGACATTTATTATAAAAGGCAGATCAAATATGGACACCAGTGTTGAGTAGAAGTTAAAGTGTCAGACTAAGATCTGGGAGATCCAGGTTCAAATCCCCATTGTGCCATAAAGCTTTGAATAATAAAATCATAGAGTTGGAAGGGACCACCAGAGTCATCTAGTCCAACCCCCTGCACAATGCAGGAAATTCACAACTACTTCCCCCCCACACACACACACAGTGACCCCTACTCCACACCCAGAAGATGGCAAAAACAAAAAACCTCCATGATCCCTGGCCAATCTGGTCTGGAGGGAAATTGCTTCCTGACCCCAAAGTGGTGATTGGCGTTACAGTGGGCATGTAAGAAAGGGCCACAAGAGCTGGGCGCTGCTGCAGCTCTCCCTGCCCTCCCCTCTCATGATCTGCCTACGGTCATAGAATCAGCCCTTGCTGTCAGCTGGCCATCACTGGGTTGTTGCAAGGACAAAATGGAGAAGGGGAGTATGGTAAAAATAACCCCTCAGGCCTTTTTTTTTTAAATCACAGAGAAGGGCTTCACTCAGCTGGCCTCTGGGTCTCAAGTTGCTAGTCCACAATAAGGAGTTCTCTGTGGGGGGGGCTCCCACTCCTCCCACTCATTATTTCTCAAGTAGGGTTTACTCTCCGCTGCCACCAGCAGGCCACTATCAGAATTCCTGGCTGCCAGCCTGCAGCCAGGAGCTCAAAAACTCAGACTCCCCTCCTTCATTCAGCCAATGTGGAGGGAGGGAGGAAACCCTGAAGCCTCCCTTGTTAGCGATATTCTCACGAGCCAAAGCGTGAGGCTTTGTCCAGGGCCACAGAGGCCCATTTCAGAAAAAGAAAGTTTTGTCTTAAGCAACAACAGAATACAGTTAGTAAAAACATACAGTTTAACAGCAAAAGCATCTGAGCACAGATAGGAATGACCAGATCCTCCTTCTCTCTGTCATGTTAAAGGGAAAGGGTGAAATATATTAATGGTTTCAGGTTTCTTGTTCAGACCCTGAGGGTCACCAGGCGCTTGCTTGCGCATCTCCACAAGGTCTGCTTTCCTCCAGGCAGGGAGGGCAGCTTCTTCCTCTTGCAAAGCCTACAAACCACTCCCCTGTGCCATTGCCAGGGAGGGCAAAGAAAAGGCGAGGGTCCTTTGGTTGGTTCCCACAGCCCCACATCCTCCTTAGCATCCCAGTGGCTTTACAAACTCTGCAGCCTGGAGTTCAGAAGGAAATGTGGGGCTGGCATGGGGGGCTGACTACAGACTATCTGTATGGGAAGTTTGAGCGTAACCTCTGAGCATTCACAGAGTATAAGCCCAACATTCACAAAACAAAATGGAACACTTTTACACAAGTACCTGGGTGAAGTCTCATTTCCTCCTAGGGAGAATGGCGTATGTTGCCATGAACTCTTTGGGGGAGGGAGGGATAAAAATGTACTACCCAAAACAACCCATATGGCAAAAACTTTAAAAAGAGAAACACGCAAACTCTTCTTCGTTGCCTAACTGGTGGCAGCTTCATTGTTAGGCAGGGCTCCAGACGTCCTCACAAGTCATCGTCTCAGATCAGAGCCGAAGCCCTGTGGCTTCTTGAACTGGGGCCCACGGGCAGCCTGCCTGACCCAGAGAGCACCTGGCCGGGCCTCAGCCATCCACCCTTCTTCCCAGCTCCCACCACCTCTAACTAACTTCGCAGAAACGGAAATCTGACTGTTTGGTAACTGCGTGGAGAGAAAGGCCGCCAGGCACTGGGGAGAGGCAAGGGAAGGCGGCCCGCAGAGGGCAGCACCTTCCCTTTGAGAGCTCAAGGCCGGTCCTGCTGCTGAAGGATCAGCCAGCAGAACGAGCAAAACTCCTTCCCTAGAAAAGGGGGCTTCTAGCTGTGCCCCTCCCAAGACTGCCGGCCTGGATTCCTCATTTCACCATCATGAAACAAGCTTCTGAGAAGCCTCACCGAGAGGCCCTGGGGCCCAGCTCCAGAGGGAGGGTTTGAAAACCCCTGGCCATGCTCTGAATGGCCACGAGGCCAAGCTGCCCGGAGCTGAAGCCCCATGTCCATCACTGCCCTCAGCCTCAGGGCAGGAGGAGAAAGCAACCTCCCAGTTGACCTGGTACCAAATAACTGGCCACAAACCAATTCTTGAAAGAAACAGGATGAGGAAAACATGGGCAGGCAGGGGCGGGGGGTGTATTTGTAGAGGAGAGATGCCAGGGGCAGGCCAAAGGCGGCTTCACGGTGGCTTCCCTGCCTTTGGTCTCTTTGGCCTTGCCACGCCCTCGAGACTAAAGCTGCTCCCCTTAATAATTCCTACCTGTAGTCAGAAGTAAAATAACAGGGCTGAAGAGCAGGGCATTCAAAGAAAGAGAGACGGGGGCCCCATGAGGCTGCGGGCTCTGTGAGCGTAAGAGCATTAGAAGAGGAGCCAAGCTGGATCCGACCAGTGAGGGTCCCTCTAGTCCAGGGGCCCACCAATTCCTCCAGTGGCCTGGCAACAGGGCTGAGAGGCCGAGGCCTTCCGTGATGGTGCCTCCTGGCACTAGGATTCAGAGGTTGTCTGCCTCTGAACATGGAGGTTCCCTTTTAGTCACCGTGGCTAGTAGCCACTGAAAGACCTTCTCACCTCCATGAATCCGTCTGATCCCCCTTTAAAGCCATCTGTGCCTTTGGCTGTCCCTACATCTTCTGGCAGCAAATCCCACATTTTAATCACTCTGTGGGTGAAGAAGTCCATCCTGAATCTGTGTGTGTGTTAAGTGCTGTCAAGTCGCTTCCGACTCACGGCGACCCTATGAATCAGTGTCCTCCAAAATGAATCGACTGCCCATCAACTTCATTGGGTGCCCCCAAGTTCTACTATTTTGGGAGAGGGAGAAATAGTTCTCTCTGTTTCCTCTCTCTGCATAATTTTACAAATCTCTATCATGGCCTCCTTTAGTTGTCACTTTCCTAAACTGAAAAGTCCCAGACTCTTTAAACTTTCCTCATAGGGAAGGTGCTCCAGCCCCTCCATCATCTGGGTGACCCCTCTTCTGTCCTTCTGCTGGGGGGGGGGGCATGAGACAGGAAGACACAATACAGTTGCCTGCCCCTGGGGGGACAGTTTTGATTGGGGAAATGGCACAAGGAGGGGGGAGTACATTAACCCCCTCTTCTCCACTGCCATGGCCCCATTTCAGATTGCCCCCTGCCCACTTTTTGACACTAACTTGCATGGCCTGCCCCATGTCCTTTGGCCTTTGCGATGGAGCAAACGGGTGTCTGCAGTCTTCTCAGGCTTGTTTGGGTCCTTGTCATGCTTACTTCATTTACAGTCAGGCTTTCTTGCCGAGGTTCAAGATGGATCACGCAATTAAAGACTCTCCCGCCACAGAGCAGGACAATACATCCAACCAACAATGCAATAAAACTGGATCAGACCGTCAGAGGGGCGGTGCGACAATCTGAGAGATACCACAAACAAAGCAGCGGATGCTGTCTAAAATTTCACAAACGTTTAACTGTGACCTGTTTGTTCAAAAGAAGGGCCTGCGCAGCAATGACCCACCCTCCAGAAACACTGAGGCAACCAGCCAAGGTGCTTGTTGGGAGTCCTGGTGGTGCCATGTGTTTTATTACCATCCACAGATGGGCAGCGGCCTTTTGAACAAGCTCACCTTCTAACCGGTCTTCAAGGCTAGCCCTATGGAGAGTACATGACAACAGTCTAACCTGGAAGTCACTGAGGCACTTACGGCAGTGGCAGTATTGCTATAGTCTAACAAAGGGCTCAAGTGGCAAAGATGATGACAGGCAGTCCAGGCTACGGCCCGAACTGGATGTAAGGCCAGATCCAGGAGAATCAACAACCTGCAAGGCTTTGGGTCGAGTGTAATCCCATGCAGGGCAGGCATTTCACGGGACCCTCCCCCCTAACCTCAGCCTCCACTTCATCCAGTCTAATACCAGATACCTGCTCAGGACTTCAAACGTGTGAAAAAGGGAAGCAGAGCTGGATGGAAACTACCGACGTTCTCCACGTTTTCAAGTAGACATATCACGGTAAAGAGGGCAAAATAGAACCCAAGTCTCCAGTCTGAGATCCACCCTCCAGGAAGGACCAGAACCGCTGCAAAGCTGAGCCCCCCCCCCCGGCCCTAAACCTTCCAGACATCCCAGAACATCGTGATTGGTGGCATCCAGTACGTTGAGGAGTCCTGGATTACGCATGGGGTTTTGCTCTTGTCTGTCCCAGTGAAGGTCCTCATTGAGGCAACCACAGTAGTCTCTATCTCCCAGTTTGGCCTGAGGGATCTAGATAATCCATTTGATTCAAGGATCACTGGAACGGATCTGCTAGTCCCTGGTTGGAGCCTTTGCCCAGAGAAGGGAGACCTGACAAGACCTGTGATTCCCTAGGACTAACACGGGTGTTTTCAACAACAGATTGATCACATCCTTTTTGAGGGCAGGTGGTAGTAGGGAGTCAGTCCTCTGGGATGAATTCCCAATCCTACTGTCTGGTTTGACTGAAACCCCCTGACTGGCCACAGTCAGTCCAAAGGGGCAACAGCTGCAGACACAAGCATCTCGCCAGCATCCTCTGGTTGACTATCCAGAATTCATCCCCTGTGAACTCCAAGTCCAGCTGGGGGAGGGGCCGTAGAGCAACTGCTTGGCGTGCAGAAGGCCTCGGGTTCAATCCCCAAAGTCTCCACTCCGAAGACTCAGGTCACAGCTGATGTGAAAGACCACCGAAAGCCACTGCCAGTCTGAGCAGACAATACAACAGTGACCTTGATGGACCAAAGCTCAGGTTCGGGATAAGGAAGCCTCATGAGGACTCCAGAGAACACCTGGATTGCTTTGGAGACCCCGCCCCCGCCCCCCCCCCCACCAAAGTGTAAGGCTGCCAGTCATTTCTCCCAACACCAAGGAAGTGGACTGAGGGTCCACGAGGAGCAGGACTTCCCATGCCAGAGGCCTGACCGTTCCCTGTTACCACGAAGGCGGGCCGCGTGGCCTTGGGGGGATGGCCTACAGCCAGCGGGGAACCCCAGAACAGCTCTGCCCGGCAGGGCTACCCGACGGGGGTGCTGCCACACCCCCAGCCTTGGCCGAGGCGCCAGACGGGGGTCTGCGGAGCGGAGCAGAGCAGGCTTCCCTGGTGGGCGGCGCGGCCGGGCTCCCCCGGCCTTCAGCATCCGCAGCCAGCCCCTCCCTCCCTCCCTTCCTGGGCCCCTTGGCCGGAGCAGCCCCACCGCCGCAGGCGCCGGAAGAGCCGCGCAGCCGGGGACCCCTCCGGGGAAGCCTCGCCGGGGCCGGGGGGGGGGGCACGCCACGCTCCTCCCCCAAAGGAGGCGTCCGCACCCTCACCGCCTCCCCGGAGTTGGCGGAGGGGGCCGGGAGCGGGCCGGGCCCCCTCCCTGCGGAGGACGCCGCCGGGCCCCCCTCCCCGAGCGCCGTCCCCGGCGGGGCGCCGAGCAGCCGGCCCGGCCGAGGGGGCGGCCTCTTTAAGGGCCCGGCGCCGCCGAGCGGGGAAGAGGAGGGGACGGAGGAGGCGCCCGGGGTGGCCGCGCCTTCCTCGCCCGCCTCCTCCTCCTCCTGGGCCGAGGGGGGGGGCGGACTCGGCCCCGCCCGCCCGCCTCGGTCGACGGCTGCCCGGCCACCCGCCCGCCGGCTCCTTCGTGTGCGACGGGACCGTGCAGCCCCGCGTGCAGCCCCCTCCCTCCCCCCCCCCGGCCGGCCGGCCGCGGAAGATGGCCGGGAGCAGCTCCGTCGAGGCGGTGAAGAAGAAGATCCAGACGCTGCAGCAGGTGGCCGACGAGGCCGAGGAGCGCGCCCAGCACCTGCAGCGCCAGCTGGACGCCGAGCGCCACGGCCGCCAGCGGGTGAGCGGCGGGCGGCCAGGGGCCCACGGGCGGCGCGCCCCCCCCCCGGACCGCGCCCCCGCCCCCCTGCGCTCTGTTGGAGGGGCGAGGGGCCCGCGGGGCACGGCCGGAGTGCCCCCCAGCCCGAGGGGCGGCCCTCTCCGGGGGGCGGGGCTGCAGGGCAGGCAGGCAGGCGGCCCGCCCGGCGCTGGGCGGGGCTCCGGAGCCTGCGGGCCGCCCTCCTCCGCCCTCTCCGCCCTGCAGGCTCGGCAGGGAGGGGAGGGGAGGCGGGCTGGCCCTCCCCTCCCCTCCCCTCCCCTCCCTCCCGCTCGCTGGCTCCAGGCGGCTGCGGGAGATCGGGTCCGGCCTGCTGAGCCCGGCGCCTCGCGGCGAGAAAGGCGGACTACGCAGAACAGCGACCGACGTGACCCCCTGCGGGGGTCGGGGGGGGGGGGAGGCTGCCTGGCAGGAGCCGCGCCCGGGGGTCCCGTCGGGGCTGCCTCTCCTGCTGGGCGCCTCTGCCAGCCCGCTCTGGGGCCTCGACGGCGGCGGCAGCAGCAGGGCGGCTCCTGCCCGTAGTGGAGCCCGCTGTCGTCCCGCTCTTCCTTGGCGGAGCTCCCCTCCCCTCCCCTGCAGGGTCAGCTGCCAGCCAGTGCCTGGCCAGCATCGGTCCGAAGGAAGGACCCGGCCCAGGGGGACCTGAACCCGCCTCCTGGCGCTCCGGCCGCTGGGCTGCAGCCGCTGTCCGCGCTTCAGCCTGCAGAGCCGGCTTTCCAGTGGGAACCCCCCCCCACACACACACACACACACCCTGATCTCCAGGCAGGTGACGTCCCAAGATGGTCAAAGCCACCCCACCCCGCACCTGTTTTTTGTCTCTGGGGACTGAGGGGTGTCTGCATTGGTCTGGCCCCCCTCCCCCATGAGGCCAGGGCAGGGGCTGGCTGGCGTGGGGCTGGCGCCCTGGCTCGCCTGCCCTTGGGTGAGATGTTCTGGCCCCTGTGAGGAGGGGGGTGGGGGGAGAAGCGCTGGGACAGGGGCGGGGGGGGGGGGCACCTCCTTTCTCCCAGTCTGGCTCCTGGGTCTCCCGGGGACTTGCCAGCCAGACCTGCTTTTGAGTTGGAGCGCTGGGCTGGTTGCAGTCAGGCTGGGAGACCCTCCTGGCCCTGTCAGGGTGGAGGGCATCTTGCAAGGGGCAGCCCGCCTCCCCTGGGAGGGAGGGAGGGAGGGAAGGAAGGGTGAAGTCTGCCCTGGGGGCTGGGGCCAGGGGGCTTCCCAGCACACCGTGCCTGGCCCGGCCTCTTCCCCTCGGCTGCGCTGGGCAGGGGCAGGCGAGGAGGGGTCTCCGTTTCCTGGTCCTCTCTGCAGCGGTCCCCGAGAGAGAGGCCTGCATTCTCGAGGCACAACTTCCACGTAGGAGTCCTCCTTGGCCAGCAGCCATTTTGACTGCACTTCCTCCATGCCATGCCATCTTGTATGTGCCAGGAGGCCTTCTTGAAGAATTATTTTTAAGTTGGGAATTCAGAGGAACCAATAGGTTAGGGCAATAGGTTTTTAGAGCATTTTTGTTCTATAGCACAGTAGTGATTACTGATTTTTAAAAAATCCTTCCAGTGGCACGGTGCAGGACGTTATGGTCATAAAGGGCAGACAGAAGGAAAATGGCACCAATACGGGCGGGACCTTCCCAAATCCACACCAAGTTGCCACCCTGGCTTGCTAGTAACATGCTTGGGTGGTGTCCTCCTCTCTGGAAGTATCACACCAAGCCAAGTTTGAGAATGAATGTACCGAGGAAGGGGAACACCTGGAAAACGGCCAACTAGAGGGCAGCCTTAGGTGGGGCGCTCCACTGGATTTTGGAAACCAAGACAGATAAAAAGTCCACGTAGATGCTGAATGCCGGTCCAAGCAGGGGAAATTGGCCGTGCTCCTTGTGCATCTGGCAGCAGTCAAAAGATCCCGCCCGGGCACTGCATAAAGAAAAGCCGCTTCCGGGAGGTGTTCACAGTCAGCCTTGGTTTTTACCATCGTTGATAATTTTGTGTCACCTGCAAACTTGGCCACTACACTTCTCCCCCCACCCCCAGTTCCAGATGGGTGGGTTATAAATGAATTGTAGTTGTTGTTGTGAACATGCTGAAGAACACCAATCCTTGTGGGGAACCCCCTGCTCACTCCCCTCCATTTCAAACACTCCTGTCCCCTGACTGCTGAGCTTGCTGAGGAGTCTTTGGTGAGGTCCCTTCTAAATAAGCCTTTTGGAAGTCCCAAGTGTAGAATACCTACCAGATCCCCCTCATCCACACGCTCGTCAATCTTCTCAAAGAACTCTAAATGTCTGGTGAGGCAGGACTTCCCGTTGCAGAAGCCGTGCTGATTTCCCCTTAGCTGGCCTTGTCCTTCTGTCTTTACCAATTTCTCTGTAACAGGCTAGTGGGCCTTTAATTTCCTGAGTCTCCTCTGGATCACATTTTAAAAATCAGTATTAATTTGCCACTTTACCATCTTCTGGAGGGGAGACTGATTTTAGTGATGTTGAATATTTTTGTAACAGTGTCCTACATTTCCACCTCTGCAAAGCAGAAGGGGTTGGAGCCCCTTCTGCCCCTGAGAGAGATTAGCCTGGGGAATTTGCTGCCACAGGATGTGGTAATGGCCACTGTGTGTGTGTTAAGTGGTGTCAAGTCGCTTCCGACTCATGGCGACCCTATGAATGAAAGTCCTCTAAAATGTCCTATCTTTGACAGCCTTGCTCAGGTCTTGCAAATTGAAGGCTGTGGCTTCCTTTATTGAGTCAATCCATCTCTTGTTGGGTCTTCCTCTTTTCCTGCTGCCCTCAACTTTTCCTAGCATGACTGTCTTTTCCAGTGACTCTTGTCGTCTCATGACGTGACCAAATACGACAGCCGCAGTTTAGTCATTTTAGCTTCTAGGGTCAGTTCAGGCTTGATTTGATCTATAACCCACTGATTTGTGTGTTTTTTTGGGGGGGGCAGTCCACGGAATCCGTAACACTCTCCTCCAACACCACATTTCAAAGGAATCTATTTTCTTCCTGTCAGCTTTCTTCACTGTCCAGCTTTCACACCCATACATAGTAATAGGGAATACGATGGCATGAATTAATCTAGTCTTGGTGGCCAGTGACACATCCTTACACTTCAAAATATTTTCAAGCTCCTTCATGGCTGCCCTTCCCAGTTTCAATCTCCTTCTGATTTCTTGGCTACAGTCTCCCTTTTGGTTGATGGTGGAGCCAAGGAATAGAAAGTCTTGAACAATTTCAATTTCCTCATTGTCAACCTTAAAGTTGTGTAATTCTCCTGTAGTCATTACTTTTGTTTTCTTGATGTTCAGCTGTAGTCCTGCTTTGGTACTTTGTTTTAACTTTTAGCAGTAGTCGTTTCAAATCTTCACTATTTTCTGCCAATAATGTAGTGTCATCAGCATATCTCAAATTATTAATGTTCCTCCCTCAAATTTTCACTCTACCTTCATCTAAATCTAATCCAGCTTTCTTAATTATATGTTCTGCATATAGATTGAAGAGATAGGGAGATAAAATACATCCTTGTCTGACACCTTTGCCAATTGGAAACTATTCTGTTTCTCCATATTCTGTTCTAACTGTGGCCTCTTGTCCAGAGTACAGGTTGGGCATCAAAACGATCAGATGTAGTGGCACAGCCATTTCCTTAAAAACCAGCCATAGCTTTTCATGATCCACACAGTCAAAAGCTTTGCTGTAATCTATGAAACACAAGCTGATTTTCTTCTGAAATTCTGTCGTATGCTCCAGTAACCAGCGTATATTTGCAATATGATCTCTAGTGCCTCTTCCTTTTCTGAAACCAGCTTGACCATCAGGCATTTCTTGTTCCATATATGGTAACAGCCTTTGCTGTAAGTTTTTGAGCATCACTTTACTTGCATAAGAAATTAATGCGATGGTCCGATAGTTGCTGCAATCTTTGATGTCTCCTTTCTTGGGAATTGAATGTAAATGGATCGTAAATGTAATTTACAATGTAAATGGCCACTAGTAAACAGCTTTAAAAGAGGATAATGCTCATAAAGGGAGAGGTCCCTCAATGGCTTTTGGCCACAAAGACTGAGTGGAAACTCCCTGACACAGAGGTAGCCACCCTCTGAATCTCAGCGCTGGGGGTGAGAGGGGCGGCGGCACTGGCAAGATCATGTGTTAAAACCAGCGTTAATTTGCTACACTCCCACCTTCGGGAAGGGAGACCTATTTTAGGGTCAAGGTGCATATTTTCATTGGGAGAACTGTTGTTTGTTAAATAAAGGGCAGGTAAGCAAGAGTGCCAGTCCGCTTGGTGGCCTTGCAACTGTCCTGTGAGGCAGGCCACAATCCCTTCTGTTTTGTGGAGGTGGAACGGTGGCAGAGAGGCCCTGAGGTTCTTGGCTCACTTCTCTCCTCCCCCTTAGAGAGCTTTTTCAGGAGAGATGGGGGGCCCTCCTGGAGTGATGTTCCTTGTGCCGGGGCCTGACTTAGTGGAGAATTTATCTTCCAAGCCCCTTCCCCCACCCTGCAGGGAGCCTGGATCTTGGCATGGATTCCTCTCCCACACACACACACTCATGGGACATTTTGGGGTCGAGACAGAAGCAGCTGAGCTGGTGGGAAAAGTTGGTTGTGAAATGGAAAGAAAACTGGGCTGGGCTCTGGGGAAGGGCCTGGGGCCAGGCAAGCAGAACCGATCCTGGAGTTTGAGAAAGTCCTTTCTGGACTGGACTAAGAAGGCCTGTCTGCTCCAGTTGCACTTCTGCCGTGGAGGTCAGACAAAGACCTTTGGGGAGCCCGCCTTCCCACCTTCCCCACTCCTTGGCTGTGGGCAGCCGCCCGGTGCTGCCACTGAGAAGCGGATTCCGTTCATCTGACGTAGAATCATAGAATCTGGTAGTTTCTCTAGCCGAACTAGCGGCCATTGCCCCATCTTGCCACTGGGTGATCATAAGTGAATGGCGCGTTGCGTACGAAGCAGGCTCTCTGCACCCCAGGTGCTGGAGAGAGAGAGAGAGGTCAGGCTGGCTCTGGCTTTTGTGCCCAGAGAAGTTGTGCTGAGCGTGGAGGGCCTCTGCCCACAGCTGAGAGCCACGCTAGCTAGCTCCAAGGGGAACCTGCGTGTGTGCAGCAGGGGCTGGAAGAGGTGGGCAAGGCGAACCCTGCCCACGATGTCTTTCCTCTCTGTATGGTATTGGCTGCCCCCCCCTCTTTTCCCATGTTCCACGCTGCCTCTGCGGGGGGGGGGGCTGACTTCAGATTCCCGAGCTCTCTGAGGTGAAACGTGTGCCCCCCTTCCCCATTGCTGTGGGTTTTGTGCCCCCTCCCTATGCCTTCTCCAAGCAGATAATGTCTCCCTTGCTTTGTGGGGGAGGGAGTAGATGCTGGTGGGGGGAGTGTTGGCTTGGCCCCTCCCTTCAGCAAGAGCATAGATGGGGAGGAGAGAGGAGCCCCCCACCACCACCCCAGCACTAGGTGACTGCTTTAAACAGGAAATCCAGCCCTTGGTGAGCCATTCCTGCCGGTCTCCTTTTTGGGAGCTCTCTGCTCTCCAGGCATTCCTGTCCCTTGAGTCATTCCGCTGTCAGGCTGGGCCAGCCAGAGCGCCTTGCTCCTGGGCCTGCCCGCCTCCCTGCCCGCCTCGTCGCCATCCCGCACGGGCCAGGGCTGCTGAGGGAGAGGCCGTGGGGCTCCAGCCCAGTGAGGGAGCACTAGTGGCGTCGGCTGCTGCTTCCGGAGGCTGGTGCTGGGTGCTAGGTGCTGCACACAAGCCTGGCGGCAGCCCAGAAGGCTCAGGGCCTGCAGCCAGAAGTGTTTATTGAGCGGGATATGCGGCTGCCGTCAGACAGCTTCCCTGCGTCTGCTCCCCCACCCCTAGCAAAGGGTCTGCCGTAGCTGTCCTCACTTCATTGACTGCCGCTTGTGATGGTGGGGCAGCAAGAGGTCCACTCATGTTGCGTGGCACGCGTCGTATCAGTGTGTCCTCCAGGAGAGGGAGACGTGGGGCTTCTGCTTTCAGTGACAGCCCCGTGACCACCATGCTGCCTATTTCTGGCCTGAGTCAAACGGGGAAGAAATCAGGGAATGGTACAAGGGAGGTTGGGGGGGGCACTGGGGGGCTGCCTTGAAATGGGTGAGGGGGGTTGGGTCAAGGAACTGTGTCCCTGGGTGGGGTCATGTGGGCTGGTGGCCTGGCATCAGGGCACTTTGCTTCTCTGGCAGCAGCTGGGGGGCAGTTCTTGCCCTTGTGAATAGGCTCTCCTTTGTCTGTGGGGGTGGGGTGTGGCACGAGAGGGAGGGAGGGGAGGTGACCACTGTGATCCGTTGTGCTTTGGGCCTGGGGAGGGCAGCGTGGAGGGGGGCTGCTTGGCTTTAAGCAGGGGAGGGGGCAGGTGATCCTGCTCATGGGGCCACCCGGAGGCCCGGCCAGCTGCGACCCGGCCCTCCTCTCCTCTTTGACTCGGGGCTTGCGTTCCCTCCCAGGCGGAGTCCGATGTGGCTTCTCTAAACCGTCGCATCCAACTGGTGGAAGAGGAGCTGGACCGAGCCCAGGAGCGCCTGGCCACGGCCCTGCAGAAGCTGGAGGAGACGGAGAAGATGGCTGACGAGAGCGAGAGGTGAGGGGGCGGGCGGTCCCTCCGGGCACGCTGTCGCCTTGCCTTGCCTTGGGCCTCAGGCGCCCGCTGCAGGTGGGGTTGGCTCTTGGACTTGGGGGGCATCGCTTGGCCCATGCCAGTCCCAGCTGGCTGGGGGGGCGGTTTCATGTTCTCTGCCTCCCTTCAGACTCAACCCAAATGTTGCTGAATTGCCTTTGCGTTAAGCAGAACTCCCGGGGCCGCATAACCAGGAGCCCAAGCAGAGCGCCGACTGCTGTGCTCCTCAGGACTCCCTCAGCCCAGGCAGAGGCAGAAGAGGTGTGCGTGGCCCAGTGGCTGAGACAGGCACACGAGGCCTTTGCCAACAGTTTTGTTTGTTTAGACCCTTTCTCCGCGGCCTTTCCACCCAAATAGGGTCCTTCAGGCAGCGAACATCAAAACATTAAAACATTTCAGCGTTAAAGCAACATTTACAATAAAAGTATGTATAAAGCATGTATAAAGCATCTCTGCTGTAGAAACCTACAGACCCCTCTAGCCCTCAGACCAGAGCGGAGGGCCCACAGCGGTTATTGGGGCTTCTTGCCAGACCACACGCAACGGCGGAAGCCCCTCATGGCTGCTGCTGCGCTTGTCTTTCCCCCCCAGGGGCATGAAGGTCATCGAGAACCGAGCCATGAAGGACGAGGAGAAGATGGAGCTCCAGGAGATGCAGCTCAAAGAGGCCAAGCACATCGCTGAGGAGGCCGACCGCAAATACGAGGAGGTGTGTGTGTGTGTGTGTGAGGGGGGGGGCTCCAGGAGCAGTTATGCTGGCCGGAGGGGGGAGACGGGGGCTGCTTTTCTCTGCCAGCTGCCCTCCCCAGAGGCTTCCCACTCAGAGCTGTGTCTGCTCGGCTCGGCAGGTGGCTCGGAAGCTGGTGATCCTGGAGGGGGACTTGGAGCGCTCAGAAGAGAGGGCAGAAGTTGCTGAGAGGTGAGCACGGATGGGGGCGTCTGCCTTTCCTTGAGGGAGGGGCAGGGCATGGCTAGGACCGGTACTGGCCTGGGTAGCCCCAATGGGTTGCAGCGGGTGCAGAGGAGAGTGACGAGGATGATCAGGGGCCTGGAGATCGAGCCCTTCGAGGAAAGGCTGAGGGAGCTGGGAATGTTCAGTCTGGAGAAGAGGAGGCTGGGGGTGGGGGGACAGGATTGCTCTCTTGAAGTATTTGAAGGGCTGCCACTTAGAGGAGAGCAGGGAGCTGTTCCTGTGACTCACAATAATGGGTTTAAATAGTGGGTGGAAAGATACCGGATGGATATTAGGGTAAAAAAAATTTATAGTAAGAGTTGTTCGGCAGTGGAATCAGCTACCTGGGGAGATGGGGAGTTGCCCCCCCCCCCAGCAGCAGTCTTTAAGCAGCGGCTGGACAAGCACTTGTCAGGGATGCTTTAGGCTGATCCTGCATGGGGCAGGGGGTGGGACTAGGTGGCCTGTCTGACCCCCTTCCAACTCTGGGGTTCTACCCCCTGCAGTCAAAGCCCCCGGCCTGAACCAGTGACCCCACCAGTGTGGTAGCAGGAGCCCCCAGCCACAGACGTCTCGGTCTTTCTGTGCTGTGTGTGCTGTACCCTGTTTGTGGGCCAAGGCCCGGTGCTGGGCAGGAGGCCGCTGAACCTTTGGCTACTGTTCTGGGGAGGGACGTGCAGCCCCAGGGCCTTTTCTATGGAGTCCATGGAGTTGGGGGGGGGCTTTGTGATCATTGGTCTCCCCCGCAGCCAGGTGATGCAAGTGACCCCCACAAGAAGTATTCCAGGGCTCCTCCCACCTCTTCCAGTAAGAGTGTCTCACTCTTGTGTAATTGTGGGGGGGGGGGCTGTCTTGGGAGGTGCAAATGGGCTGCCCTATTTTGCTGTCAGCTAGCAGTTGAGCTAAATATAAGCTTAATGGCAAATTCCTGTGAATGCATATATGTCAAATCTTGCTGCGTGTGTGAACTTTCTTGCATACCCTTAGTGCCCCCCCCCGCCCAGTAGCCTGGGGGGTGTTTGCCCACAGATGGCTGGGTGGAGGGGTCAGGGTGGTAGGGCCTTGCTTGCATTCTGCAGCTAAGTATCGCCTGCCCTGCCTTGCCTTGCCAGCCGCATGAGGCAGCTAGAAGAGGAGCTCCGCACCATGGATCAGGCCCTCAAATCCCTGATGGCTGCGGAGGAAGAGGTACTGAGCAGGGTGGGGCTCTTCCCCCCCATTTCTCGCTCTCTCTTTCTCTGAGCTGCACTCTCTCCACTCCCTGCCTCTGCTGCCTGGCCTACATCTGGAGCTCTTCTTCCTTCCCCTCGCCCTGTCCAGCCTTGGGGGGGGGGGATCTCGCTTCTGTGCCTGGCTCGGCTGCACGGGGCCATGCCGATGTTGGCGAACTGTGGGTGACCGTTGGTGTGTGAGCTGCAGGGAGGGCTGTTGGAGGGGGGGGCGCAGCTGCAGCAGGAGTCAGGAGCCCCCCCCCCCGAGATTCCCATCGCTTGCAGGGCAGGCTGCCAGCTGCGGACTGAGGTCTCCCAGCTCCTCTCCCCAAAAAGACAGGACTGGTGGGCTCCAGGCGAAGGAGCCCAAATCTGGCCACGGTGGCCATGCAGAGGGTGCCGCGTCTGGGCTGGCTGTCCCCCTGCAGACCCCACTTTCGGTCTGAGGGCTGGACGCCTGCCTGCCTTCCTTCTTCTGCAGTGCCTCTCTGTCCTCTCACCTTGCTCTGTCTCTTTTTCTCCCTGCCTCTCACCTTCCTTCCTTCCTTCCTTCCTGCCACCTTCCTCTGCCTCTGTCTCCTGGGCTGGGCCACAGTAAATGTGGTGACCTGGAGGAAGAGCTGAAAATTGTCACCAACAACCTAAAGTCCTTGGAAGCTCAGGCAGATAAGGTAGGTAAGGGGGACTGGCTGGGGAGGTTGAGGGGCTCTGGGGAGGGGGTGCTGTAGGAGTGGGGTGGGGAGGAGCTTCGGAAGCTTCCAAAGCAAAGGGCCACGTGGGAAGCGAGGCCTGGCCTGGCCGCTTCTCCCGGCTTCCATTGGAACCCTTTCTTCTCTCCCCCCCCCCTCCAGTATTCCACCAAGGAGGATAAATATGAAGAGGAGATAAAGGTGTTGACAGACAAGCTCAAAGAGGTAATGGACACCGAGGGGACGCAGCAGGGATTGATGCCAGGTGTGTGGGTGTCAGGGTTCAAGCTTGCTTGTGGACCTGAGTTCTGATTTCAGCGCTCCCGACAGGTTTGGTTTCAAAAGAAGTTTCAGAAAAGGGCTGAAAACGTGGTGGGCTCTCCTGCCACTGACCAGTCACCTCTGAGCTCTGGGTGGCTCCGTCCTGAATGCCCACGCTGCCATCAAATGCATGGAGCCCCTTTGTAGATGAATGCACTGTGTTTGGGGAATGTGGGGAAGGATCTCTCCGTCCCGCCCTCCCTTCTGTTAGGGAGGTAGTATTTTGTTTCCTGCCTTTTGCCCCTCTGCTAAGGCTGTGCAGCCAGGGTGCCTAGCCCCCATCTCCCCTCCCCGGGCCAAGACCTGAAGGGTCTTTTGCCCCTTGACTCTGAGGGCCCCCAGTCAGGGGAGGGGAGCTTGCCCACCCCCTGCCTCGCTGACCATTGCTGTCCCCCTGGGGTGGGCGATGGATCGGGTGCAGCAGAGGGAGCGCACGGCCGAGAGGGAAAGCAGCCCCTGGTCTGACTGTCGGCCGATTGGTTTGTTTCCAAATAAAATTCTGTGTGGAGGATCAGCCGCGGCTTCCGCCACTTCCAGAAAGTGTAGCTTTAATGAACCAACAGAACTTTCAGCCAGGCTCTCCCCGCCCCCCCCCCCGCCCCCACAGGGTCTTGGGTGTGCATGGCTCTGTACAGAAGACCCCCCTATCCATTTGCCATTCAGGGAAAGCCCCTCTGCAGGACGGGCGCCCAACCCTCTTTTCTCTCCCCCCTCCCAGGCTGAGACCCGGGCAGAGTTTGCAGAGAGGTCTGTGGCTAAGCTGGAGAAGACCATTGATGACTTGGAGGGTAGGCGGGCCTCTGGGGCTGTGGGGGGGGGAGGTGGGCTATGCCCCAGGGGATGGGCAGGGCCGCTGGGGAGGGGGGAGGGCGGGGCCGTGCCAGATGCATGCTTCTGTGTGAGTCCCCCCGCACTTCTCTTCACTTCCGCTCACTCTCTTCTCTCCCTCACTCTGCTCTCCTGCACCTCACCCCCCCCCCCGCCACTCTCCGCCACCGGCCTGCAGACGAAGTCTATGCCCAGAAGATGAAGTACAAAGCCATCAGCGAGGAGCTGGACAACGCTCTGAACGACATCACTTCACTCTGAGCCACACACCCTGGCTGCCCCCCCACCCGTCTGTCTGTCTGCCTCTGCCTCCCCCTCGGTTGCCACAAGTGCCTCTCTGGGTCTGCCCCCCACTGCTCTCTGCCCCTGTATCAACTGGACTCCCCAGTATGTCCTCTGTGTGCATGTGTGTGCGCATGCACGTACATGGGGGGGGGAAGGCATGCAGTGTCCCCTCAAGGAGGGCCAGCCCCACCTAACCCTTTCCGTGCCAGAAGTGCCTTCCCACGCAGAGCAGGGGTTGCCGACGGAGCGTGGGGGCTCACGGAGGCGGGCTGACTGTGCTGGGCACCCTGGGCTGGTTCACGTCCTCGCCTGCTTCCCGCGGCACGGAGGTTTGGGGACTGGCGCACCTTTGGGAAGGAAGGAGGCCAACCAGCCGGCGTTGTCCCTTGCAGTGGTCCCCCAGAGCCGGCGGCTGCAGCGTCCCCTTGGCTCCGCCGGCCCGTGCTGCTCACACGCTGCCTTCCGGGACTCTGTGCTCTTCCGACTCTGGTGTAATAAATAAAACGCACCCTCAGCAGGCAAAGCCCCTCTCTGTCTCTCTCTCTCTGCCGTCTCTTCCGTGCTCCTCTGACTGACCGGCTGTTCCTGATGGGCCGCTCTGCCTCTCCGCCTCTTGCCTTTGCTGGGGTGGGGGGCGGGGGGAGGTGTCACTCAGACTGCCTTCTGCACTGTGTGTGTGTGCGGGGGGGGGGGTATGTGGGGGTGAAGACGGCACCTGCACCACAGGAGAGGGGGCCCTGGTCCAGGGGTTGGAGAGCAGGAGAGGCAGCCCCCTCCCACAGGTGGGGGCTGCAGTCCAGTTCCATCTAGACCCTTCCTCAAAAGGGATCCCAGCAGCAAAGTTCTCCCGGTCCCCTGGGCCTTCTGTCCCCACTGGTTCCTGGGCTCTGCTCAGCCCTGCCCAGATCCACTGGGATGCCTCTTCAAGTGCTGGCATTGGGGGGGGGGGGGGAGAAGAGGCCCCACAGGGCGTCTGCTGCCCCCCCCCCCGCTTACGACTGGCCTTCTGTGCTACTAACAGCCCCCCACCCCACCCTCAGGGCCTTTCTGGCTGCTGCCCTCTTTTTGTTCTCCATAGAGTTCTGCAGGCCAGAGGTGGCAAAACCCTGCCTTCTCCTCTCCCCCACCCCCCCACTGACCTGCAAGTCATCCCCAGGGGCCCCCACCCCTGAGCTGCCTTTTTCTGCCTCTGCCCAGGGAGCCACTTCCTTGGTGCAGGTGGAGAGGGGCCACAGGGCGGGGTGTGTGTGTGTGTGTGTGTGTGTTGGCTTCCTGCATCCTCTGGCTGTGAGGGGTGGGGCTGGCGTGCTGGAAGCTGGCGGGGGTCCCAATGGAGGAGGAAGAGTTCTTGGAAGATGCCCCCGGGGTGGGGCTTCCGGGCGGGCTGCCCACCCACCAGTGAATTTCTTGTCTGACTGTCTGTTCTCTGCCTCTCTTCTTGACCGGCTCCTGACCTGTCGCATTTCTTCACTCGCCTTTCTCCAGGGAGCTCCAGACGGTGCCTACGGTTCTCTCCGCTGCATTTTGTCCTGCCACTGACACTAGGCCCCCATCACCCAGGGAGCCCCATGGCTTGAAGGGGGCGGGGCCTGTTCAGAGCCTTGCAGTCCGCTCACTGCACCACACTGCCTCCCTCGGTTGTTGCAGCCAGGCAGAGTTGGGGGTGTGGGTGGGCCGGCTGCTTTCCACAGCACCACTGGGCTCAGGGGCCTGGCCACTGGTGGGGGGGGGAGGGAGGGCTGCAGGACCCAAGGGGAGGGGGGTGCGTGCTAGCCAGGCTTTTGCACTGGAAGAATGTGGTGATTCGCAAAGGCAAAGCTGCTGAACTGAACTCTTCCTTGGTGCGTGTGCGCGTGTGCGTGTGCTTCTTCCTCTGCGCCCCGGGCGCTTCTTTCTGGCTGTGGATGTGTCCTGGGTGCCTGCCTGCCTGCCTGCCTTTTGTTTGCAGAGAACCTGGCCAGTGCCAAAGAGGAAAACGTCAACATCCATCAAGTCCTGGATCAAACTCTGCTGGAACTGAACAACCTCTGAGGGGCTGGGTCGGCTGCCCCCTTGACCCACGCTCTCCCCCCATCGGCTCCACCGGGAGAAGGGAAGACCACTTGCCCCAGGGCTGTGCTGGCCCCTGTGGGGCTCTGCCTCTGCACCCCTTGGCCCCCGCTCTTCTAGGCTCCACATATTAAAGCCAGTTGAACAGAGGCTGTGTGCATGCGTGTGGTTTGGGGGCAGGAGTGACGAAGGCCCGCCGCAGCCAAGCGGAGAGTCTTCCTCTATGGGCAGCTCTGGGGTGCTATGGAGGGCTGTGCTTTGCTCAGGTCTGGCCTGCCCCCCCCCCCGCTCCCTTGGACCCTCTGGCATGGAGGCTTCATGGCCTGGCCCCCTCCCCGCCTGAGTCTTCCTGGTGACGCTCACACCAGAGTGGCCAATGCCAGTGATGGAAGCCACAGCAAGGGCCACTGGTGCTTGGGGCTTCTCATGGCCACGTGGGGCTGACAGGAAGGGTAAGAAGGGGTTCTGGCCGCATGTGTTGTGTTAAGCTCCCCCCCCCCACTAAATTCTCTCTGAAATTGGCCCGGCTGTGGGGAGAAAGGCAGGTGCACAGGCCTGGCTGAACGGACGTCAATTTTGAGGAGGGGTCTGTGGGAAGTGAGAGGAGGTGTCACCACACTGGAGACCATGCCAGGCTCACGGGCAGAAAAGCCACCAGAGACCTTTGCCCATGGAAGCAAAGGGAGAGTGGGGTCTTTGAGGTCAAGGGGAGAAACAGAGAGGAAAACTGCAAGATTTGGGGGGGGTGTCAAGTGGTCAGAATGGAAAGGGGGAGAATGGCTTTGGCAGCGGAGTGATGGGTGCGAGGACGCTCAGGGGGAGGGAGAGAAAACCAGAGTTATCTTTGCACTCTTGTCAAGAGGAAAATGCCGACTTGGAAATGGGTGCGAACTGGGCATCAACCAGAAGAGTGAGTGGTAAAGCCTCGGCTTTGTAGCTGAGGGCATTGCTGGGTATGGAGAATGGGCCGCAAGAGGAACCGTTGAGAGGAAAGATGAGACGCAGAGACTTGGGCTTTGAGACTTGGGCTTTGAGACGGCCGTTGGCGGGGAGGCATCCAAGTGGAAATATCAGATGGGCAACTGGAGATGCAGGATGGGAGGGAGGGAGCACGTTCAGGGGCAGAGAGGCAGAGCTGGGTGTGGCTCACCGAGGCCAGCTCCCTGCACTGCACATTGAGCATCTTGGCAGATAGCGATGGCCAGGAGGGGCCGGTCTTCTGTGGTTCCACCCCCCCTACAACCGTGAGAGGTAGAAGCAAGCTGAATAGGTCAAAGGTTGTGCAGGAGCTCAGGCGAGGGGCTTCCCATGCACCAATCCCAGGTATAAGGGAGGGGAGATATGGAACGCATGAAGCTGCCCTTATACTGAATCAGACCCCCCTTGATCCATCCAAGTCAGTATTGTCTGCTCAGACCGGTAGCGGCTCTTCGGTGACTCAGGCAGAGAAAGGTCTTTCACATCACCTACTTGCCTGGTCCCTTTAACTGATAGTGCCGGGGATTGAACTTGGGACCTTCTGCACGTCAACCAGATGCTCTACCACTGAGCCTGCCTCTTGTGCATACCCGACCTCTGCTCAGGACCAGAAGAGGTAGGGGGCTGGCAGAGGCTGAAAAAGTGGAAGAGAACAAGGCGAGCCGGTTTCTAGCACCTTTTGCAACCAGCCTTGTTCACTAAGACTTGAGGTGGATGACACAATATTTAAAAAAGCAGTCAGAGCAGGATCATGCAGACCACTGAACTGGATTATAAAACGAAGGGAACAGTGCGCCCTCCCAAAATCATGTGGGCAAGAATTGTGAAGGTGCAGCTTGCTGGGGCCAAAGCCCCCAGGTCACCCTTCCTGGCCAGAAGGCAGGAGGGCCTGGATCCAAAAGAGCCACGGAGCTGGAAGATGAGCCCCCTGCCCCATTTACCTCTAGTCTCAGACCATCCCCAGGATGCTCAATGCCCAGGAGAACGAGACATGTGAATAATGGGGGGGGGGGACCAAGCACTCTTTGCCACAAAAGGAAGGGGGCGGCTTGGCCACAAAGAGTCCCCCCACCTCGGTCCGTCCCCAGGGGTGAGTCCCCTCCGTCCACACCAGCTGAGGCTGCTGCTCCTGCTGCCTATGGGCAGGCCTCCTGCTGGGGGGAGAGCGGGGCTGGTCCCCAAAATATTTCCCCCACAGGCGATACTCCCAGCATACCAGGAGGGTGATCCTGGGTGGCTTGGTGGGGATGTTAGTGCTGCTGGTGCAGAGGGGGTGAGAGAGAGAGTTCACCCCAAAACAGGCTATGTAGACAGTGTCACACAGTGGCTGGGGGCTGAGCCCCCCCCCCCCGGAGATGGCATGTGTGCACTTCTCCACCAGAAGCAGGACTTAATGTGCCTCCCAAAAAGGCTGGTTCCAAACAACAAAGAAAACCGAGAGTGGGCCCATGTTGTTCACAAAGACCGGTCTTGCTAACAAAAGAAGTTTCTTCCTGGGGCTGGTCCCCAAAATGGTGGTGGGGCTTTTGGACTGCCTGTGCGCCCCCCCCCCCCGAGGGGCCTCTGCAGGTGTCTGGCCTTGGCGACTGCCTGTTCCCTTTTCCATTTTATAAGAGAGCAGCTGCTTGCTGCTCATTTGTAATCCTCCGATAATAGCGTAACACACACTCACACACACGTACTTATACCCCTCCGGCAAGAATCCGAAGACCAGAAAGGGATGCAGTCCAGCAGAGTCGAGAGGTCACCTACCAAGCTGAAATCAAAATGCCTTCGATACACGTTGAGCAAACACATTTTGGCCCCGGAGTTGGTGCCATGAAGGTGGCCGGTGGGGCAGGTGTCCTAGTGGGCAGACTGGACCCCCAGACCTGCCTGATGTGTTCATCAACCAAATTGCTGGGGGGGGGGCGGCGCAGGGAGTAGGATGACAAACGGAATCCTCACCCGACCCACAAACCATTCATGAAACCCTCTTCCGAGGACTGGAGCGTTTCTCCTCCCCCACCCCCCAATCCGTTTCATCAGGAGCATCAATCCCTGACTTAGGGCAGCAGGTGCATCGAAAGCAAGCGGCCTTTTGGGTTTCAAACGGGTTTCACCCAATGAAGCCACACCCGTTGGACAAGAGGGACCCACGCTTGACCCACATCCTTAAAAAACAACCCTACCACAGAAGCCTGGCTTAATGTTAAATGCCCACTGGTCACCCTGCCGGTAACACGAGTTTCTGGCAGGTGTGGAACACCTGCTGCTTATTGCCTTAAAAACGTGATGCCCGCTGACGCGGTTGGCTGGTTGGTTGGGAAACGCTTCCTCCTTCCTGCCAGGTGGGACTTAGGGCAGCTCCCCATCCGTCACCCCCCCCCCAACAGCCGTGCAACCACGCCAGGCCTGAAGCTCCCCCGCCTGGAAGCGGCACCGTCCCCCCTGCCCCCAGCACAGGCGCCTGCCCCGCCAGAGCCCGGACTGCCTCCGCCTGCCCGGGCCGGACCCCACCGCAAGCAGCCAGGGGGAACCGGCCCGGCCACACGCCCCCTTCTGCCCACCCCAGACAGACTGGCCTGTCCCGGGCCACGGGCGGGTTGGTTGATCGATCTGCATATCCAGCCCACCATCAATCCCCAGCCAGGCCCAGCTGGGCTCCGAGCGAGGGACAGCAGGATAAGCACAGCAACACAATCCAGCCGCCCTACAGCTATACGTAAAGCGATGAAGACCACAGCATAAAGAATAATACGGCCAGGTGGCACCTCTCCAGCCAGCCGCCCCCCCCCCACAATTAACAAAGGGCAGGGGGCGAGGGGGCGGGGGGGCCGGGGCGGGGGCCCCGGGGGCATCAGCATGACTGCCGACGTCCCCCCGCACCACCAGTCTGGGCGGGGCGAGGCGAGGCCCGGCGGGCCGTTCCGCGCCGCGCACCTGTGGGCGGGGAGGGCGCCGGAGGGGCCGGAGGGGCCGGAGGGGCCGGAGGGGCCGGCCAGCCTCCCCGGCGGTCGGATCGACGACGCCGCTCCCCCCCCCCGGCTCACCGCCCGAGACGGAAGGCGGGGGGGGGGAGCCTGGGGGAGCCCGTTCTGCCGAGGCGGCCGCGTCACCCTCTGGCGAGGGGGGCGAGGGGGCGTGGCCGGGGCTGGGAGGCGCCGCCCGGATCCGCGGGGGGGGGGCGGAGGGGGCGTGGCCCAGCCCGGATGTGAGGTCAGGCGCGGCGGAAGGAAGGAAGGAAGGCAGGAAGGAAGACGAGGGAGGGGAGGGGTAGAGGCCGCTCGCTCGCTCGCCCCCCCCTCTGCTGCTGCTGCGGGGCCCCCTCCCGTGGGGGGCCTTGGGGGGCGATGGGGCTGGCGGTGTTCGCGGGCTGCGCGCTGGTGTCCTTCGGGCCGGCGCTGGCCCTCTTCCTCCTCACCGTCGCCGCCGACCCCCTCCGCATCATCATCCTCATCGCCGGGTGGGTGCGGGCCGGGGGGCGGGCCGGGGGGGGCGGGAGGCTTCCCAGTGGGGGGGGCCTGCGCCGAGGGGCGGGGGCGGGGTCTCCTCTCTGGCCTCTGCAGGCCGCCCCTCGCCCACCCCCTGCGGGGGGGGGCACCGACGCCTCTCTCGCCGGGCAGAGGGGGGGCCGCCCGCCCCTGTGCCCCCTACCCCGCCGCGGGGGGAGGGGGGAGGGGGGAGGGGGGCGGCTCTGAACGGGACGGACGGAGGGAGGGCCGACCTCCTACGGCCGCCGCCTGACCCCCCTCCCCTCCCCCCCCCCCCGCAGGGCCTTCTTCTGGCTGGTGTCGCTGCTGCTGTCGTCGCTGCTGTGGTTCGTGGCGGCGTCGGCGAGCGACGCGCGGGCCGAGGCGCTGCAGAGGGGGCTGCTGGTGGGCGGCGTGGTCGCCTCCGTCCTGCTCCAGGAGGCCTTCCGCCTCCTCTACTACAAGCTGCTCAGGTGCGTCGCGGCGGGGACCCCGCCCCCCTGCCTGCCTGCCTGCCTGCCCCACAAGTTCTGGGGGGGATTTTGCATGGCCGAGGCCGGTTGCCAACCTCCAGGTACCAGCTGTTGCAACTGGCCTCCAGCCAATAGAGATCAGTTCCCGCTTTGGCCATTGGTCTCCATGGCGCTGAAGCCCCCTCCCCAAACCCCGCCCTCCCCAGGCTCCGCTCCCAAAAACCTCCCGCCAGTGGCAGAGGGACCTGGCAACGCTACCCATCAGGGGGCTCTAGGGCAGAGCGAGGCCTGTGGGACTTTCTCATCCTGTCATGGGGGGGGGGGTTGCCCAGCATTGGGGGTTGCACTTGGATCTTGGCAGGGGTGGCGCTGGAAGGCCGGGGCTGGATCAGGGCCTCTCCTGCAGTCCATAGCGGCAACCTGGGCCCATCCATGTGTTTTGTTCATTGGGTTGGGGGCCCACTAGCTGTCAGCCCCCCCCCCCCAAATCCTCCGAGGGCGGCCCAGACTGACTGAGGCCTCTGCAAAAGAATCTGCCGCCTACAGGGAGAGAGGGCCCGCGGGGGGGGGGGGTCTTACCCAGGCTGGCCCTTGGGAGCCCGCAGAGAGGTCAAGGGGGGGGGGGCTGGTGAGATTTGCCCTTGTCCCATTTTTGGATCATGACGCAAAATGCTTGCAGTGCCAAAGTGGACTTCTGCTCTCTCTCCTCCCTTCCCTCCCCAGGAAGGCGATTGAGGGGCTGGTGGCCCTAAGCGAGGACGGATGCTGCCCCGTCTCCATCCAGCAAATGGCCTACGGTGTGTTTCTAGAGGGGGGGTGCAGAGGGGGGCTTTGTTTTTTGCAGGGGGACTCAGAGGGCACCCCCCTCGCCCGATGAATTCCTGAGGAGGGAGAGATGCAGTGGCTTGTTCAAAACCGCCCACACCTGGCAAGCCCTGAGTGCACTTAGGATTCAACGCCATCAGGAGGCTGGTTGCTGGGGGGCGGGGGGGGGGCCTGCAAAGGCCTGCGCAGTGGGCCACTTTGTCAGGGGCCATTCAATTTCAGCACTTGTATCCCAGACCATTCAAGGAACCGTATGGCGCAGGAGAAGAGGGGGCAGCTGCTGCCCATGGCAGTCTGGGGAGGGGGGGTTGGCAGGGCAGAAGGCGGGCATCCGCTGAGCTTCCTTATCTGACGTTGCTGCAGTGGCCGGCCTGGGCTTTGGACTCATGAGCGGCGCTTTCTCCATGATCAACCTGCTGGCTGACGCTGTTGGGCCTGGCACCGTGGGCATCCATGGCGACTCTCAGCTCTACTTCCTGACTTCAGGTAAGATCCCCTTCCCGCCAGCCCTGCCTTGGCGCCAGCCAGCACTGTTCCCTTGTGCCCCCCCTCCCCAGCCCCAGCGTGTGCAAACGGTGTTTCCCCCCACAGCCTTCATGACTCTGGTGATGATTTTCCTCCATACCTTCTGGGGAATCATCTTCTTCCACGGCTGCGAGACCCGACAGTGGTGGGAGGTTGGTGTGGTGGTCATCACGCACCTCATCGTCTCAAGCCTGGTGAGTACCAGAAAGGGGGGGTCTCCTACTGTCGAGGGCTGAGCGGAACAGTGGAGTTAGCTGTGATGCATTGGTGGGGGGATGCTTGCACTAGCGCCCTTTCCCACTCCTCAATGCTTTTTTTGCTCTGGTCCTCATTGCAGCCCACAAGAAAGGGGCATCTCATAGGTTCACCCAGAGAAGCAAAGGGGCAGCCTAGACTCCGACACCTTCAGCCCCCCCCCCCTTTCACCCTCCTGCAAAACTGAGGGAAACTCTGAGGCGCTGCTGGTTTGAGCAACTTTGCAAAGAATTTGTTTAAAATCTGGTTAAACAAGCCAAGCTTTTCTTGTTGGTCTCCCACAAGCAGAGCAGAAACAGCCACCCAGTTCAACCTAGCAAAAAAGCGTTCGTCTTTCCAGCCTCTGATTTGGCATCTGTTGGCAGCGACTCAAATACTTTAGTTGCAGTTCTGCTGTTCCGCTTCCTCTGCCTTCGGAGCACTGCCTGGTGACAGTGGGGGAGAACGAGTCCGTGCAGCTCTTCAGCCAGGCTTCCACGATCATCTGAAGAGCCCAATCCTGAGGGAGGGAAGCTGCGGCACTTGCGACGGAGGCGCCTAGCCAGTCCCTGGGGGTGGGGGTGGGGGGAAGGCCTGAAGTTTCCCCCGACCCCCATAGTCATGTTGGACCCTCTGGCCAACCAGTTTTTTTTTAAGGTTGGCTCTGATCCAAACCTCAAGGGCGCTGGCAAGAGCTGCCCCTGACTGGGGTCTCCCCAGGGCAAAGGAGGACATCTCAGTGGATCAAAAAAGGGGTTCCTCCAATATGTGTGATGACGCTCCAGGCGTCTCCAGTTCTGTGAAGTGGAAACCAGGCTTCCCCAAGGAGGACTGACACGTGATCCAACCCACATGGGGCTTTTCTGTAGCAGGCACACCAAACCGAGTTTGCCCCCTCCCAACACTCGGGACAGTATTGGTGGGAGTGAGCCAGAATTTGAGAATGAGTGTAGGTAGTGAAGGGGGGGGCATGTCAAGAGCCCTAACGGTGTGGGGGGGTCATAAGGGTCCTTAGAGAGGGAACGAAGGAGCCAGGTGCCCGTGTGCCAGCGGTAGATGCCCTGCCAGCCAGCAGAGGAGCGGGAGTGCTTGGCGCTGAAGGATAATGTAGGCGGAGTGGGTGTTTCAGACGCCTGGTGGGATGGCGGGGGGGACATCAGTGGGACACGGTGGCCCCTGATGTAAACTCTATAGCCAGGACAGGGAGGGATGTGTTGGACGGAGGGTGTTGCGCTCTCTTGCTCAAAGAGGGCATAAAGCCTCATAAGCGAGAAGACGTGAGCAGGAGAAACTGCCCCACAGGATTGCTGGGGGGAAATGCCACGCCCTAAGGGTTACTTCAGAGTGGAGGTGTACTATCACACACACACACACATCAAAACCAGGAGGGAGATCTCGAGATGGAGAGGGAAATAGGAGTGGTGACCAAAGGGGTGGGAGTAGTGATACTAGGTGATTTCAAGTACCCACCGACCCCCCGCGCTTCGATTGGGCAAATATGTCACTGAGCCATGGCTTGTAAAGTAGCGTTCTGGACACGGAGAGGGGCTGTGCTGGGGCAGCGGGAGGTGAAGTCACTCCGGGCTCTGCTCTGAACGAGGCTTCAGCCCCGGTGCCAGGTGTACATGTCGCAAAGATCAGGAACAGTGACCCTATTGTCATTACGTTCAGCATTCATGCCAATGGAAAGATGTCCCCAAAGAGTGGGAAATTTGCAAAAATGAGGGGACTGATCAGAAGGGAGTTAAAAAGGAGAACTGAAATCCCTCCAGGATGTCTGGAAACTATTCAGAACTACACTGATTGAGGTGCAGGTATGACGTCTGTCACAAAACCCAGTCTAAGAGGATGCCTGCATGGTTAACCACTAAAGTCAAGGGAGCTACAAAAGGCAAAAAGGCTTCCTTTTAAAAGTAGAAATTTGATCTGATGAAGGCGCGCAGAAAGGAGCACAAGTTCTAGCAAAACAAATGTAAGCTAATAATGAGGTGGATGGCTAAAAACGTTCAGACACATGAACACATGAAGCTGCCTTCTTCTGAATCAGACCCTCGGTCCATCCAAGTCAGCATTGTCTCCTCAGACCAGCAGCGGCTCCCCAGGGTCTCAGGCTGAGGTCTCTCACATCACCTACTTGCCTAGTCCCTTTAAACTGGAGATGCTGGGGATTGAACCTGGGACCTTCTGCATGCCAAGCAGAGGCTCTGCCACTGAGCCACGGCCCCTCTTTCAGAAGCATTTCTTCAACTGTATTGGGAGCAGGAAACCAGCCAGGGAGGCAGATGGGGTGACAAAGGAATAAAAGGATTGCTACAGGAAGATGGGGAGATGGCACAGAAACTGAAGGAATTCTTTGCATCCTTTTAGCGCAGGGGTGGGGAACCTTTTTTCTGTCGAGGGCCATTTGCACATTTATAACATCATTCGGGGGCCACACCAGGTGTAGATCTCCCGGTTGGGGGGGGAGGCTAGGGTTGCCAGGTCTCCAGCCACCACCTGGAGGTTGGCAACTTCAGGGCAGGCCTCGCAGAGAAGGCCTGGAGGGCGCCCCCGGTCCTCCCCTTCTCTCAGGCGGGAGAGCAGCCAGTGGTGGGCCCGAGCAAATGAGGCACCAGGGGGGCGCAGCCCGCGGTCGACTGGCAAGGGAGGATGGAAAACAGAAAGAGGAAAAGGGAGAGAGGGAGAAAGAAATGGAAAGGGGGAGAAAGAAAAGGACAGAGGGAGACAGACAAAGAAAGAGACAGAAAGAGAGGGAGAGAGAGAAGCCTTTCCCCCCCTCACACACACTCGCTGGCCCCAGGCTCCATGCCCTCCCTCCGAGTCCACAAAAGCCCCCCCGAAGCCGATTGGCTCCTGCACACATGCTCTGCCGCCAGGAGCCACGGGCCTCTTCCCCCCCCCTCTCGCTGCTCAACAGCTGACAGGCAGCAAGAGGGGCTTACAGTGTTCCTGCACGCTGCAGCTATAGGGAAGCGTCCCTTGGGGTAAGCTTCCCTCCCCCTCCTCTTGCCGACCAACAGCTGTCAGTCAGCGAGAGGAGGTCCAAAGGGCGCCACAGCGCCCCTGCAAGCCAGGAACACCCTCAGGAACACCCTCAGGGAGGGCTGCCCTGCACCGCGCCTCCGCAGCAGGGCCCTGGAGCTCCCGAGGGCCACAAAAAATATCCTCGGGGGCCGCATATGGCCCCCAGGCCTGAGGTTCCCCATCCCTGTTTTAGCGGGTGTTTGGGCGGGCTGGGGATATTAGGAAAAGCTTTCAAAATAAAATGGCCAAATTGTAATGTCCCTGTATAGATCTGTGGTGCAGCTTCATTTGGAATATCGTGTGTGGTTCTGGTCACCGTATCTCAAAAAGGATATTGCAGAGCTAGAAAAAGTGCAGAAGATTACAGGGTTTGGAGCCCCTTCCCTGTGAGGAAAGGCTGAAGAGTCCGGGACTTTTTAGTTTAGAAAGAGGGGGTGTGACAGAGGATTATGAAAGGATGCACAGGGTAGAGAGGGTTAATAAAGAGAACTCTTCCTCCTTCTCCCAAAATACTGGAACTTTTGGGAGCACCCATTGAAGCTGATGGGCCAGCAGGCGCAGGACAGACAGAAGGAAGCGCTTCCACCAAGTGAATTATGATGGCCACAAATACAGATGGCTTTAGGAGGGAACAAACAGATCCATGGAGGGCAGAGGCCCCTTGGTGGCTTCTAACTATGGTGACTGAAGGGAGCCTCCACATTCCCAGGCAGCCTACCTCTGAATCCCAGTGCCAGGAACAGCATCGAGGAAAGGCCTTGGCCTCTATGCCCTGTTTGTTGGCCCTCCAGGGCAACTGGCTGGCCACTGTGAGGTGGGATGCTGGGCCAGATGGCGCCCCGGTCAGATGCAGCAGGGCTCCCTGGGCTCTCCTGACATTCAAGCCTGAGGCCCCCACAGTCGGGGGAGGGAGGTCCGCCCCAACTGGGCAAAGGAAACAGTTCTCTTGGGTGATGCTGCTCCAGCTTCAAATCTTGTTCACCCAGTCAGCTTATGCCTATTTATTTTATTGGCTTCATTTAAACCCCACCTTTCAGGACCAAGAGCAGCTTCTACCATAGAATCATAGAGTTGGAAGGGACCACCAGGGCCATCAAGTCCAGCTTCCTGCACAATGCAGGAAATTCCAAACAACCTCCCCCCTCCACACCCCTAGTGACCAGAAGATGGCCAAGATACCCTCCCTCTCATCATCTGCTGTCTCACCTGTGGCCTTCCCTTCCTGCAGACCTTTTGGAATCCCATTTACCTGGGCAGCCTCCTTCCTTCCTACCTGCTGATGGCAGCTATGGCTGTGTGGGCCTATCTCCTCTCAGGTGGCTCAAAGAAAAACCTGCACCACTTCCTTCTGTGTGAGTATTCCCCCGCACACACACACCTTTTGGCTTGGGCCTACACCTCACACCCTGCTGCAGGAGCCCCCAGAGCGCCCCCCCCCCCTGGATGTGAGCTTCAGGGCTCTGCCTCCCCTCTCCTGGGCCAGGGCATCTCTGGCTAGTGGCCGGCCCAGGCCCCCCCCCCCTTTGACTCTCCTTGTCTGTTCCTCCAGGCCTCCGGAGTGGGACCAGCAGGCCTCCACCGCCCCCGCCGCCGGGATCCTGAGCCCCCCGCCTCCCCCGGCCTGTCTCTGGCAGTCTCTGGGTGGGGGAGGGGACGCAGCAGCTGTGCCTTCAGGAGCATTTCTCAGCCCTGCCGAGGGACCGGGACTGCGGGTGGGGGAGAGACTGGACTCGCGCCAACGCCCCAGCACCACTCTCAGGAAACGCTGCCAAAGGAGCAGCCTGGCTCCTGCCCTGGCCCAGGGGTGAACGGCAGCCCGGCGGCCTTCCTGTGCCTCTGGAGTGAAAGCTGCCCCCCCACGGGGCCCCTCAGGGCAGGGGCTGGCTTTGGTGGGCAGGGGGAGGGCCAGGGAAGGAATGGCCATCTCCTGTGCCAGGTGTGTGTGTGTTTTTGGGAGGGGGGTCCTTAAACAGGATGGAGGGGCGGGAATGCTTCCTTCCCCTGCTCCTGCAGCCACTCCCAGCTCTGTGTGTCTTCATCCCAATAAAGCAAAGCTGGTCTCTTGTCCTGCTTCTGTATAGCCAAAGTGTGTGTATGGGGGGGGGGCATGGATCAGCTGCAGACCCTACCTCCCCATTTGCCCTCTGCCTGCTCCCCTCTTTTCCTGGCTCTGTTTTCTGTGCCTTCCGTAGCAGCCCATGGCCTTGCTTGCATGTATCCCCTTCTCCTGGGGGCCAAACCCATCTCAGGCATGGGGTGGAGGGTGGGATGGATGGCCTTGGGGAACCTTTTTGCCCTGTGAGTGTATTCCCTGCCGGCAGAGGTGTGGGGGGAGGGACTGCCCCTTCTTCTAAGTTAGGGGGCAGCAGCTGGGGCCAGCACACACCTTGACAGGAAGGAGTGGAGGCAGAGTTTACAACCTGGGGGTGGGGTCGCCTGCTGGATTTCTCTCTTTAACAAAAAGAACAGGAGCCGCAGTGACCCCTTTGCCCTCAGGGCACCCCTTATTTTCCAGGAAAGAACATTTTGCTGGTGCCTCTGACCCCCCCCCCCCCCCCCCGCCTAGTGCCGATCTGCTTCTCGGCCTGTCCCGCCCCTTCCCTGCCTCCCTCCGAGTCCCAGGGACAGATCAACACAGCCTCTGGGCGGGCGCTCCTGCCCCCCCCCCCCGCCCAGGCCCCTGTTACTCTTCCCAAGCGAATGCACCCCAGCCTCATTGGGGCAGGAGGGAGGGGCAGGGGCAGATTGCCCCAAGGGGTGCGTGGCTCTTGGAGCCCCCAGGCCCCCTTCCAGAGAGAGCGTTTGTGTGGTGGCAGCAGGCGTGGCCCTAGTCCTCTGGGCTGGTGCCCTTTCCAGTGTGGTCCATTCTGCCACTCAAAGCTAGGCAGACCCTCCCCCACCAGAGGGCCAGCAGTTACCCGCACAGAGCCTTGGAGGGGGGGCTTACAGTTCCCCCTCCCCGATTCTGTTTGGGCCCACAGCCAGAGGCTCATGCCAGGTCCGTTCCTTTGTAGTCCATGTGTGGCTGCTGTGCACTGGCCTGTGGGTGCTCGGGACGACCGCTTCCCAGGCAGCTGAGACAAGCCAAGGGAGGTTGGGTGTCTGGCGGGGAGAGAAGGTGGAGTGTGTCTCCCGTGGGGCAGGGCAGAGTCGGCACGTGTCCTAGCCTGCGTGTTCCTCGGTGGTGGCTGGCACGTAGATGACGCTGGGCTTGGCTGCTTGGGCATCCAGCCTGGAGGAAGAGGAAACAGCCGTTTGGGTAAGAAATGGGTAATTGGAATCGGCAGGTCCTGGGGGGCCTTCCTCCTCCGCATGCGCCACCCCCCTCCCCAGCGGCAGGTGATGGCATCGTGCATGCTCTCTCACCTCTGGCTCCGGCTCTGGTGCTTACGGACATAGAGGAGGAACGCGATGGCCGTGACCCCAAAGAGTGTCCCAAACAGGATGGCCAGCAGGTCCCCTGGGGAAAGAAAGCAGCAGTGTGATCCTGCAGGGGAGGCTTTCCCCCAGGGTTGTGTTCGGGGCAAAAATGGCTGGCTAGTCCTTGCCCTGGAAAGAGGTTGGGAAGAGGCTGGCAGGGCCAGGGCCGCAAAAGGTAGGCAGAAGTGGGCCCTCCATAGGCATGGAGGGGGGCAACAACCAGCCAGCATTCCCCCTGCAGACCCAGCCTCAGGGGCAGGCTGGAGGCTGCTTGGCACAGGTAGGGAGGAATGGAGATATGCCCACCCTCAAGGCAAAGGGAAACCACCCTCAGGGGCTGTAGAGGAGGAGAGGCGTCTCCTTCAGACTTGGTGTCCACCTGCCAGATGTTTGAAACAAGCAAAAAACTGGTGTTGCAGGAGTTCCCCTCCAGAGCAAGCCTATCTCCCCCCTTCCCTGAATGACTCCTCTGCCACGCGTATTTTGCAAAGAGCCCCACCCTCTGCCTTCCTTCGGGTGGCCTGTGTCTCTGAGAAATTAAACATGGTTCTTGTGAACAATCAAGCAACAAGTGGGAAGGGGGAATAAAATCAAGATTAAAAATGCTGGAAAACGGGTGGGGTGGGGGAGCTTTGTGATCCCACGGAGAGTCACCCCACTGGCACTGCCTGCTGAATGGATTTTCCTCTCGTTGGCCAGCCCTGGAGAGGGTTGAGAGGCAAAGCACCCCTGCCAGGAAGGCTGCGCTCCCATTTAGCCAGGCTCTCCTCTCTGTGCTCTGGCTGGAAATGAGGGAGACCGGGGTGGGGGTGGGGAGAGCTGTTACACCAGGCTTGTGCAGGCTGCGGACTGCGAGGACTTACCTGTGCGGAGTGAGGAGCTCACCTGCTTGCCAGCATCTAGAAGCAAAGCATGGGAGTCAGAAAGTCCTTTCCAACCCATCCTCTCCAGCCGGGGATGCCCACAGCGTATCCTGCTGGTTTTCTCTAGCACTTGCCAGAGATAAAAGCGCCCCCCCCACCCACATTGCACCAATGCGCTGGGGATGCCACCCTTGACCTGCCCTTACTTGCACCCAAGGAGTGGTTGTGATCTGAGAGAGAGGGAGCATGGGCTGGAGATGTTCAAAACGGGGTGGGGAGGGTCCTAGCCTAGCCACGGCAGCAGCTGCTGCCACTGCTGTGCTGTGCCCTAAAACAGGCCAGGCCAGCCTGCCTAAGGGGCTAGGGTTGACAGGGGAAGGACTGCCAAGCTGGCTTTGCTCAAGTTATTGCCAGCCCCCCTTTCCTGTTCATGAGGAGACCGCTTGGAGGAAGGCAGGGACAGTCCAGTGCATGTTGTTGACCACACGGCAGCATTCTGACCAGCAACCCCTACACATCACGGTCTCCACCATCAAGGGGAAAAGCAAGGGCGTTTTAAAAGTACTGAGTGATGGGGGGGGGCATGCTCTCTGGGTGTATCTGGGCTAGACTACCAAAAGTGGATTGGTAATGCTACTGGGAGAACAGAAACAGGGGGCGGGGGGGCCTGTTGCTAAGGCCTCTGTTTCCAGGGCAAGCTCTTCCTTTCAACATGTCCCTTGCTTTGGGGTACTTACGCTCCCTTGATGTGAGGCTGGGGCATTCCTTCCATGTAGGAGTGCCCCATTGGGCAGGGGCCCAATTCGCAGTATGCATGGATTGGCAATGGCAGACCAGGAGACCAAATTGCTTCCCCTGTTAACTGATCTTTCCCACCAGAGTGCTTTCATTTCCCATCAAGCCCCCCTTCTACACAGATCCCAACCAAAACAGCTGGAGAACTTAAAAGAGATCCCAGTAGTGGAGGCCAACTGCCCTAGGGCATGCCCCCCCTTCTCCAGGGTGCTGCTCTGTTGGGTGTCACTCGCCAGGTTTCAGGCAGAGAGGGGCCTTTCACATCATCTGTGGCCAGATCCTTTTTAAACTGGACCTCTGCCAATGGGCCACGTCCACCTCCCCTTACGTGGAGTACTGATCATTGGAAAAAAGAGCAAATTGCCACAGCATTATCTGCTTCAGACACTGGGTCAGGATCTTTCCCTGCAGCATCATTGAGAGTAAAGGAATGCCCTTCGTCTGCAGTGAGACTGTCCAAAATTCAGTCATCAGGTTGTCAGCCTCTCAGCAAATATGTTCCAGAGGCGAACAGCCTAAGTTCCGCAGTCACAATCAGCGGTGAGCTGAACTGCTCATCTGTTTGCCTCCACCTCGAGCGGCTGCTGAATTGTTTTACAACTGCACAGCAGCTGTGGTGGAGTGTCAGTTCCTTTATTTGTTTTAAAAATATATATATACCCAGCTCTCTGCGAAGCATCTCAGGACGCGGGGCGGGGGGGAGGGTACAGCAGTATAAAAACAATTGAATAAAAATAAGCATGTATTAAGACCATATTAAAAACTAACCTAGAAGCATCGATGCCCACTAAGAGGATGTTCTCCCTTTGCCCAAGCCTCAAAAGCCTCTCTGAAATATTTTTGTCTTACAGCCACACCAGAAAGCCCAAATGCACCCCCTCCCCAAATGCACCCCCTGTTCCAGAGGCAGAGGGGCAGTTCCTGGAAAAGCATGAGCCAACCGTTGCCAAACTGCCATGAATGAAGAGGGTGTGTGTGTGAGAGAGACAGAGAGAGAGAGAGAAGCCATCAACTGGCTTCTGACTTATGCCAACTCAATGAATTAATGAACAGAATATGGAGAAACAGGATGGTTTTTAATTGGCAAAGGTGTTAGACAAGGATGTATTTTATCTCCCTGTCTCTTCAATCTATAAGCAGAATGTATAATTAGGAAAGGTGGATTAGATTTAGATGAAGGTGGAGTGAAAATTGGAGGGAGGAACATTTGAGATATGCAGATGATACTATATAACTGGCAGAAAACAGCGAAGACTTGAAACGACTACTGCTGAAAGTTAAAAGCAAAAGTGCCAAAGCAGGACTGCAGCTGAACATCAAGGAGACAAAAGTAATGACTACAGAATTACTCAACTTTAAGGTTGACAATGAGGAAATTGAAATTGTTGAATACTTTCTATTCCTTGGCTTCATCATCAACCAAAAGGGAGACTGCAGCCAAGAAATCAGAAGGAGATTGAGACTGGGAAGGGCAGCCATGAAGGAGCTAGAAAAGATCCTGAAGTGTAAGGATGTGTCACTGGCCACCAAGATTAAGTTAATTCATGCCATCGTATTCCCTCTTACTATGTATGGGTGTGAAAGCTGGACATTGAAGAAAGCTGATGGGAAGAAAGTAGATTCCTTTGAAATGTGGTGTTGGAGGAGAGTGTTACGGATACCGTGGACGGCCAAAAAAACCCACAAATCAGTGGGTTATAGATCAAATCAAGCCTGAACTGACCCTAGAAGCTAAAATGACTAAACTGAGGCTATTGTATTTTGGTCACGTCATGAGAAGACAAGAGTCACTGGAAAACACAGTCATGCTAGGAAACGTTGAGGGCAGCCTAGCAGCCCGCCTGCTATTTTCCTGCTGTTGGCGTGGGCTCTGTCTTGACGGGGCAGGAGTGCCCAGAACACCCCAGGGCCACCAGCAGGGTGCAGCGTGGCTGAAGATGGGCTGTGGGCTAAGTGTGGGGCTAGTTTGGGATCCTTTCCTACGGGTGGTGGGTGGAGCCGGCCTCCAGACTGCAGAGGCTTGTTCCCCTGCCCACTTCTCAGCTGGGGAGCGCCTCTTGCCGTCTCCCCGATCTCAGCCTGGGAAGTCGTGTTGGGGACACAGCAGTGGTGCCAGGTATTGCTCACCGAATGGGCATCTTATTGGGTGGGAAATGTTGGACAGCACAGCTTTACTTGGGGTGACTGAAGGCTCGCTCTGGGTGTCCAGATCAAGCTGCTCCAAAGAGGAAGCCAGCCTCCGTACAAGCTGCCGCTGGGGGGAAGAATTTTCATGGCGTGGACCCCTGTTTCTGCCACAAGGTGCTTGGAGCCAGCAAAGCTCCCCAGCGCTTCACAGAGTCGTTCAGCAAATGCAGCACACCACCGATCAACGGCGAGGGGGGGGGGGCTTCCAGCCTGTGTTGCCTCTGTATCATCTGGACTCAGCTCCACTCCGATCTCCCCCTCAGCCACGGGACCTTGCCCCATGGGGGGCTTTTTCACTGGCACGGAAGGTGAGATAATTGTGCCCAGGATCACAGGTGGTTGGATCAGGTCATGAAATGACGGGGGAGGGGGGAGAACGATGCCTACCGTAAAGCTGTGCAAAAATGTGCATGTGTGAAATGACATTGATAACATGCAGTTAAACACCAAGTGGCAAGACTTTTTTTAAAATGCAGATTTTGTGTTTATAACTACTGGCTGACCAATTGATTTGCTCACTATTCATTTATACCCTTCGCTGCTGAGTGGGACGTGTTGACCACAGGATGTGGAGGGAAGACGGAGCTCCTGCCAGGCTACCTTAGGAGGCAGATGCAAGCAGGAAGCTCTGCAGGCTGTTCTATACTCTACTGTACTGCCTGAACATGTGAAAAGTAACCCAATGAACAGAGTCAAACTGTTCTCGAGGGCCAGACTGATCAGCACAAAGGGGGGGATGGTTCCCTGTGTGCAACTGGCGAGCAGACTGTTAGCCGGACCAGTGAGTGTTCCAGCATTGTGGGACGCTGTCCTGTGGCAGCCACTTCCCGGTCTCTGTCTGAACTCCCCTGCTCCTCGTTCCAGGAACTGGTTCAAGCAGCGCCAAGATCTACCCAGTGAGGAGTAAGACAGAGTGCTCTCCTTGGAGGGCACCGTGAGAGCTTTCCCCCCCCCCTGCCATTGCTGTCACCTGCTCACGCTGCTGTGGGGCCAGCCTGCACCCCCAGAGGAGCCCAGGCAAGGAGGCAGGCAGCTGCAAGTGGTGCAGATCTCGGCCATGAGAAATGGACTTTGCAAGGCCCCCAGAGGCCTGCAGGTGGCTGAGGCAAAGTCGGGGTGGCTGTCCCCTCTCCCCCACCCCCCACGCACACCAGCGGACGTGCAGGGCAGAATGCCAGGCAAACAATGAGCCAGGGCCATATCTCTGTTTCCGGCTGGCCGCACACCCACCTTGCCTTTGTTGTGGGTGAGACACCCTTTGGCTGGGGTGGGGCTCCCTGCCGTGACGCAGCCCAACTCACTGGGGCCAGGAGCAGTCAACGATCACACCAGATCCCAGGAGAGCAGCGTCACATGCTGACGGTGGGAACAGGGCTTTCCAAGGGAGGGGTAAGAGGAAGCAGAAGAAAGGACCACCCCCTGTCCATCTCATAATACACAGAGGAGAAGGAGGCAGGTGGTGGTGATATTCGGGATGGAGCAGCATCTGAAACTGCTGGGGAGGGAACTGGGAGAGATGGACCCGGAAAAGGGATGGCAGGCGGTATTTCGTCAGGAGTGTCCCCAGCACGGTATCAAAGTTGTTTATTCTTAAAAGCAGAATGCAGAACGCATTCCCCTGGCCCAGAGGGATTGCAGTTTTAAAAAGAAAGTTTTAAAATCTCAGGTGAAAAACAAGTGTTAAAAGGTGCATTCACATCATCTTTAATAGATAGTTACTGCCACTTAACTCTTTCAAATACTGGGCTGCTTCCCTCTCATCTGTGCACAAACATGGCCCTGGAGAGGGGGGTGGAGGATTCTTACCTGGTGGCTCAACAACTGTTGGCGCTGGGGTCACCTGGAAACTGGCCAGCACTGGACGATCATGCAGACTTTGGGGCGGGCGGAAGTTGCCCTGGATGAGCTCCTCCTTTTCCCCAAGAAGACTTTCCTCCAGCACTGAGATCTAAAGGGGAAAGGGACAGCGACAGACAGGTCACCAGGAGAGAAGCGGTGTGTGTGTGTGTGTCTAAAGCACTGTCAAGTCGTAGCTGACTTATGGTGACCCCCTTATGAGGTTTTCAAGGCAAGAGCTGTTCAGAGGTGGTTTGCCAGTGCCTTCCTCTGCATCACAACTCTGTTATTCCCTGGTGGTCTCCCATCCAAATACTAACCAGGGCCGACCCTGCTTAGTTTCTGATATCTGATGAGATCAGGCTAGCCTGGGCCATCCAGGTCATAGACCGCTTTTAAAAGGGATTGTATAGATCCATGGAAGAGAGGTCTATCAGTGGCTGCTAGTCATGGGGACTAAAGGGAACCTCCATGTTCACAGGCAATTAACCTCTGAATCCCTGTGCCAGGAGGCAACATTGGGGGACGGCCTTGGCCTCTTTGCCCTGTTGTTGGTCCTCCAGAGGAACTGGTTGGCCCCTGTGTGAGAAGGCAGGATGCTGGACTAGAGGGGCCCTCGCTGGTCTGATCCCGCAGGCCCCCTGTTTTGATGTTCTTACGTCCTTAACTCCGCCCCAAGGATCTAAAGCCACAACTGTTTCAGGCAGGGAGCAGAATCCTTGCGGTCTTGGGGCAGGGCGTGGTCAGTTGCCAGGCCAGGCAAAGGCTATGGACTTCCACAGAGACCCCAGACAGACACTCCCATGTCTTCCCCAACCCGGACAGACCTGCTCTTGGGACAGCAGAACCGTTTGGTTAAAGATGGTCCAGTTCACTGTCTGATAGCAAGGAGGGGTGGTCAGTGAGCCATTGTAGCGGAAGTAGGAACCGAGGTTGTCAGGAAGCAGCTTGGCCACATCAAAGCCCGCTATCGAGGTTTCCTCGTCTGGGAAGGGAAGACAAACAAACAGAAACACTCTCCCTGGGATCACGCACAGAGGCATCGGAAGACATGTGCCGGCGAGGTCCACCTCAAACGCAAGGAAGGGACACAAGGAGCATGCTGGCTAAATACAGCAGGATTTGGGGGGGGGGGAATTAATCTCTGAATTTTCACAGAAGAGCAATCTGGAGTGACTTTTTATAAGAAGCAGCAGAAATCTCGATCCGCCAGAGTGGAGTTGAGAGAGAGATGGCCGCGCCAGAGCTCCCACTGCCCACAGTCCAGCTGGAACCGCTGCCTCTTTTGGTATTCCTAAGTCAGAACTGAAATTAATGCGGTAAGCTCTCTCTCTGAGGGACACCTTGGCCTGGCATCAGGGGGCCAGACTGGACCCTAACCCCAATCCTGCAGAGGCCTGTTGTGGCCTGGGAGAGGGCCCACCGGTGACCAGAGGAAAGGGGAGCCCCCCCCCAAGAGGCACAGGCCGTGTTGCAGGGGCTGCTGGGACACTGGCCCATTTCCTCCAGAAAGGAGTGAGGGGGACAGGAGAGCATTGTTGTGCTCTTCTTCCACACACACCCCAATACTCAATTGCCTGGTGGGAGAGGTGCTTGCAGTAGGGTATGCAGCTGCAGGAGTCTTTGGGGCACAGGAGCACCGAAGTCTTGGCACTGAGTTCCCCCTGGGAGGCCACCCACCCCTGGGAATAGGGGACTGGTTCAGGAGCCCCTGGGGGATCACAGAAGCCGCAGGAAGGATCTCCCCATGCCTGCCTGGACAGGTGATGGAGGGAGCAGAGCAGAGCACCATCCCTGGGGGGGGGGGCGAAGCCTGGAGCCAGCCTGGGCTGTGCCGCTGCATAGACAGAGTGGCCTGTGGCTGGCCCACCTGCCTGGCACCCATGCCTTTGCACTGCAGGTAATTCCACTGGCTCCTTTGGCAGCAAGTAAGTCGAGGAAGTCTCTTTCCTTTCTTACCTTCCTCATGGACCTCGCCCAAATATTCAAGGATGTGCTGATAAGCCTCATTTCCCTCTGACCCAACCTGGAACAGTAGTTGAAATGGCTCGTGAGAACAGTGTGTGCGCACGCACACGCGTGTGTGTATGAGAGAGAGAGAAAGACTGGTGTGTTGGTGCCGCAGCACAGGGGCAGGCAGGCTTTGCAGAGCAGGAGCCAGGGGCACATCATTAGGGTTGCCATCCTCCAGGTACTAGCTGGAGATCTGCTATTACAGCCGATCTCCAGCCAATAAAGATCACCTGGAGAAAACGGCTGCTTTGGCAATTGGACTCTATGGCATTGAAGTCCCTCCCCTCCCCAAACCCAGCTCTGCCCCAAAAACCTCTTGCCAGTAGCAAAGAGGGACCTGGCAACCCTGCACGCCAGGCAGCCCAGCCCCATCCTCCCCTGCCTCCCCGCCCTCTCATGCCTCACCTGAAGAAAGGCAGCCAGCACAGCCAGGCCCCCGGGCTCTCTCGCCGCCTCCTTGACGCTGCCAAAGAGGGAGCTGTAATGGACAACGTGGACCTGGAACCACAAGGCAGAGAAGCTCTGAGCACCCCTTTCCCCACCCTGCGAGTCAGCCGCCTGCCTGCCTGCCTGCCTTGTTTCACATAGTCCCTCCCCCCAGCCTGTGCTGCATGCCAATGCGTATGTGGCCAATGAGTGCTTCTTCCCAGTGCCCAGAATGTATAGGGCATGGTGCCCACACTTCCATGGGTGGACAGACATGCAAGAGGGCCTCTGGTCTTGAGCTAAGAGTTCAGGGAGGCTCCTGGAGGAGGAGGAGGAGGCTGTCCTAAAGACCCTCGGGGCCTTTAAAGGTCAGAAGCGGGGCACAAGCCATTTAGGGCTTCCGAGGCAAGAACCAGCACTTTGAATTGGGCCCGGAAACAATTTTATGGCTGTTTTGCTGAACTGCTTGTAAGCCAATATTTGGGGAACGGTAGAATGCCAAGTATTTTAAATAACCCTTTAAATACTACTTTTTAACATTTAGAATTTGTTTGCGAAGACGACTGGTTTTGTGATCGACTAGTGAGTTGTGTGCCCAGACTGTGGGCACAGTCTTGCTGCGAAAGTGAGGGAGGGAGAGCAGCAGCGTGGGGGACACAAGAGCCCGGTCAGCACTGACTGCGCACAGATAAACCGGAAGAACAGTTTCCCCTCTCGTAACAAATGGACTTGTGAGGCTGTTTGAGATATCAACAGCCTAGGAGGTAGGGGTTGCCAGGTCCCTCTTCGCCACCAGTGGGAGATTTTGGGGGCGGAGCCTGAGGAGGGTGGGGTTAGGGGACGGACTTCAATGCCAAAGAGTCCAATGGCCAAAGCGGCCATTTTTCTCCAGGTGATCTGATCTCTATCTGCTGGAGATCAGTTGAATTAGCTGGAGATCTCCTGCTACTACCTGGCAGTTGGCAACCCTACTGGGAGATCAACATGGTCTCGGGGGGGGGGGGCTCCATCCTTCTCCTTCTGCCTCTTAAAATGCTAGAAGACAGGATCCTACAATCAAGTTCACCATTGTAGGCTAAAGTTCTTCACATATTGCACATTTAACTTACAGAATACAAGTGAAGAGAGCCTGTGGAGCCGACACATGCCGAGGGACGTCTCTTACCAGTTACCAGGTAATGGGGGCAAATGGCGTGAGATCCTTCTCTCTAGAGTGACCAGTCTGGCTGGTGTGTGGCGTACACTCGTTCCGTGGGTCCTACGTGGCTGGTGCTAGGCCTGCCTCCAGCCTCAGGGCAGCCGCCATGCCCAGCCCCCACCTGCCACCGGCTGCCCGCCAGAGGAAGGGAACAGACATGTTGGAGAGGGGTCATGGATCAGTGGCAGAGCAGCAGCTTGGCACAGAGAAGGCCCCTGGCAGCATCTC
Organism: Euleptes europaea; assembly: GCF_029931775.1. Taxonomy (NCBI): domain Eukaryota; kingdom Metazoa; phylum Chordata; class Lepidosauria; order Squamata; family Sphaerodactylidae; genus Euleptes; species Euleptes europaea. The sequence goes on from NC_079315.1 coordinate 123,762,114, forward strand.
CAGCGAAAAGGGTCAGGTGGTGGGTGACGTGGGAGTCTTGTGCCCGAGACCCCGGACAGCCACTGCTGTTGGCAGGAGATCGAGAAACCGCAGAAGGCTGCTTCATGCGTGGGGGTCCTGGGGGTCCTGGAGGGCCAACTCCTCCTCGTGGACGTTCTGACAGAGAGGACAGCAGACCCTACCCCACTGCAGGCGCCCTGCTGGACAGATGACCAGATCTGCCCTTCCACCTCCCCCCAGCTGAGTCTGTGGGGGTCCAGGCCAATTAACCCCCTCCCATTCCTCTGTGGACCTGGAAGCGAGGGAGGGAGGGAGGGGGCGATTCCTGAAGACATCCCGACTTGCCCAGGACGGGCTTCTCCCAGGGAGACCGATCCAGGGAGGCCACTCTGCCCCTTCCTTCTGCAGCCACTGCCGGCCCCCGGCCGGGGAGCCCCAGGAACCAGAAAGGGTGGGACTCACCTCCCCAGCATAGCGGCGTCCGTCCACGGTGTGCTCAGAGCCAGGCCCCTCGGGGGACCCCCAGTGCAGATGCAGCTGGGCAGCCCGGTAGGCTTGCGGGAATCCTCCTCCGGACACAGACAGGTTGGCTGGCAGGTCCAGGACAACTGCAAGGAGGCCGAGTCTCAGTGTCCTTTCTGGCCAGGGCTGTCCCTCGTCTCCTGTCTCATGGCTGCTGCTTCTCCCAGGGCTGAACTGTCAAGCTGTGAGTGCAGGGCCAACCACCCCCCCTCGCACCCACTAAGACTGCTCAGTTGGCAAAATCAGACAGCCACATGGGAGCAAACAACCTTCTTCTCTTGCTAGAGGAGCCTCTCCATGTCTTGTGCGCCCTTGAAGCCTAACTGTTCCTGACTGATGGATCCAGCCTTCAGCAGCGGTCTCTTTTTTCATTCCGTTGGATAACAAACACTCTTTCTTAAATAAACTTCATACGAGCATCAGAGGGACTCCGCTGGATAAGATCAACGGTCGATTTAGACAGGCTTCCTGTTCCCCACAGTGGCCAACCAGATGCTCACCAGAAGCGCCCCTCCCCTCCGTGGTCCCTCTTGGCATCTGGCATTCAGAGACCTCTGAACATGGAGGGTCCATTTAGCCATAGTGGCCAATGGCCATTCATGGACTTTCTATCCATGAATCGTTCTGGCAGCTTTCACAACATTTTATGGCTTATGGCTATGATGAGATTCACATTTCACCATTCTTCCTTTACAGAACTAAAGAGAGTGCAGAATCCCCCATCCAGACATAGATCTGACACAGAACCGTGGGACATCTCCAAAGTGGCCACATCAGATGTCTTCAGAACGTACCTTTGGGTACTGATTACTCCATAATTCACACCCCATTCTTAGTGTGAAGAAGTTGCCCCCTTTCCAAATCTGCAATATCTTTATAAGATACGGCAACCAAAACTGCTGGCTGATGAAGGATTGGAATGACCAAAGCAACAGGCTTCATCGCCCTTACATTTCTACAAACTGGCTTTCTTATTCCATCCAAGGGACTCCAGGAGTGGTGGATAAGAATTTCCTGACCAGCGTGGTGTAGTGGTTAAGAGCGGTGGTTTGGAGCGGTGGACTCTGATCTGGAGAACTAGGTTTGGTTCCTCTCTCCTCCACATGTGCAGCGGAGGCTAATCTGGTGAACTGGATTTGTTTCCCCACTCCTCCACATGAAGCCAGCTGGGTGAACTTGGGTGAGTCACAGCTCTGTTAAAGCTCTCTCAGCCCCACCTACCTCACAGGGTGTCTGTTGTGGGGAGGGGGAGGGAAGGTAAGCTGGTTTAAGTCTCCCTTAAGTGGTAAAGTCGGCATATAAAAACCAACCCTTCTCCTCCTCCTCCTCCTCCTTCTCCCCCCACCACAGGGACTCCCTAGGTAGGAGGATGCTGACAAAAGGGTTTGTGATGTGCTTCATTTTGAAGTTAGGACCCACGGATGGGGGAGGGCACAAGGAGGAGCGGGCATTATTGGTCTCTGACCAGTCCCATCTGCTGGGACAATTCTGCCCTCATCCGATTGGATATGGCTGGCCAGAGGCTGGAGACTCACGTCTGACATGAAATTGCCACTGGATCTAGTCTAGAAGATACCACCTTAAAAGACAGCAGAAAGCGAAGCTTGCAGTTTGAGTTACAGATCTGCTTATATGACATGGCCAAACTGGCAACGCCGTCCAGCATTTACACAAAAATCTCCCAACGTAATAATCTTGGAATCCCCTTTGAAAACCCAGCAACCCGGGCTGTGTAAGCCCTGGTGTAGGATGGGTGTGGGGAGGCAGACGACACATTTGCAGGACACCCTTCCTCCCCCAACCCGCAAGTGGATCTACTGGAAACACAAATATGCGTTTCTGCATATAACCTGAGAGACTGATCAGAGCTCCACCTCCCTCGTCGTGAAAACACCCTGCTGGTTGCTGCTCCTGGGCAAATGAGGCTGGCGAGTGGGAAATGGGAGAGGGGAGGGAGGTGCCCAGGCAGGTAGCGGGTGCGTCTCTGAGCCAAGCCCAGTTTGCTCCCTCCCTTGAGAGTGGCATGGAAGATCTACCAGGGCAGCCCTCCCAAGGAGCCACACCCCGGCAGTTGGCACAGGTTGGGCAGAAGCCTTGCCCTCTGGGGTTCATTTCTGTCAGTGACTGGAGGGGGGCGGAGCTGCTGGAAGAGAAGAGGGGCTTCGACCTCTGGGTTCCGGAGCAAGAGGTTGTGCCGGGTGTGCCGGGGGCAAAGAAACCTGAAGGGTGACGAAAGAGAGCGTTTGGGGAGAAAGGGCCCCACTCCAGGCAGGGAGGGGAGGAAGAGTGTCTGGGGAAGGAGGTGTTCCTGGCCCGAGTGTGGTGTGGAAATCACTTTAAGTGCTGTGAAGTAATTCCACAGAGAAAGGAAAGGAGAAGGGAAGTAATTCCACGTTTTCTAGTTTGGGGCACCAGAGTATACCCACAGGCACCTCTGTGTGCCGGGTCATGGGACTAAGGTAGCCTAAAGTGTTGGATAAAATAAGATAAAATATCACCTGTGCTGTATGTGTTGATCAACTCAATATATGTATAGAAACTTTGTACCTTTCCTTAATACTAGTTTTCCCTCCAATCCCTTTCCCTGTGAAATGTAATAAAATTCTGTTGTTTTATTGTTGAGTAAAGCCTCTGGTGTCTCAATTGTCTGAGGTAAAGAGAAGTAGGTGACGTGGGAGAGATCCCCCCCCCTGCCTCACACAGGCAGTCAACCAAAACAAACCCATTCCTCTTCCCAGCTCAAGAGGAAGTGGATTTCAACCTATACAGGTTTGGGTTGGATAGGATCAGGGCCAGCATGCCAACTGCCCAGGCAGCTGGATGGTTACCCAGGGCGGGCAGGCACTTAAGTTGAGGGAAGCAGCTGCAGACAGAAAGAGCGGGGTGGGGGGTGGGGGCTATGTGTACAACCTATGTGCACCAGGATTGTCCCGGGTGAGGACTACCAAATGAGCAGTTGGTAGTTATAACTGAAACAGGTTTTATTACAGAAGAAAATAATAAAAATAAGAAATATATATTTCAAACAATGAACATACACACAAAGCATACAAAAGCTAACAATGAAAAGGGAGGAGGTTTGGATAGCATTTCCAGGAAGGGGGACGTTACCAGTTTTGAAGGGACATCCAGGGAAAGCAGCGCTAAGGAGGAAAACGACCAGCCTTTCCAGAAGCAAAGAAGAAAGCCTACATGGCAGTGGAGGGGTGGGGGGGTGTTGCACGGATCCAGGAGACACATCAGAACTAATAAAATGCACTTCAACGAAGACAAATGTAAAGTTCTGCATTTAGGTAGGAAAAATCAAATGCATAATTATAGGATTGGGGAGACTTGTCTGACAAGTAGTGTGTGTGAAAAGTATCTTGGGGTCTTAGTAGACCAAACACTGAACATGAGTCAGCAGTGTGATGCGGTAGCTAAAAAGGCAAATGCAGTCTTGGGCTGCATCAACCGAAGTATAGTGTCCAGATCACGCAAAGTGATGAAATCACTTTACTCCGCTCTGGTTAGACCTCACCTGGAGTACTGTGTTCAGTTTTGGGCACCACAATTTAAGAAGGATGTAGACAAGTTGGAACGTGTCCAGAGGAGGGCAACAAAGATGGTGAGGGGTCTGGAGACCAAGTCCTATGAGGAAAGGTCGAAGGAGCTGGGTATGTTTAGCCTGAAGAGGAGAAGACTGAGAGGGGATATGATAACCATCTTCAAGTACTTGAAGGGCTATCATATAGAGGATGGTGTTGAGTTGTTTTCTATTGCCCAAGAAGGTAGGGCCAGAACCAACCGGTTGAAATTAAATCAAAAGAGCTTCCATCTAGACATCAGGAAGAATTTCCTAACAGTTAGAGCGGTTCCTCAGTGGAACAGGCTTCCTTGGGAGCTCTCCTTCCCTGGAGGTTTTTAAGCAGAGGCTAGATGGCCATCTGTCAGCAATGCTGATTTTGTGACCTTGGGCAGATGATGAGAGGGAGGGCATCTTGGCCATCTTCTGGTCACTGGGTGTGTGTGTGGGGGGGAGGTAGTTGTGAATTTCCTGCATTGTGCAGGGGGTTGGACTTGATGACCCTGATGGTCCCTTCCATGATTCTATGATTCTGATGGCCAAAGGACCTACATTTATACCCAAAAATGGGTCCTGAGGCAGTATGAGGTATTCTGGCAGGAAAGCCAGAGAACCGGGAATCGATTGCTTTTCTGAGATTCCAACAAAGGGTAGGAAAGGCTTGGCGGGTCCCTTAAGTCCCAAGAAAATGTCTGGGCTGTTTCCCTGAATGCTGATTGATTGGAGGGATGGGTGCAGGCAGGGTGAGTCATGGTCTGCTCGGAGCACTGGTTAAATCACGTGAGGGTGACACAATGGAGTTTAGTTAGCCCTTTTGTCCAGCCAGGCACACCTTAAGGCCAGGGGGAGAGGTCAGCTGCCAACCTCCTTTTTGCCCAGGCTTGCACACAACAAAATGGATCCCCAAAAACTCCGAGGGGCATCCATTTTGTGGGAGCAGAGCCCTTCTCTGGTGTCAGTTTTAGGGACCCCCTGGCCTCCAGGAAGCTCTTTAGCGGGAGGAGGGCTCTGGCTGCTCACAGGATCACGGCACATTCCCAAGAGGTGAAGGCGGCCAGGGGCCTCAGTGTGAAGAGGGCAGAATACTGCCTGCCCCTCAGACACCCCTGCCTTCACTGCCTCCTAAGCTGGTGTGAAGAACACAAATCACTGCCAGCTGCCTGAGCCTCCCCAGATTCCCTTGGCCCCTGCCGTAGACTCCAAGTGGATTCTGCATCACCTGTTCCATTTCTGCTCCTAGAGTTACCAACCTCCAGGTGGCGGCTGGAGATCTCCTGCTATTACAACTGATCTCCAGCCGATAGAGATCAGTTCACCATGAGAAAATGGCCACTTTAGCAAGTGGACTCTATGGCACTGAAGTCCCTTCAAAAACCCCACCCTCCTCAGGCTCCACCCCAAAAACCTCCCACTGGTGGCAAAGAGGGACCTGGCAACCCTATCGGCTACTCATGGAAAGGCAGAAAGCTATGACAGCCCTTCAAGTACTTGAAGATGGTGCTCATATCCCCTCTCAGTCTTCTCCTCTCCAGGCTAAACTTACCCAGCTCCTTCAACCTTTCCTCATAGGACTTGGTCTCCAGATCCCTTGTCGCAGTAGCAATGATCTCATCCCCAGTACAAGGAGACACCTGTTTGCTATGTCATCCTTTGCTTGCAGTTTTAGTTTTTAGCTGATATAATCGGGGAAAGTTTTTGGGAAAGTTTGGGAAAGTTTTAAAAGGTTATTTTGATGAGATAGTTTCTGGTCTCCTATCTAGCTATTTCAGATATGTATTGATCATGTGATAAAGTGAACAGATGTGTTTATGCTGACTTGCTTATTATGATAGCCAACCAGGTACTTAGCAATAGTCACATGATTGTGATAAGTGGCTTCAGAGATTGATCAGACAGATAGGTTTTGCTATAACTATGCATGAATCTGAGCACCAAATCAGATTTCCTTGGACTGAAGGACCCTTGCTTGGTAAGATATTAGGATCCTTTTGGCTTAATTGATATTCCTTAAGAGCAATGAATAAGAGACTGAATTCTGATTGATTCTAACAGACAACTAGTTTTAATATGCATTAAAATAATGTTAGGAGAATTGATTATACTTGCCTGCTTAACTACATTCTGTATAAATTCAATAATATTAGTATTATATGTTATACTGTCTTGTTTATTAAAAAGAACCTTTCCTTTTGTTAATAAAAGTTAGAAAGATTCACACAGGTGTCAATTCATTTGCTGGTTACCTAAACAGAGAAACAAAGGACTTATGTCCTGAGAAAAATATTGTACTATCAAAAAGGTTGGATGAGGGGTTAAGCCTTTTCTAATTTGATAAAACAGGGAGGATTGTGATGCTGTGAATAGCGGCCAAGAGCAAAGCCTTGAGCTATTTTCAGTTCATAGTTCTCTGACGTTACAGGCCGAAATCCAGTCCGTTACACCCTCACCATCTTTGTTGCCCTCCTCTGGACACGTTCCAGCTTGTCTACACCCTTCTTAAATTGCGGTGCCCAGAACTAAACACAATACTCTAGGTGAGGTCTAACCAGAGCAGAGTAAAGCGATACCAGCACTTCGATTGATGTGGACACTATACTTCGGTTGATACAGCCCAAGACTGCATTTGCCTTTTTAGCTACCGTATCACACTGCTGACTCATGTTCAGTGTTTGGTCTACTAAGACCCCAAGATCCTTTTCACACACACTACTGCTCAGACAAGTCTCCCCCATCCTATAATCATGCATTCGATTTTTCCTACCTAAATGCAGAACTTTACATTTATCTTTGTTGAAGTGCATTTTATTAGTATTAGCCTAAGTCTCCAGCCTGTCAAGATCATCCTGTATTCTGGCTTTGTCTTCTACCATATTTGCTATGCCTCCCAATTGGGGGTTGGACTAGATGGCCTATATGGACCCTTCCAACTCTATGATTCTAAGATTAAAGGAGTTGAAAATAAAACAGCAACTGTTATCATCCCCCTGTATAGATCTGTAGTGTGGCCTCATATGGAATACAGTTCTGGTCACCGTATCTTAAAAAGGACATCACAGAGCTTGAAAAAGGACAGAAGAGGGCAACCAAGATGATCAGCGGGTGGGAGCACCTTGCCTACGAGGAAAGGCTGAAGAGTCTGGAACTTTTCCATTTCAAAAGGAGACGATTAAGAGGGAGCATGGCAGAGGATTATAAATTGTGCATGGAGTAAAAGAGTAGATAAAGAGAAATTTTTCTTTGAATTTTTTCAAAATGCTTGAACTTGAGGGCATCCAATGAAGCTGATGATCAGTAGATTCAGGATGGACAAAAGAAAATACTTCTTTGCACAGACAGTGATTAAAATATGGAATTTACTACTGGATAATGTAGCAGTGACCACAGAAATAGACAACTTTAAAACAAGATTAGACAGACTCATGGAGGAGAGGTCTATCAGTGGCTACCAGCCATGATGACTAAAGGGAAACTCCACGTTCGGAAGCAGTCCACCTCTGAATCCCAGTGCTAGAAGGAAACATCGGGGAAGGCCTCGGCCTCTATGCCCTGTTGCTGGCCCGCAAGAGGGACTGGTTGGCCACTGTGTGAGGTGGGATGCTGGACTGGATGGACCCTCATTTCTCTGGACCAGCAGGGCTCTTCTTACATTCGTATGATGTTACATATAACTGCATGCATGGGAAAGGGGAAGCGGTGAAGGATTTCAGACACGTGGGGGGGGAGATGCAAAACAGAGATAAAGCAGCACAGTAAGCATGCACAACCTGAATAAACTGGTTCCCTGGTGTAATGGCTTGCACTGGTTCACAGATCCTGAGACATATCAGCCTGACATGACCTATCCTGGAAGGGACTGGAATAGCCTCTCAAGTGAGACCAGGGCCCTGCGAAACCTTAAGGAGTTCCGCAGGGCCTGTAAAACAGAACTATTCCACCAGGCTTATGGTTGAGGCCAGCTACTGTTTCATATATATGATTATCGGCCTCCCCAACCCTCACCGTCACAGTATCTTAATTCTGCTCGCCTAGTTAAACCTTTTTACACTTAGAGGCGCCTAAGTAGTTCTAGGATTGGTTTTAGAATTTTAGAGCTATTTTAAAATGCTGTTTTAAATTGTTTTATTGATTAAATGGGTTATTATTCCCCTGTAAGCCACTCTGAGTTCGGTCTCGGCCGGGAAGAGTGGGGTATTAAATTGAAACAGTAAATAAAATAAATAAATAAATTAAAATCTCCAAAGATGGAGAGCCTACCTCCTCCCGAGGAAGCCTGTTCCACTGAGGAACTGCTCTACTCTGATCTGGTTAGACCTCACCTAGAGCATTGTGTTCAGTTTTGGGCGCCACAATTTAAGAAGGATGTAGACAAGCTGGAACATGTCCAGAGGAGGGCAACAAAGATGGTGAGTCTGGAGACCAAGTCCTACGAGGAAAGGTTGAAAGAGTGAGTATGTTTAGCCTGAAGAGGAGAAGACTGAGAGGGGATATGATAACCATGTTCAAGTACTTGAGGGGCTGTCATAGAGAGGAGGGTGCCGAGTTGTTTTCTGTTGCCCCAGAAGGTCGGACCAGAACAACAGGTTGAAATGAAATCAAAAGAGACACTGTCCTTCAGTGTTACTCCTCTGAAGATGCCTGCCACAGCTGCTGGCGAAACGTCAGGAAAGAAAATACCAAGACCACGGTTACACAGCCCGGATAACCTACAAGAACCAATGAAATCAAAAGAGTTTCCATCTAGACATGAGGAAGAGTTTTCTAACAGTTAGAGCGGTTCCCCATGTGGAACAGGCTTCCTTGGGAGGTGGCGAGCTCTCCTTCCCTGGAGGTTTTTAAGCAGAGGCTAGATGGCCATCTGTCAGCAAAGCTGATTCTATGACCTTGGACAGTTCATGGGAGGGAGGGCATCTTGGCCATCTTCTGGGCATGGAGTAGGGGTCACTGGGGGTGTGGGGGGGAGGTAGTTGTGAATTTCCTGCATTGTGCAGGGGGTTGGACTAGATGACCCTGGTGGTCTCTTCCAACTCTATGATTCTATGTATGTCAAAACGTTCTTCCTAATGTTTAGACCAAAACCCTTTTGATTTAAAACACTGAGAGACACTGTCCTTCAGTGTCACTTCTCTGAAGATGCCTGCCACAGCTGTGGGCGAAACGTCAGGAAAGAAAATACCAAGACCACGGTCACACAACCTGGATAACCTACAAGAACCGATGAACTCTGACCGTGAAAGCCTTCGACAATACCTTTTGATTTAATTTCAACCCATTGTTTCTGGTCCAACCTTCTGGGGCAACAGAAAACAGCACCCTTCTCTATATGACAGCCCTTCAAATACTTGAAGATGGTTATTATATCCCCTCTCAGTTGTCTCCTCTCCAGGCTAAACATACCCAGCTCCTCCAACCTTTCCTCATAGGACTTGGTCTCCAGACCCCTCACCATCTTGGTTGCCCTCCTCTGGACACGTTCCAACTTGTCTACATCTTTAGTGCCCAAAACTGAACATGATACTCTAGGTGAGGTCTAACCAGAGAAGAGTAAAGCGATACCATCACTTTCCATGATCTGGACACTATACTTCTGTTGATACCCAAAATCACATTTGCCCTTTTGGCTACCGCATCACACTGCTGACTCATGTTCACTGTATGGTCTGGTAAGACCCTTTGCACACATACTACCGCCAAGACAAGTCTCCCCCATCCTATAATTATGCATTTGATTTTTTTTACCTAAATGCAGAACTTTACATTTATCTATGTTGAAATGCATGTTATTAGTTTGAGCTCAGTTGTCCAGCCTGCCAATATCATCCTGTACCCTGGCTCTGTCTTCTACCATATTTGCTACCCCTCCCAATTTAGTATCATCTGCAAATTTAATAAGTATCCCCTCTATCCTTCATCCAAATAATTTATAAAGATGTTGAACAACACAGGACCCAGGCCAGATCCCTGAGGAACTCCACTAGTCACTCCTCTCTAAGTGGATGAGGAACCATTAAAAAGCACTCTCTGGGTGCGATCTGTCAACCAGTTACAGATCCACCTGACAGTAACAGGATCTAAACTACATTTTCCCAATTTGTCAACAAGAATATTATGTGGAACCTTATCAAAAGCCTTACTGAAATCAAGATAAACTATAGACATAGTTTCCCCTGATCCAGCAAGGTAGTAACTTTCTCAAAAAAGGAGATAAGATTTAGCCTGACATGACTTGTTCTTGAGAAACCTGTGCTGGCTCTTAGTGATCAGATCCATCCTTTCTAAATGCTCAAGGACTGACTGTGATGATTTGTTCTAAAACTAAAGCATGCCACTGCCTCACCTCCCTCACCAGTCATGCTGCTGTGACCCATTGCAGAAGGGGTTCCGTTTTTTTCTGCACTCCTCTCATTCTTTTTCCTGCACTGTCTCACTAGACTCCCTGCTTGCCGAAGCAAAAAAGCTTAACACGTATAGAATGTACAAACCTCTCAGCTTCTTACCAGCCCCCCAGGCCTGACCCCTAGGCTAAGAGCCACAGGGCAAGAGGAGGAGCCTTATACAGTCCAAGGCCCACCCAGCAGAAGGCGGAGCCAGCAGTCAGCCCCAGGCAATGCAGACCCTCCCCCAATCAACAACCATCAGCTTCCGCAATCACCTTCCACAATTAAGTTCAATCAGCACTCTGTCAGCTCTCTTTCTCCTTCCTACTCTGAGTCCAGCTGACTGACCAGCTACAGCCGCATCCATCCTGACAGTTCTGACCAGTTGACCACTGCATGAGACAGGATGGTGGACGAGATGGACCCCCACTGGGCTGATCCAACAGGGCTCTTCTGAGGTTCTTTTCGGGCACTGTGTCTGCCAGGGTAATCTTGCAGCCCGCCCCCCCTGCCCACCACCCCAATCAAGAACTGGCCTTGCGTTCCTATGGTGCTCCAGGCCCAGGAGAGAACGATTTGCATGCACCTCAGGAGGACTCACTTGTATGCCCGTTGTTCCGGAGGCTGAGCTTCTCTTCGGGAGGCAGATTGTAACCAGAAAGCTGGAGGGCTTTCATCTGGGGGGCAAAGAGGGTGGTGGCTGTGTCAATGTTGATGGGGGACTGCATGTGGCCCCCGCAGTCAGGGAAATCTGATACCCACTCTGTCTTGTCTGAAAGAAGAAAGCGGGCATGAGGAAGGCCTCGGAGAGCCTTGCAACCCATCCTTCTCTGGTGCCAAGGACTGTGCCCGGGCCACACTTGACAGGCCCCGAGAATGGGGTGGGGCAGGAGGGAGCTCACGCTGCCTATCACACCTCTCATTGCTTAAAAAAAGAGTGTCATGTTGTAAAAAGGAACTGCTGTAATGAGAATTTAGGAATATCCGTCATATTTTTCTCCCTCTACCATAATACTAGAACACGGGGTCATCTGCTAGAGCTGGAGGGTGAGAGATTCAAAACAGATAAAAGGAAGTAGTTCTTCACACAATGCATCGTTAAATGGTGGAACTCCCTGCCCCAGGATGTGGTGATGGCTGCCAACTTGGAAGGCTTTAAGAGGGGAGTGGACATGCTCATGGATGAGAGGGCTATCCATGGCTATTAGTTAAAATGGATACTGGTCGTGATGCACACCTATTCTCTCCAGGATCAGAGGAGCACGCCCGTTATACTGGGTGCTGTAGGAACACAGGCAGGACAATGCTGCTGCAGACTTGTTTGTGGGCTTCCTAGAGGCACCTGTTTGGCCACTGTGTGAACAGACTGCTGGACTTGATGGGCCTGGGTCTGATCCAGCTGGGCTTTGCTTATGTTCTTATGTTTTTTTAATAATCTCCAAAGAATTGATCCCATCGAAGGTCGTTAATAGGCTTTTTTTGGGTGGGGTTTTTTTTTTTTTTTTGGCATTTAACCCATTTTGGCTTGGGCCTAGAGACCCCGAACAGCAACAACTCCAGCAGCCATCTTGACAACCACAACCACAGCACAGCACCCTCCTCCTAGACACCAGCAGGTGCACTGTAGCCTCCCCGCCCAACATCAGTGCTTTCTTGACTGTATCATCCTTTGTTAATCTTTCCCATGGGAGCCATAGAGCAATCAACCCCCCAGGGGAGAGAGACGTGAGGTCTGTCCTCAGCCGAGACAGAAGAAGGGGGAGATGGCCTTGCCGGGGTGGGGTGGGGCTTCTGCACCTGTCTAGGGCAGTCAGAGCGGCATATGCCCCTGCAGGCTTTTGGGATGGGCCTGATCTGAGAAGGACCGCAGGCAGGAGGGCAGGGCAGGGGCATGTGAAGGACAGCAAGCTAATCATTAATCCTGGCAAGCCGGTTGGCCGGCAGCCCAGAGAAAGGGCAAGGACAGCTCCGGGGCCCTCACCTGCATAGCTCCAGTGCCTGGGCCCGTGGCCAGAAGGACCTGCGGAAGAAAGAAGGGGGACAAATAATCAGGAAACAAAAGAGACTCTATGCACCGCCCCCCTCCCCCACCCAAGGCTCCACTGCTCCCAGGGGAGCCCTATGAAGGTGGTGCGCCTAGGCGGAGTATTTTCTGGAAGGGGCAGTCTCTTCCGCAGCCCATTTTAGGTCAAAGGTGTGTGTGTGTGTGTGAGTGTGTGAGTGCTGCACAAACACCTGAGGCAGTACCAGGCAGGAGTTTTCTTTGGCAGAATCCATCTCCTCCACCCTTTCCTTACTACACTCTCCTCTGCTAGACTGTGGGTTGAAGACACTCCTGAAAGTCCACAACAATGGAGGCCCCGGTCAGGGTCACAGTTCACACCTGGGCCTCAGTTTCCCATCGGTCCTGCCAAAAGCAGGGATCTATTCAAGCAACTCTTGCCAATGGGAACTGCCAGTGGGAAACTGCCGGTGAGAATTGGGGGGGGGGGGCAGTGGGAACTGGGGGCGGGCCCAAACTGTGAGTCCGTATGCAGCTACTTGATCCTGCCACCCGCTCATGAATTCTCCTAAGGGTCAGGCGAGGGGCATTCTCCCAGACACGGCAGGCCCACCTGGACCCCAAGAATTCAAGCCAGCCATGGGAGCAGAAAACAAAGCCAGGATGGTGCTGTGCCAAAACGGAAGCTCAGCTGCCTTTTGGCAAACCCGGAGGACCCCAACAGCTTTTCACGGGAGGACCCCCAACACCATCTTCCAGCCCCCCCCCCCCCCAGCACTGAGCAGACAGGTGGGGAAGCAGAAAGGAGAGTGATGAAGCAGACCGGCAGATCATCGTGCAGGGGAAGGAGGAGGGGAAGCGGGGACGCGAGGGGCACCTGGAGGTCATGGGGGAGGGGCCTGCCCTCCTCCAGGCAGAGCTTTGGCATTGGGGCTGGATAGAGCCCCCCCCCCACTGGACTCCTCCCCCTGCCTGCCACAGACCAACAGCCCAGAGGAACCTCAAAGGGGTAAACACATGGGGCAGGTATGAAAAGTGAGGAATCCAGGAAAAGACGCTTGCCCAGCTCAGATTCAAAGTGCTGTACCATAGTACTTACAAAGAGCCCTGGAAGGTAGGCCACACTGCAGCCAGATAAATGGGGGGGGGGAGTCTTGCCTAAGAGCTCTTGGTGACTCTGTGGCAGAGGCGAGATTTGACACCAGTGACAGTGGGGGTGGGTTCTCAAGCTTCCTCTCCACAAGCACTGCAGTCCCAGTCTGACCTGCCCCCCCCACACACACACACACCTGAGAGTTAAAGTCCAGAGCAGCCCTTGCAGTGCACGTCTGGGTCAACAAGCGTCAGGCCTGAGCCTGCTGTGTGGACAACTGTGTAGACAACTGCCCACGCGGGGGCGGGGGCGGGGGGGGCTGCTTGGCCTTCATAAGAAGTGTGTGAAGGCAAGGTGGGGGGTTCAGGTTCCTCATCTTCAGCATAGTTACAACAGCAGATCTGGGCAGGCAAGAAATCTGGGAGCAGCTCCCATGGCCCCTCCCAGCCAACCTCTGGGCGGCACAATGCCTCTTGGTCTTCTGGTGTGGAATCTCTGGTGCTCCCCAAATGCCTCCCCCCTCCCCCCCCCCGCCCAGCGTTCTGCTCCCTGGAAATGCAGAAGGAAAGCAAAGAACCTCACTAAAAGGGGGACAGGGGCAGCCACGCTGGAGGGTCTGCTCTGATGAAGCAATGCTGAACTCAGGGGTGTGTGTGTGTGTGTGTGTGTGTGTGTGGAGGGGGGGGTTGAATTACAGCTCCCCCCCACCAGTGCCATTGTGAGGTGGTTCTCCAATAACTGAGCCAGTCTTTTTACAAGGATGGATGTTCAAACAGACTCAAAGAACCCCTCCCCACCATGCCTTCCTTGACATACTTCAGAACTTCCTTGCTGGGGTCGTGCTGTGTATCTCTTGAATCATTCCATTTTGCATAGTTTTTGAAAAGCCAGGAAAGGGGGAGCCTTCCTGACCTTGTCAGGCAAGCCAATCCACAAGGTGGGGGCCACAGATGAGAAGGCCGTGTGTACAGGCCGTTATTGGCCTTGCCCATTTGCAGGGTGGCACCTCCACAAGGCCCTGCTGAGATGAACAAAGCTGTCATGGTGGAGCAGAGGGAGAGAGGCGGCCCTGCAGGTATGAGGGACCAAAGCCGTGTAGGACTTTGTATGGGATAGCCAATACCAGGAATTCAGCCCGGTAACTGATGAGAAGTCAATGGAGTGACTGCAGAATGGGAGTAATACTCATGATCTGTCTGTGATCTTGGTTGCCAGCGTCACATCCTTAGTTAGGAACCTTTGATGATCTGCCTGATAACCACCTGATAACAACTAAGCTGCAGCATTCTTCACCAACTGGAGACTCCAAGAGGACTTCGATGGAAGACCTATGTGGAGCGCATTATGGTAGTGTAGTCTCCATGCCATATTCACCCTCACCTTCAGTAGAAGCATGGTCACACCATGGTTTGGGCTGAATCTCCAACCACGAAACAAGACCTCCCCTCAAAGGCTCTGTGCAAAAGATTAACCCCAAGGTGGCACCTCTTCCATGTGTTGAGTCCATCACAATTTGATAGAGGCCCAGGGCGGCCAAAGAGGCTATAAATTCTGTGGTGGATAGATCCCGTGAGGAGCATTCAGCATGAACGTTGAAGTCACCCCGATCCATCAATCCAGGTGTCTCCAGTGCCACATCCGAAAACAACTCTGCCGGCTCAGAGAGGGTGCCCACTGGGGAACGAGGGGACTGGCAATCAGGCGGGATCTGTCCTTAGTCTCCAATGGGAGGAGGGGGGCACAGTCAGTGCCGGCTGCAGATTGGACTTGGAGTCTGCAGAAGCTGAAGTGCTCGCAGGTGATCACGGCAACCCCTCCTCCCTGGCCACCTGTGTGGGGTTGGTGGAGGACCGCCTGACCAGGCAGAGTTGATTGGGACAGACATACCATGTCATTTTCTTCCAGCCATGTCTCTGTTATGCAAGCCAGGTCAATTTCTTTTTTCTGTAATATCCTGGAGCAGTGTGCAACTTTATGCCTCACTGATCTCGCATTGCACAATATTAGCGTAGATGTGGGGGAAATAAGGGCCCTCGCATGGTTCGTTCTCAGGATGCTAGGCTAGATAGGCAGGAAGCATCCTTGCCACATAGTGGTTGCCTTTGAAAAGTCCCACCTCCATATCGACCAGCTCCCACCTGCACTGTAGTACTGCATTCATCAGACTCCTGCTCCAGGTGAAGACTGCCCCCCAGAACCACTAATTGCCTCTGGCACACCCCACATTTGAGCATGCTGGTGTCCACAGAGAAGCCACACAGCAGCCCAGGCCAGCAGTCGTGATGTGTTGATGTTAGCCTTGTTCTGTGTCCTGCTCCTGTTTTCCAGGTACGTAACTGGTGTGACTTTCCCCTCTCCAATAATGGGGACCTTCTTCCATGCTTTGCATTCAATGGTTAGGGCCCCGGCTGCACACCCCAGCCAAGAGCCACAGGCCAAGAGCCTCACACCTCAAAAGAGGTGCTGCTGGCCCTTTGGGAGCTGGAGAAACAGCACTCACTCCTCACTGCGCGCAACGCAGCACGGCCCAACAAGCCACTTGCTGTTCTTTTTTGTTGGCTGAAACTTATTTGACTGCATTATCTGGTGCACTGATTGCTTAGTTTCTTTTCAAATGATGATGTTTCATGCTTCGCCTTTGTCATCAACTGCTTTTTAGAGCTGACTGGAACAAAAAGGAGCCTAAAAACAAAACCACACCCAAGCAGTTTTTTCTTTAAATGTGTGTATGTGGGGGGGGGCACATTATGACTCCCACCCTGCTGAAAGCCCTTTCCCCACCCTAGTCAATTACATATGGACTGGATATAGGCTTTTGCCAGCTCTGGGTTGGGAAATTCCTGGAGATTTAAAAATGGAGCCTGGGGAGGGCAGAGTTTGGGGAGGGGAGGGGGCTCAGCAGGGATGTGATGCCACAGAATCCACCCTCTGAAGCAGCCCTTTTCTCCCAAGGAACAAATCTCTGCAGCCTGAGAGAACTCCAGGCCCCACCTGGAGGTTGGCAACCCTAACTGGAAGTCACACAAGGACCACTGTGGAAAGGTGAAAATGTCTGTGACACCCGCAGGCTGCCCTCAAGTGCTCCCTGCGAAGGACGATGCTGCAAATCCCGGCACTTGTGTGGGCTCAACCTTGAGGTGCTCAAGTTCAAGCACAGTGCTCAAGTTCTGGATGTAACACACACACACACACACACACACACATCAATATTCTTTGTAACATTTTCCTACTATTTTCATTCTAACTTTTTGATTGCTGTTTTCATCACCAACAATCCATAAAAACCTCCACAAGCACTCACTGAGAATGTAAAAAAGAATGCTTTTTAAGAACCTTTTCCAAACATTTCCTAAAAAGTCACTGTTAGATTTTGAGTCCAGCGGCACCTCAGAGGCCATCAAGGGTTTCAGGGCATGAGCCTTGCGGGACTCAAAAGCTCCCTCTGTCAGATGAAAGTCCTACACCTGGAAACCCTTGTTGGTCTCTAATGGTGCTGCTGGACTCAAAACCTAACTGTTCTACTGCAGACCAACACGGCCACCCCTCTGAAACGGAAAAGCCATCACTACTGTTCAAAGACACACACCGGAGGAATTGTTCACAGGAAGTCTCACATCTCTCACGCAGTGAGCAGGCAGGACAGGGGTCAGAGGCAGAACAGAGTGGGAGAACCTTTTGGGAGCTCCTCTTGATGGACCATGGAGTTCAACTTACACCTAGTGCCGAGGACGCAGCACCTCTGGATGCAGGTGGCAGAGGAGTGGTGTTTTGGGCTCGAGTGTTAGAAGGTTATCCATCCCACCATGAATCAAACAGCAGTTCTGTGGGGTTATTTCAAGCAGATCCCATAGGGATCTTATGTACTTTAGGACATTTTGGCTGGTCTTGATAACAACTACTTTTGTTATTTTGATTTTTTTTTAAAAATAGACCAATATGGCCACCTGTTTAAAACATTTGTATGCTGCTTTCCAAGAAACCTGCTTGAGGTGGCTAGCAATAAAAATAAAACAATAAAAAATCCAATTAAAGCAATAAATCAACAAAACTAATCCTCCAGCAATAAAACCATCACTATAGTCAATTAAACCAATAATACTTCAGCATAATTCTGTCCAGGGAGGGAAGCTTTTTGACTCTCAAAAACATCCACCCGGAAACTCTTGTTGGTCTCTGAGGGTGCTGAGGGACTTGAGCCTAACTGTTCTACTGTAGACCAACATGGCCCCTGCCCTCTGAAAATAAAACAATTAGGAGCATAAAAGCGCATCATAAAAAACACCGGCTAGGCAGGGAACGCAGGCTAAAGATCACAAAAGCAACAAACAACTAAAAGGTGAGGTGAAACTTCAACTAAAAATCTGGGTGAACAGAAGTGTTTGACGCCGGCACCCAAATGTTCACAGGGTAGCCACCAGGTGGGCTTGAAGATGTGGTGCAGGTCAGAGCATTGGACTGGGATCTTGGGCGGCCCAGGTGGGCTGGGTCGGACCCTTCGGCTGCCAGCGCTAGAAGGGTGTAACCAGCCTGGCAGTGGCTCTCCAGAGCCTGGGGCAGAGAAAGGCCACCACCTGGCAGAGGCTGCTGGGGACTGGACCGAAGGCCTGCTGCAGGCTCTGCCACTCAGCCACAGCCCCCCCTCCCTGGAAACATTTTGGCAGCCGGGGCAGATCTTTCAGAACAGGGATGAGGCCCATGAGCTGGCCGCCTCCTCCTTCACAGCACCCTTCACAGCTCCGCTGCTGCCCACCTTTTCTCTTGGAAAGGGAGGGGCTGCGGCGGAGAGGGGGGTGGGGGAAGGGGTGGCGCTGCCGCCCCCCCCCCCCACTGCTCTGTCCACTTCTGTAGCTACATTAAAGTAACACGCGACACACCGAGAGTAGCCGGGTCAGAGGGGAAAAGTCCCCAACGCTGGCAGCACAGGCAGGGCTCCGCTCTGCCCGCTAGCCCCCCCCCCTCCGCCCGCCAGGCGGCCCCATTCCTCTGCTGGGGGGACTCGCTGTGGCTCCTCCGTAGACTAAGGCGCTGCGCCTAGCGCCCCACCCCACCCCCCCTGCCCCCCGCTCCGGAGCTGCTTGGAGCCACTGGGGCGGATTGTGAGGTTTCCCTGGCGGCCGCGGCGGGGGGAGGTCTGCATCTAGGACTCCGGCGGAAGGGACCTGTGGCCCTGATCCATTCCCACCACTCGCGGAAGGACCCGCCTGGCCCCTTGGCAGAAGAGTTACCCGCACTGTGCGGGGGAGGGGGGAGGGGGGCTTCCCGCCAGGTGCCAGTTTGAGCAAGGGGTAGGAAGTGGCCGGAGCTCTGCCTCCTCCCCGCCGCGGCCCACGTCCAATGCGTGCCTGCTTGGGGGAGGGGGGGCGCTCGGACCCCCCAGGTCTACAAGCCCGAAGGCTGATGGGTTGCGAACCGGCTGCTGTGGACGGGGCGCCCCGGGACCCGCACCCCCCGGCCGCCCCGCTCTCACCCACCGGCGGCGCGGGCGTCTTCCGAGGCGCAGGCGGCCCGGGCCAGCAGCAGCAGCAGCAGCCCGAGCGGGAGCCCCGCGCATCTCCGCCGCGCCCCGCGCATCGCCGTCGAGGCTCTCCGCGCACCGGCCCAGCGGCAAGGGAGAGGGCGGGGCGGCGGGAGGCGAGGCGAGGCGAGGCGAGGCGGGCCGCCCGACGGGACGGAGCGCCCTCCCTGCGCCACGCGGCTCCGGCCGCTCTCCGGGGGCCACGGGCGCTTCTCGGCGGCTGCGGGGTTGCCCTCCCCCACCCCGAGCCGCGCTACGGACGCACAGAGCCCCCAACCCCACAGCCCCACTCCCCCCAGCCCTTTGCTACGTTGTCACCGACACCCCCACCCCCCACCCCCGCAGCCCTTTCGCACTTGGCCCGGACGCTGCCCTCCCCTTTGGCCGTCCCCATCACCAGCAACCCCGAGGGAATCTGCCCCCTCCCCGGAATGGGGGGAGGGAGGAGGAGGGGCGCGCAGCGCAGGAAGGCAGGACGCTCCGCTCCTGGCCCTGGCGGGACGGGGCGCAGTGCAATCCTATGCAGAGCTACTACCGGGCGGTACTTGCCCCATGGCTTCGGGTGGCGAAACCGGCGCGCGGGGGGGGGGGTGTGTGTGCTGCAGCCCCGCCTCCCCCCGCAGTCCGGGTCCAAGTGGGGCCCTGCCATCCCCGCCCTGCCTGGCTGCCGGGGGCCGGGTGGTCCCGCGCCCGTCCTTCGCAGCGCCTCCCTTCGGTTGGCAAAGAATCCGGGCCAGAGGTCCGGCCAGGCTTGGCTCGCCTGCCCGCTGCTTCAGCCCCAGCCCAGCCCTGGCACGAGTCCCGCGCCAAACCCATGGCGCCCCCTCCACAGGAGGAAGGGGCTTTGGGACCCCCGGGCTCCCCTTCCATCTGGCCGAATAAAGACCCACTCCAGTTGACCAACTGGTGGAAGCGGCAACTCTCTTGTCTAGCCCTGGAAAGGCCCCGCCCCAACACAACATCTCAGGAGAGCAGTTTCATACAGAATCCGCCCCCACCCACCCCCAAGTGCTGGGGTGCTGACCGCACACCTCCCTCACATTAATACAACTGGCAAGCCCCAAAGATTCCCTGTGGTGTAAAACACTTCCCCTTCAGCGGAGGGATATGGCTACCCAACACAATTGTCATCTTGACAATCCAGGGACACACTCACACAGTCTTTATTTTATGGCTCACACTTCCACACCTACACATTGTAGGGAGGTTGCCATATGCGATTGAAGACAGAAGCAGTTGTGTCCTGCCTTCCCACCCAATTAAAGGCAGGAATTACATTGTTTATGAACGGGCAGTTCCCCAAGCACTTTTCATGCCTGATGCCCAATGAGAAGATTTAGTTCATGTTTCTCACCCCCACCCTCAAGCCAGTCCCTCTGCGCTGGAGCAAAATGCGAGTGAAAGGGGAAAGGGGACCCGCCTGATTTGATTGCAGTTCTCAGGCGCATGAGCCATTTAGCTTGCACAGAAATGTCCTGGGCAGCACAGACTTGGTTGTGTGGATGCCAGGGGAGAGACTGAAGAGACACTGAAGAGTCTTTGCGCTTGATACACCAAGCCCCCTCCTACTTCTAAAGATACCAACCAACAGCTGCTCTGTCATGCTCTGGCATTCGAGCCTGGTCCTACAAAGGTGGCCAGCTGAGGGCTCTGTCCAGGAGAATTACAAGAAGCAGAATCCCATGGGGCCGACTGGGTGAACTGAGGAAGAAGGCTAGAGAGGAAAACCAGGTCCTGGCCTTTAGTCTGCCGAAGCAAAACCCCAAAAGGAGTCTTTTGGCCTGCAGTGTCGCAGGTGGGGACCTGCTGTTTGTGTGCAAGCACAACAAAGAGCTCCCCGGGCCTGTCTGGCTGGACCTGCGTGTGGAACCAGCACCAGTTCTGAGGACGCTGCCTTGGAGGTCCTTGCCTTTAACCTTCTGCACAGTAGCCTAAATTTCTCCTGCCGGACTACGTTGGTGTTGTTGCCAACATGCACCGAGACCACTCACTCGTCCCCTGCATTATCAGCCTATCTAGACAGCACATCCCACTTTCATCACTAGGGATAAAGGACCAGCAGCATAACGTGTTGAGAATTCTGGAAAAACCTCCCGTCTACTTCCTTGCTAGTGAGGCGGCTGTGGTAGATAGATGCTTCAGTCATCTGGTTTTGAAAAGACAAGGGTGAATTGAGTTAGATAGGAGAGCAGTCGTTGCGTTAGGAATTGGAAAGGCAACGGAAGTATCTTACTTGGTGGGGGAGAGGAGAAACTTATCATTTGACACTGTACCATCAAAAGGTAATTTGTAAAGTCTCCCTGTGTCAGGCCTGCTCTCTGCGTTTAGGGATAGTTTTGGTTTCTCACAAATGCTCTGTTTTCCTAACGATGGCATTCCTCTTAGGCTTTGAAGCTCGCGGGAGCTCGTGGGAGCCTAGCCCGTTGGACTGAGGGGTTACCATGCCAACCTGTGCTATCATGATATGACCTATTCCCCCATATATTCCGTTGTATGTCCCTTTTGCTCCATTCCTGCCTTTTTTACTTCTGCAAGCTCTGAATGCCTGTATGATCTCCATTAAAGTCAACTCTATTTTGGACTACCTGTCTGCGAGTGTTGCTTGTGGGAGTACATCGGGAACAAGCGCTTACACCCTGATAAGGCAGATGGGCACGTGGGGACTTTTGATCACTGCAACCAAAGCAAAGGTTATGTTAACTGGAAATCATGAAGGAATACCATCAATTGACTTTTAGGTGGAGAAAGAGGTGCCTTCCCCCCCCCCCCGGTGCACCACTGAGCAAGCATGGTGTAGTGGTTAAGAGCGGTGGTTTAGAGCAGTGGACTCTGATCTGATGAACTGGGTTTGATTCCCCACTCCTCCACATGAAGCCAGCTGGGTGACCTTGGGCTAGTCACAACTCTCTTAGAGCTCACTCAGCCCCACCTACCTCACAAGGTGTCTGTTGTGGGGAGGGGAAGGTGACAGTAAGCCGGTTTGATTCTGCCTTAAGTGGTAAAGAAAGTCGGCATATAAAAACCAACTCTTCTTCTACTACTACTTGGCCCAAACTCTGGTCGGCCCCTGTGTGAGGCAGGATGCTGGACCAGATGCACCCTCATTGGTCGGATCCAGCAGGGCTCTCTTGGAGTTCTTGAGGGCAGAACTAAAAAGGCAAATGCAGTCTTGGGCTGCATCAACAGAAGTATAGTGTCCAGATCACGTGAAGTGATGGTATCGCTTTACTCTGCTCTGGTTAGACCTCAACTAGAGTACTGTGTTCAGTTTTGGGCACCACAATTTAAGAAAGATGTAGACAAGCTGGAACGTGTCCAGAGAACGGCAACAAAGATGGTGAGGGGTCTGGAGACCAAGTCCTATGAGGAAAGGTCGAAGGAGCTGGGTATGTTTAGCCTGAAGAGGAGAAGAGAGGGGATATGATAACCATGTTCAAGTACTTGAAGGGCAGTCATATACAGGAGGGTGCCGAGTTGTTTTCTGTTGCTCAAGAAGCTAATCTGCATGGCTATTGTTGACTGTAGCCTTTGTTAGTCTGGAGGTTTTTCAGGGCAGGAAGCCAAGCCTTATTCATTCTTAAACTCTCTTCTTTTCTGTTAAAGTTGTGCTGATGTTTATGAATTTCAATGGCTTCTCTGTGCAATCTGACAAAATAGTTGGTAGAATTGTCCAGTCTTTCAGTGTCTTGGAATAAGACCCTGTGTCCTGTTTGGGTCAGTCCATGTTCAGCCACTGCTGATTTCTCAGGTTGGCCAAGTCTGCAGTATCTTTCATGTTCTTTTATCCTTGTTTGTATGCTGCGTTTTGTGGTCCCGATGTTCCACAGCTGCAAGGTATACGATATACTCCTGCAGAGTTGAGGGGGTCTCTTTTGTCTTTTGCTGATCGTAGCATTTGTTGTATTTTCTTGGTGGGTTTAAACACTTTGTAGGTTATGTTTTTTTAGCTTTGGATTTCACACATTACCAGATCATTTCAGGATACAATGCTTCCATATTAACATACCACACTCTCATTAGTACATTATCTTGATACTTACAGGACAATGATTAGCACATTACGTCTGCAGGACAGTACTCAGCTCAAACCCAACCCCTCTCTGACTCTTCCTACACACTTGACACTGAGAGACACTGTCCTTCAGTGTTACTCCTCTGAAGATGCCTGCCACAGCTGCTGGCGAAACGTCAGGAAAGAAAATTCCAAGACCACGGTTACACAGCCCGGATAACCTACAAGAACCAATGAACTCTGACCGTGAAAGCCTTCGACAATAACATAATAAATTTTCAATTAAAAGTTCTCTATTATAAAAATATATATTCAAATATTATTCTAAGTTTAATGTTTAACTAACAGTTATGATTAAAGTTTATTTTCAAATTCTTTAATTTTTATTTTGAACCTTGGGGTCCCTGCACCGAACAAAAAAGTCCTAGTGGTCCCTGGTCAAAAAAAGGTTGGGAACCACTGGTCTAGACATTAGGAAGAATTTTCTAACAGAGCGGTTCCTCAGTGGAACAGGCTTCCTCGGGAGGTGGTGAGCTCTCCTTCCCTGGAGGTTTTAAAGAAGAGGTTAGATGGTCATCTGTCAGCAATGCTGATTCTGTGACCTTAGGCAGATGATGAGAGGGAGGGCATCTTGGCCATCTTCTGGTCACTAGGGATGTGTGTGTGTGTGGGGGGAGGTAGTTGTGAATTTCCTGCATTGTGCAGGGGGTTGATGGCCCTGATGGTCCCTTCCAACTCTATGATTCTATGATTAACTCCTCAATTCCAACTTTTCCTCAGTTTTTTCTTGCGAAGCGGTGCTCAACATGGCAAAAACAGAACACATGATGAGGGAAGGGATTTTCAGCCAAGGATTGGCATTGGGGTAGTGCACAAACACCTAGTTTCTTTAAATGAAATAAAGTCCTCAGGGCCAGATGAATTGCATCCAAAGGTACTCAAAGAACTTGCAGATGTAATTTCTGAGCCTCTGTCCATTATTTTTGAGAAGTCTTGGAGAACAGGTGAGGTGCCAGAAGACTGGAGGTAGGCAAATGTTGTCTCCATCTTCAAGAAGGGGAAAAAGGAGGATCCTACCGACCCATCAGCTTCTATACAGGGGGAAGTTTTTGAACAAATAATCAGTCAGTCCTTGAGCTTTTAGAAAGGATGGATCTGATCACTAAGAGACAGCACAGGTTTCTCAAGAACAAGTCATGTCAGGCTAATCTTATTTCTTTTTTGAGAAAGTTACTACCTTGCTGGATCAGGGGAGTGCTGTAGACATAGTTTATCCAGATTTCAGTAAGGCTTTTGATAAGGTTCCACATAGTATTCTCATTGACAAATTTGGAAAATGTGTTTAAGATCCTATTTCTGTTAGGTGGATCTGTAACTGGTTGACAGATCGCACCCAAAGAGTGCTAGTTAATGGTTCCTCATCCACTTGGAGAGGAGTGACTAGTGGAGCTCCTCAGGGATCTGGCCTTTGTTGTTCAACATCTTTATAAATGATTTGGATGAAGCAATAGAAGGGATGCTTATTAAATTTGCGGATGATACTACATTGGGAGGGGTAGCAAATAAGGTAGAAGACAGAGCCAGGATTCAGGATGATCTGACAGGCTGGAGAATTGGGCTAAAACCAATAAAATGCATTTCAACATAGAGAAATGTAAAGTTCTGCATTTAGGTAGGAAAAATCAAATGCATAATTATAGTATGGGGGAGACTTGTCTCAGCAGTAGTGTGTGTGAAAAGGGTCTAAGGGTCTTAGTGGACCAAACACTGAACATGACTCAGCAGTGTGATGCGGTAGCTAAAAAAGCAAATGTGATCTTGGGCTGTATCAACAGAAGGATAGTGTCCAGATCACGCAAAGTGCTGGTATTGCTTTACTCTGCTCTGGTTAAACATCATCTGGAGTATTGTGTTCCTTTCCAGGCACCGCAGTTTAAGAAAGATGTAGACAAGCTGGAACTTGTCCAGAGGAGGGCAACCAAGATGGTGAGGGGTCTGGAGACCAAGTCCTATGAGGAAAGGTTGCAAGAGCTGAGTGTTTAGCCTGAAGAGGAGAAGACTGAGAGGGGATTTGATAACCATCTTCAAGTACATGAAGGGCTGTCATATAGAGGAGGGTGCCGAGTTGTTTTCTGTTGCTCCAGAAGGTTGGACCAGAACCATGGGTTGAAGTTAAATCAAAAGAGCTTCCATCTAGACATTAGGAAGAATTTTCTAACAGAGCGATTCCTCAGTGGAACAGGCTTCCTCGGGAGATGGTGAGCTCTCCTTCCCTGGAGGTTTTTAAGAAGAGGCTAGATGGCCATCTGTCAGCAGTGCTGATTCTATGACCTTAGGCAGATCATGAGAGGGAGGGCACCTTGGCCATCTTCTGGGCATGAAGTATGGGGGTGAGGGTGGGAGGTGGTTCGGAGTTTCCTGCATTGTGCAGGGGGTTGGACTAGATGACCCTGGTGGTCCCTTCCAACTCTATGATTCTATGATTCTCCTCTCTTAAAATCCCACCCCCAATGCCCACCCCCACCCACTGTGTGTTTTCTGGGTGCAGGAGAGGGCAGGGGACAGGCGGCTAGTCCTGACCTTCCAGCTGAGGAGGACTAGAATCCAGTGCTCAGGAGAGCAGAGGCTGCCTGCAGCCTTAGTCCGAATCCCTGTCTTGTGTGGGAGGTGGTGGTGGGGGGTTCGTTTCCACGCGCCAGGGAACGTTCACTGGGACGGCTGCGGCTTCCTTACGCCAGGTTTTGTCTGAAAGGGGAAAGCAGGAAGGAGAAAGCTTTTGGGACGCCAAAGCCAGCTGCCCCTTTCTGTTTTGGGACCAGGCGCATCGGAGAGTTGTGCCACCCTGTGGCTTGATGGCAGGTTGTCTCTAAACACCTGCCTGAGCCAGTGGCCGCCTCCCTCCCCAGAGGCCCCAGGCCGCCACCGGGCAGGGGTGTGCAATGACAGTGGGCTGGCGTGATGAAATGCCCGCCACGTCTGATGCCCGATCAGCAATATGTGACCCTGGGACAAGCACCTCCGGCGTTGCCCCACCCCCAGGAAACAGGGGGGGAATCCTGGGGGGGGGGACTCTCTGCAGTCCCCTTCCAACTTTCAAAGGCCGCCATTTCACAGGGCGGGGGCAGAGACCCGGCCTCTGAAGTCCGGGGGGGGGGGGGAAGAGCAGGTCTACCACCCAGAGAAGTTCAAAGGGCTGATGCCCATCAGATGCCCGCTGGGGCACTCCCTCCCTCCCTCCCTCCCTCCCGCGCTGCCCACGGCCCCTGCGAAACGGCTCTTTCAACCAGGTGGTCTTGTCCTTTGGGCTTTTCTGGGGGGGGGGATCATCAGAACGGACGTGGCCCCGGAACCCCCCTGTCTCCCCCGGGGGCCAAAGCCGTGGCGGCAGGGGGCGGCGGCTGGGACAGGCGAGGCGGCTCCGGGCCGGGGCTTCCGTGCCCCCCGCCCCCGCCCGCCCCCCATGCCGCGCCGGAGCCGCGGTCCGCGCCGGGCTGGCCACCAGCAGCGCCCGCTTCTCCCGCCCCCCGCGGGGACGGGCCGGGGGAGGCGGGGTCCCGGCCCTCGCCAAGCCCCCTCCCCGCGCCCGGCTGCCGGGGGAGGGGGGGAGGAGGAGGAGGGGGGGAGGAGGAGGGGGGGCGGCGCTGTGCCTCTGCCAGGAGGGTCTGCGGCGAGCAGCGCCCGCCCCCGGGCGGAGCCAGCCGGGCAGGGAGGGGCCGAGCCGGCCGTTTGAACGCCGGGCGCGCAGGCGGGGAGGCTCCCGGAGCCGCGGAGAGCGAGCGAGGAAGGAAGGTGGGCGCTCGGTCGGTCTCCCCGGCCAGCGCTTCCGTGCGGCGCAGCCGCCTCTGCCCCGCCGTCGGGGGCTGCGTGCCTGCAGGCAGGGGGCTGGGGCGGGCGGGCGGGGGGTCCAGCGGGCCGCTTGCCCCAAGGGCGTGGGGGGTGGGGGCAGGCAGGCAGGCGAGGGGAGGCAGGGGCCGACCCCCGCCCGCCGCTCCGAGCCGGCGCCGGTGCCCCGGGCCCCCCAGCGCCCTGCCGGCCTCCCTCCTCGCGTGGCCAGCCCCCCCCCCCCCTGCCTGGCCTGGCCCGGCCTGGCCGCGAGGGTCGCGGCGCTTCCCGGCCTGGCCCGGAGCTCGCCCACCCCACGACCCGCGCTGGGGCTGCGGGGGAGGGGGAGGGCGCCCGGCCTCCCTCCCCCCCTCCCCCGGTGAGGTCTCAGCAGGGGGGAGCCTGCCGAGGCCCCCTCGCAGGCCTGGTGGTGAAGCTGTCGAACCGCCAGCGTCTGTCCCAAGGCCCCCAAGGGGGGGGTCTCCACCCTGGCTGCTGCAGCCTCGCTGGCCTAGCCCCCCCCCTCGGAAGCGTAGGAGTATCATCGAGCCGGAAGGGGCCCCGCAGCCCCCCTAGACCCCCCCCCCGCCCCAGGCAGGCTCAGCCCCGAGCATCCCTGGCAAGCGTTTGCCCAGCCGCTGCCTACAGACGGGCAGGGCGGGGGGCGCTCCCCCCTCCCGAGGCGGCCGATCCCCCCGTCCAGCCAGCCGCCCCGTGAAAAACGCTTTCCGAATATGCAGCCCGTCACTTTCCCCCCGCGACGGAAACCCCTTGTTGCCCCCCCCCGCCCGCCCGGTGACCCTCTGCCGCCCGCAGGAGCCGCTCCCCGCCCGCCCCGGAGTGGCCGCCCGCGAGCACCAGCCCCGGCGGCCCGGCGGGGGTCTCGTCGCGCTCCGAGGCAGCCTTCGCCGCTGGAGGAGCCGCGGGGCGGGGCGGGGCGGGGCGGGTCGGGGGCTGCAGGACAGCCCGCCGAGGGTCTTCCCAGAGGCCTTCTCTTTCCGCAGGCGCGCGATGGCCGCTCTGGCGCCGGCGGGGCCCGGGGGCAGCGGCGCCCCGGCGGAGGAGCCGCGGGCCCGGGGGGAGAGGGAGCGGCGCCGCGCGGCGAGGCAGACGGCGGCAGCGGAGCGGCGCTACCTGGAGCGGCTGGAGCTCGTGGCCACCGTGAGCAGCCCCCCATTGGGCCCCTCGGGCGGGGGCGATTTGGCTGAGCGCCCCTGGGGGGGGAGCCTCCTGCGGTGGGGGGCAGCTCGGAGGCGCGGCGGCCCCCCCGGGCCTCCCTCCCACCACTCCCTCTGGCTGGCCTCCGCGTCCCCTGCTTCGGCAGGGGTTCAGCAGGAGGAGAGAGCCCAGCAGGCCCAAGGGGGCGTCGTGGGGGGGGGGCCGGGCCGGGCCGGGCCGGGCGGAGGAGGCACAGCTGGTGTGCCGGTTCCCTGACAGTCGCCTGGCCTGAGGCCTGCTGAACAGTGTGGCTGAGATGAGGAGGGGGTCAGTGGGCTCGAGAGAGAGAGAGAGAGAGAGAGGTGCCTGGACATACCCGCCTCTTCCCCCAGCACGAAGTGGTGGCCATCGTCGCCTCCCTCCTCTCTGTATAAGCAGGCCCCCCTCTTGAAAGGGGGGTGCTGGCCCTGGGGTGGGAGGTGTCCGGTTGCCATGGTGGCGAGGCGCCTGAGCCAGCGCCCTGCTTCCCCACTGCTGCTTGAGTGCCTCTGGTGCTGCTGCTGCAGACCCAGGCCTTTGTGCTGGTGCCTGCTTGGGGCCCGTGAGCTTGCCAGTGCGGGTGGTGACATGGGGCTTGTGTGGGTTTCTCTCGCTCTCTCTCTCCTGCTGCAGTTCTTCGTGGCCATCCTGAAGGCCAAAGGGACCCTGAAGCCAGCGGCACTGGAGGCCCTCTTTGGGCCCTGGGAGTCTCTCTGCTCCGCCAGCAGGTGAGGGGCCCGCTCGGCCCGTCTTTGCCAATGGGCGGGGAGAGGGGGTTGGGGAGAGGACCACCAGCCCAGGGCTTCTTGGACAAACTTGTAGCAATGGGCTGGGGTGGGGGAACACGCTTTGTGATGGGATGGGAAAGACTCTTTCCCTTGCCAGGTTCTCAGCTACTTCTTGAGGAGTGAGTATACCCATGCTCTGTTTTTTGGAAAGACAAAAAATCTGGCCAGTCTAAATGTTCACAAAAATTATTTTTACTGCGAACTGCATATGATTTCCTCCTGCTAGTTAGGTGCAACTGTTCCTGTAGGCTGAAAATGCATTGCTCAGTGCCGGTAGCTGGCCCTGTATGCAACAGAAAACAAGCTGCTCTCAGCCTGACGGAGGAAATCAACTTCAGGGGTGGGGCGGCTAGTGGGGAAGATCCATCGGCCAGTTCCAGCCTGAGGTGTGAGGTGTGAGGAGTCGGTCAGAGGTCCTTAGGGGCTGATCTTCACCTGTTGGATGGGATTCTTGCCCGGTTGAAGGTACAGAGGCAAGAGGAGCCGTCACTCAGTGGCAGAGCATCTGCTTGGCATGCAGAAGGTCCTCGGTTCAGTCCCTGGCACCAGGCGTTAAAGGCTCAGGTAGGAGGCAGGTAGGACCTTGGAGAGCCACTGCCTGAGTAGACATGGCTGACCTTGAGAGACTACTGGTCTGATCCGGCATAAGGCAGTCCTTGACCCCCTCCCACCCACCCCAGGTGGTAACAGAGGCCAAAAGTCTCGGGTTCTTACTGCAACTGGCAGCTGGGAACCAAGACAGTCTTCCCCTTTATTAATTTATTTAGATCAGATATCTATAGCCCACTTTTATCTCCAGTGGGGAGCCCAAAAAGAACTTACAACATTGTTCTCCCCCTAGTTTACCTTCACAGCGACAACCCCATGAGGTAGGCTAGGCTGAGTGAGTGATTGGCCCGAGGTCCCCCAACAAGCTTCCACGGCATAGAGGAGATTCGAAGCTGGGTCTCCCAGATCGCAGCCTGGACATTTTTGCCCATGGTACTTCAGTGTGCCTCTTGGATGCGGCAATCCCTTCTGGAAGCTGGGGGAGAACTCATGATGTAGAGCAGCGAGTGGAATTCTTATAGGCACTTAAGTAGGTTTGGCCTAGATCCACACTGCTCAAGGAGCTGTTCATGCCCCCAGGACTCTGGTTTTTCATCTGGAGAGAGGCCACTTGGCTCTGGGCCTGGAGGGCTTCCGTCACCAGCTGGTTCTCTACAGCCAGTATGCTGAAAACTTTGCACAGGCCAAGAAAACTTTGCAGGTAAGTTTTGCCTGGCCGTATGAATGATGTTCCATATCCACACGCCCCTCTTGTGCCCCCCCCCGCTCCGTCTACATCCAGAAGCCTCCATCAAGGGTGTCGCTGTGTCCTTTGACTGCGATCTTGGATGGTGGCAGGAAATCTCCTACCAGCAGTCCCTTCTCTCTGCATCTCTTCTTTACTCGGCTCCATGCAGAAACAAGTGAGGAAGAACAAATCCTTTGCCCGCTTCAAGAAGCTTCAAGAGACTCGTCCCGAGTTCAAGGGCTGCCGGTTGGAAGATCTGCTCCCTCTGCCTCTCCAGAGGCTCCCCCAGTAAGTGGCGGCTTCTCTTCTTGCCTCCAGCCCTCCCAGACTGCACCTGGCCTGTGCTGGCCCTCTGGCAAAGTCCAGGGCTTGGGCCGGTGGTCACGGTGGGGCTCAAAAGGTGGTCTCTGTCTGCTCTGGTGCCCCAAGACCAGGTAGCCATAAAAGGCCAGGAGTTTTTAAGACAGTGCTGGAGTTCTTAGGCACCCAAAGAGTAATTGGCTAAAATTGACACCTCAGTTTTAATCCTTTTGGGAGCCAGCATGGTATAGTGCCGTGTTGGCGAACCTATGGCACGCGTGCCAAGTCCGGCACGTCGAGCCCTCTCTGTGGGCACATGCGGGGCCGGCAGGGGCTCTGAAGGGAGCACGGAGCCGTTCAAAGCCCCCCCTTCCCTGGACTCCCCGCGGGGGCCCCCCCCCTTGCCAAGCTGGGAGGAAACCTCAGTATTGAGGTTAAATTGCCATGTTGGCACTTTGCGATAAATAAGTGGGTTTTGGGTTGCAGTTGGGGCACTCGGTCTCTAAAAGGTTCGCCATCACTGGTATAGTGGTTAAGAGGGGCGAGACTCTAATCTGGAGAACTGAGTTCGATTCCCTGCTCCTCCACATGAAGCCCGCTGGGTGATCTTAGGCTAGTCATAGTTCTCTCAGAACTCTCAGCCCCACCTGAAGCGAGTCAATGCTTTTCAGAGCCTGTGCTCTTAGAATGGACCCCTTCCTGAGAAGAAGTATGTTATCTTATTCAGTTTAGACACCTACTAAGCAGGACTCAATGCTTCTTACCGAAGTAAACTTTCTCTTGAAGTGCTCCAATAAATTATGAAAAGGATGTGAATGTACATACAGTTTATTTTACATAATATATATGCATGGACGCTTTAAGATTTTGAGGCTAGTAAGAGGATGCACACCTTCTGGATGCACACCTTAACGTGGTGAGGGGTTTGTGTGTGTCAGGGAAGCTGAGAGCAATACCGTAAGGGGTCTAGACTCTATCAAGAGACTAAACTCCTAGCAGAGTCATTCAAGACAGAATGGTCACAGCTGAGACACCAGACGAAGATGCATCCACCCCCTTAAGGGATCAATGGCCACATCCGCAGAAGAGAACAGGCAGTTCCAATGGGGATGGGGGCAGAGGAATCCCTGAAGGTTAGCTACTGGGCAGCAGCAGTAGTGGAAGGTGACACTGGCGGAGGATCTTTTGTAGACAACGGCAGTGCCACTACGGCTAACCCTGGTTAGTACTGCGCAGAAGAAGGCACTGGTAAACCACTTCTGACCAACCTTTACCTTGAAAACCCTATGATGAGACAATCCAAAATGAAAAAAGATATAGTGCTGGAAGATGGGACCCCCAGGCCGGATGGCACTCAATCTGCTACTGGGGTAGAACAGAGGACAAGTACAATTAGCGCTGTTCTTAATGATGCATTTGGACTAAAGCCGAAAGGACGTTCAGTGGTTGACATGAATAGATGCAAAAGGAAAGTCCGAAGCTGTTCGACGCATATAATAGGAACATGGACTGTGAGAAGCATGAATCAGGGTAAGCTTGAAATTGTTAAACAAGAAATGGAACGTATGGACATTTCAGTCCTGGGAGTAAGTGAATTACAGTGGACTGGATTAGGACATTTTCAATCAGAAAATTACAAAGTTTTATTCAGGGAATGACAAAAAGAGAAGCAACAGAGTTGCTTTAATAGTGAGGCAAGATGTAGCAAAGGCAGTCAGGAGCTATAATGCAAAGTCTGACCGAATACTATCAATCAGACTTCAGGGAAAGCCTATCAACATAAGCATCATTCAAGTTTATGCCCCAACTACAGATGCTGATGAGGAAGAAATTGAAAGTTTTTATGCCAGTGTTCAGGAAGAAATTGATCACACACCTAAACAAGATATGCTGATAATTATAGGTGATTGGAACGCAGAAGTAGGAAACAAAGCAGAATCAAATGTTCTTGGCAGATTTGGGCTAGGAGCACGGAATGAAGCAGGAGAATGCCTCATAGAATTCTGTGAAGACAACAATCTGTTCATTGCAAACACATGTTTCAGGCAACCAAATAGACGATTGTATACATGGACATCACCATACGGCCAGTATAGAAATCAAATAAGAACATAAGAAAGGCCCTGCTGGATCAGACCAAGGCCCATCAAGTCAGCTGTCTGTTCACAGTGGCCAACCAGGTGCCTCTAGGAAGCCACAAACAAGACGAGTGCAGCAGCACCATCCTGCCTGTGTTCCACCGCACCCAAAATAATAGGCATGCTATAGATACTAGAGAGAATAGGTATGCAGCATGACCAGTATCCATTCTAACTAATAACCATGAATACCCCTCTCCTCTATGAATTTGTCCACTCCCCTCTTAAAGCCCTCCAAGCTGGCAGCCATCACCACATCCTGGGGCAGGGAGTTCTACAATTTAACTATGCGTTGTGTGAAAAAATATTTCCTTTTATCCATTTTGAATCTCTCGCTCTCCAGCTTTAGCAGATGACCCCGTGTTCTAGTATGGGAGAGGGAGAAAAACTTCTCCCTGTCCACTCTCTCCAAACCATGCATAATTTTATAGACCTCTATCATGTCTCCCCTTAGCTGCCTTCTTTCCAAGCTAAACAGCCCTAAGCTCCCCATAGGACAGTTGCTCTAGATAGATTATAGATTATAGAATTGGAAGCCGAAAATGGAGAAGCTCTATTCTCTCAGCCAAAACAAGACCAGGAGCCGACTGCGGTACAGATCATGAATTGTTAATATCGAAAATCAAGATAAAGCTTAAGAAAAACACCAAAACATTAGGATTTCCACTAGGGCAGCGGAGCGAAGCAGTCGTCTCCCTGGGGGCTCCCAGAGGGGAACCAAGAACGTCGTAAATAGGGGCTTAAATGCGCCCCCCCCCGATTCCTAAATAGTGGAACGGGTGACAGGAAATCTCCTGCAGCCTTGGAGTGCGGTTAGACTCCTGATAATCTCTGGGTTTTACGACTTGGAAACTCAGTAGCAGTCACCGCCAGCAAAGGAGTAATAAATCGCCGAAGACGTCTCTTTGGAATTTTTTGGCTTCGCTCTCCCCTATCTATCAACATCTGGCAACTATACAAGTAAAAATACCTGCTCTTCTGAAATCTGAGTAAGTTTGAAAGAACTCTTTTGTTTTACCTGGATCTGGAAGTCCCAGGAAATTGCTAAGTTTATCTGGTGAATCCGTATCTCCCCACTCAATGATTAAATGACTCTTTAAAAACAAGAAAAGATCAGATAACTCGGCAGGAGCTTTATCAATTTGATCAGTGGGAAGACCTAACAGTTAAGACTTTTGAAAGTCACTTCAGTTACCAATCAGGAGCCATTATGAATTAAGGGGAGGGAGGAATATAAATCCCCCCCACCCCGAAGGCAGTCTTTCTCACTAAACAATGCATTCCTGCCACGTCCTTCCTGGAAATGACCTATCATCGCGAGAGAGCCAGTGAACTTGGAATCGGAAGTGTGGCACCAATGTGTTACTAGTAAATAGCTCCCAAGTTCCTGACGACAAAGAAGAGGGAAGGTTTACGTTGTTTGATTCCTGCAGTACCTCTTTGCTATTCATTACACTGGAACCTGCCTGGATTTTACTAACTGAGTTTTAATAGATTTCTAGAAGGGCAAGCATGGAACATTTGATTAAGCAGGTGGAACAACTTTTGGCTTTGACGAGCACTTCATTTCAATGCCTTATTCAAAAAATGGACATTATCCTAAATGATGTTAAAGAATTAAAAACCCAACTTATTACAACTGGATCAGAGGAGACACCAAAGGGCCCTCTAGTTCTCAAGAAAGATGAACAGAAGAATTCTGCAAAAGAAATGAGGAATTATAAAACGCAATCTACAACAGCCCATTGGATAATAATGGAATTGAAAATGACTGACTCTGACTTTTGCCACCTGGATCTGTCTGATGAACTCTTCAAAGTGACTGATTTCGACTTTTGTTATCTGGATCTGCCTGATGAACTTTTCAACAGCTGTTTGGAGGAATTGAGGAGTAGGAAAACCGGGACTGTCAGAATTTTCCTTTTGGAATTTGGGATGGAAGATAACACAACACGGCTTTACTATGGTCCTTCTGCAGAAGAGCTTTTACCAACAGTCTTTAAGGATGCCCCTCGTCAATTATTGTTATTGTTGAAAAGAAAGAAATGCTGGAAATTCAGGTTAAAGGGACTAATTTAAAAAGAGTCTAGTTTCTCTACTGGTTATGATTGCAAAGCAATTGGTTAAAAGGATTGGCTATAATGGAAATAGAATTATATATGATATCAGCTTACTAGAAAACAATATATGTTAAATGAGTGTTAGGGAGAAATGGAGGATTTATAAAACAATCAATTTTTAATGGAAATAATTAAATGCTTTTTACTATACTAATCCACTTATATGTAAGGAGATTTACTATTTCTTTTTCTTTTCTTTTTACTTTTTTATTATCTCTCCTTTATATGATATTATTAATTATAAAAATCTTTTTTTTCTTGTTCTGCAATGGAAAATATAATGATAAAGAGATTAATAAATATTAACAATAGTACTAGGATTAGAAATTTATGCAAAAGAGATTACCAATTATATTGTCAAAGGCTTTCACGGTCAGAGTTCATTGGTTCTTGTACATTATCCGGGCTGTGTAACCATGGTCTTGGAATTTTCTTTCCTGACGTTTCACCAGCAACTGTGGCAGGCATCTTCAGAGTAGTAACACTGAAGGACATTGTCTCTCAGTGTCAAGGGTATAGGAAAAGTAATATATAATCAGAAAGGGGTTGGGTTTGAGCTGAGTACTGTCCTGCAAAAGTAATGTGCTAATCATTATCCTGTAAGTATCAAGATAATGTGCTAATGAGGGTATGGTATGTTAATATGGAACCATTGTATCCTGAAGTGATCTGTTAATGTGTGATCTGTTAGCTTTGGATTACACACATTAACAGATCACTTCAGGATACAATGGTTCCATATTAACATACCATACCCTCATTAGCACATTATCTTGATACTTACAGGACAATGATTAGCACATTACTTTTGCAGGACAGTACTCAGCTCAAACCCAACCCCTTTCTGACTATATATTACTTTTCCTACACCCTTGACACTGAGAGACACTGTCCTTCAGTGTTACTACTCTGAAGATGCCTGCCACAGTTGCTGGCGAAACGTCAGGAAAGAAAATTCCAAGACCACGGTTACACAGCCCGGATAACCTACAAGAACCAAAGATTACCAATTTATTGCAAGACGTAGGGAGATGCCGGGGAAGTTCAGTTTTTGATTTTATATATTTATTTATTTATTTATTTATTTAACATTTATTTAACAAAGCTACCTATCTGTTACTGCTTCTTACTGTTTATATCTTTGTTAAACCCTGTGATTAATAATTTTGGAAAAATAATAAAAAATTTGTTAAAAAAAGAAAAACACCAAAACATTCATATCGACAAAATACAATCTAAGCAATATTCTGGAAGAGTTTAAAGACCATGTAAGGAACAGATTTGCATTACTGAGTTCAAGTGAACGTAAACCTGAATATGGGTGGAAACTAGAGATATTATCAAGAAAGAATGTGCAAAGACTATTCCTGTAGCCAAAAGAAAAGAAAAACCTCGATGGATGTCTGAGGAAACTCTTAAAATTGCCAGAGATAGACGAGAAGCAAAAGTAGGTGACAGAAATAGAATCAAAAGTCTAAGTGCAACGTTCCAGCGACTCGCATGTAGAGACAAAGAGACCTATTATAATAACTAGTGTAAAGAAATAGAAGAGAACAACAAAAAAGGAAGAACAAGAGATCTGTTCCACAAGATCCAAGAAATCAAAGGGAAATTTAAAGCAAGGTTAGGCATGCTGAAAGATCAGCATGGAAATACATGAACTGAACAGGACAAAATACAGAAAAGGTGGGAACAATACACTGAAGAACTATACAGAAGAGATGAAAGGATAAAAGATTCTTTCCAAGAAGAATCTTTTGAAGAAGAACCTACAGTTTTAGAAAGTGAAGTGAAAGCTGCATTGAGAGCAGTCAGGAGAAACAAATCACCAGGAGCAGATGGGATATCAATAGAGCTATTCCAAGCCACAGAAACGGAGTCCATCAAAATCTTGACAAGAATATGCCAACAGATATGGAAAACAAAACAATGGCCCACAGACTGGAAACGATCCATTTACATTCCAATTCCCAAGAAAGGTTGCAGCAACTATCGGACCATCACATTAATTTCTCATGCAAGTAAAGTGATGCTCAAAATCTTACAGCAAAGGCTGTTACCATATATGGAACAAGAAATGCCTGATGTTCAAGCTGGTTTCAGAAAAGGAAGAGGTACTAGAGATCATATTGCAAATATACACTGGTTACTGGAGCATATGAGAGAATTTCAGAAGAAAATTAGCATGTGTTTCATAGATTACAGCAAAGCTTTTGACAGTGTGGATCATGAAAAGCTATGACTGGTTTTAAAGGAAATGGGTGTTTAAAGGAAACATCTGATCGTTTTGATGCACAACCTGTACTCTGGACAAGAGGCCACAGTTAGAACAGAATATAGAGAAACGGGATGGTTTCCAATTGGCAAAGGTGTCAGACAAGGATGTATTTTATCTCCCTATCTCTTCAGTCTATACACAGAACATATAATTAGGAAAGCTGGAGGGAGGAACATTAATAATTTGAGATATGCTGATGACACTACATTATTGGCAGAAAATAGTGAAGATTTGGAACGACTACTGCTGAAAGTTAAAAGAGAAAGTGCCAAAGCAGGACTACAGCTGAACATCAAGAAAACAAAAGTAATGACTACAGGAGAATTACACAACTTTAAGGTTGACAATGAGGAAATTGAAATTGTTCAAGACTTTCTATTCCTTGGCTCCACCATCAACCAAAAGGGAGACTGCAGCCAAGAAATCAGAAGGAGATTGAGACTGGAAAGGGCAGCCATGAAGGAGCTAGAAAAGATCCTTAAGTGTCAGGATGTGTCACTGGCCACCAAGACTAGATTAATTCATGCCATCGTGTTCCCTATTACTATGTATGGGTGTGGAAGCTACAGCCTTCAGTTTGCAAGATCTGAGCAAGGCTGTCAAAGATAGGACATTTTGTAGGACTTTCATTCATAGGGTCGCCATGAGTCGGAAGTGACTTGACAGCACTTCACACACACACACATATATGCATGTAAATGGTTACAAAGTTCAGACATTATTAGTCTTAAACATGTTCATGTATGCAAGCAATCTTAAACAATCTCTATTCCTCTATATGAGAGTTCAAACCTTAAACCAGTAATATTTCATTCAGGAAATATAAGTTACAGAAATCATGTAAAAAATGGTTAGTGCAATGAATAAGATTTAATTTAGTTAAAAGCACCTTAATTTGAAGTACCTAGAACATCATAAAATATAAATATAAAATGTGTATGTGCATGCCTTCTTTAGCTGTGTCAGAACTAGAAAGCTATGCAAAGCTTAAAGCTATGTGAATGTCAGAGTTCTGTGTAAGAACTGAGTTCAGAGGTCTCTGTCAGCTAAGAGATCTCTGACTCATGCTCAGAGAATGTTCAAAATTCTCTCTGTTAGCTAGAGAAATCTCTGACACATGCTCAGAGTATAAGCCCCTAATATCTTATACTCAACTTTACTAATATTCAAAGAGTTGAAGGGTTGAAGAGACCTGTCTGAAGGGAGCTATAAGGTTTTACAATCTCCATGTCTGTCAGGACTGGGAGGCCTGTACAAGGCTAGATATATCTTAGTGAAAACACATTAATCCCTGCTAGAATAAATGAGATCTCAGTGTTTCCATATTAAATATGGAAAGATCTAAACTCTTAGACTCCTCACAAAGGTTGATGGATTCTAAGAGTCTCCATCTTATTTGTAAGATGGAGAAGTCTGTTGGCATTCAGTTCAGACATCCAGTCCTAGCAAGGGCTGGCTATCTTGAAAAGAATCCCCCTTTTAGGGAGTTCTCCAGTCTCACAGGGAGACTTGTAAATGTTGGAGAAATCTGCAAGTATTCAGTCCACACAAGGACTAAACAGAGAGATTTTTAGGCAAGAAAGTTTTAATCCATATGGAAGGCCTCAATCCACGCAAGAATTAAGGTTCAAAGCTTTTACATCCCAGGTAAGGGATGGAGAGATCCATTCCGGCCAACGGCTATCAACCTGTTAGGAACTTTCTCTCCTGGCTAGGAAGCTCCTCCTTTTATACCTTCCAAGATCAGTATCCTTCCCTACCCTTGACAATACTTGGTAGGATCTGATCTTGAGATTGTTCCAGTGCATCAGCACTTTTGGAACTTCGAGCAGCAGTGTTGTTGCTCTCACCTTATAAGGATTACCTGTTAGGTCATTTGCTGACCGGGCCATGTACTAAACAGTCAGTTTATGGCTTTATATTTCTTTAAATATAACTTTTTCCATCATTCTCTTCTTGTTAAGAATACGGTCTATTTGACTCTTGTCTTACCTTTAAAAGATCTTCTTAACTTTCATATACCATCACATTGTGTAATTTCATTACATCATAGCTCTCAGTCAGCAAATGCTATCAGAATGCAAAGCAAAAGTCAGAAACACATTGATGCTGCCTGCGTTTCAGTGGAGAACAGACTGGCTTACCGGCTTCAAGGTCGCTCTGAATATCCTCAGAAACAAGCGCCTTTCTAAGAGGGCAATCAGTCAAGGACGGATCTGCAGTTCCTTGACAAAAAACATTTAAGTTGAGTCATTTCCTTTGAGAGTCAGGCTTCTGAAAAAACTGTTTTCTCCTTATATATGAAGTCTGTATGGATTTCAAATGGGAAAATTCTGTATTCTTTCTGCATTTGTCCATTACACATCTACCTCACAAGGTGCCTGTTTTGAGCAGAGGAAGGGAAGGCGATTGTAAACTGCTTTGGGACTTCTAAAGGTAGAGAAATGCGGGGTATAAAAACCGTATCTTCCTCTTTTGAACAGAGAGCAGATTTAATGGCCTCTGGAAGGACTTGTTAGCTATGCAAGATGGAGGCAGCACAAACTGTCTCCGCCTGTGTATTCTCCCATCCTGCCTTCTCTGATTGGTGCTGGGTGTTTGTGTCATCTTTCTGTCTCATTGGTATCCTGTCCTTCCTCCACTAGACGTTTTTGAGGGGTATGGATAGGGTTCCTCCCCCAGTTTTATCTTCATAACAATTCTGCAAGGTGGGTTAGCTGGAGTGTTGAGTCGCTGGCCCAAGATCACCCAGGAGCTGAGCAGAGTTTTCAACCCATTTTCAGTTGCCTTCTCGCCACTCTTCCATATTTGTGTGACTGCTTTCACACGCCCTCTTCTCGCTTCTTTGGCAGGTACAAGGGCTTCCTGGAAGATCTGGTGGAAAACACCCTTCCGGAAAGCTCCGAGTTTGAACAGCTTACAGGTAGGATTCAGCACTACTATCATGCATGGTCAAGACTGCCGCTTGTTCCTCCACTGCCGAAGGTCTGGACTCCTGCCCCTTCACGTGTGCTCATCTCACTAAGATCGGGCTCCTGCATCACATCACCCCAATCGCTGGGAGGAACTGCCCTTGCATTTGATGCTGTTCTCTTTGCAGGGGTTTTGAAGTCTGTCACCGAGGTGTTTCATCAAGTCCAAAAAGTGTCTCGCTTCCATGAGAACTCCTGCCAGATGAGCCGGGTTCAGAAACTGCTCAAGGGACAGAAGATGCAGGTGTTCGCTTCAGGTAGGCCCCCTCTGAATTACAATTTTATTATGCCACCTGACTTAGTGAGCTGCCACAGGTCTCTGGAGAGGTGGCATGCACGTTTCCTAAATAAACAATGCTCTGGCTGCCACTCCACAGTGCCTGGGGAACAGTCAGGGGAGCAGAGGTCAAAGGAAGGACCAGTATTCCACTGGTGTCAAAGAGCAGCCATCCAAGCTTTGTTAGGCGCGCTGATCCTGAAGTCTCTGGGGTAACGTTTGGAAGGTGCAACACGGGGCTGTAGAAATCCTTTCCCAAGCACGTTGGTAATCTGGATGGTACTGGAACGCAAGGTGCTTCAGAGGGATGAGGTTGATTTAAATCTTCAGGGAAGCTTTCTATACAGGTGAGATGTGCTGTGGTCGCTTGTACAGATTACTTGTTAGTTTCACACACACACGCACACACACATTTATATCCCACCAATACAGATATTCAAGGTAGTTTGGGCAATGGCTGAGATGGTAAGGATTCTCTCCTGAGATGCTGGCAGTGGTCGATGGCTGCCCTGTGACAGGTCCATGTGGGTGTTCGGAGCAGGTGCTCCATTTGGAATGCGGCAGGTCTGAGATTGGGGGATTCCTCCTGTGGAGCCTTTTCTTCCCACCAGTTGTCCTGTCTATTCTGCTTCTTCCTCCTTCTCCTTCTGCAGGCCGCTGGTACCTCCGGGAAGGGTGGCTGATGGTGGTGCCCCCTAAGGGAGAGGAAGTGCAGCGGAGGATGTTCTTTCTCTTCTCGGATATCTTGCTGGTGACGAAGCCGTGCCACCCACTGCATCCTTGGAATTCGCACAGATTTGCTTGCCAGGCTGCCTACCCGCTCAGCCAGTGCACGCTGACGAAAGTATTTGGCCACACCCAGAGTCAAGGAGGGCTGCTTAGCGTAAGCTTTCCTTTTATTTCTTGATCTGGAATATTTCTGTGCTGCTTCTTCAGAGCCGTTTTGCTTTCTGCACCGATGGCCTTGCTCGTTGGCACTGTCCACTGGGGACTACAAGGGGCAGACTGGTGAGAATCTGTGGAGGCAGACTTGGAGCACAGAAGAGCG
Organism: Euleptes europaea; assembly: GCF_029931775.1. Taxonomy (NCBI): domain Eukaryota; kingdom Metazoa; phylum Chordata; class Lepidosauria; order Squamata; family Sphaerodactylidae; genus Euleptes; species Euleptes europaea. The sequence goes on from NC_079315.1 coordinate 123,803,413, forward strand.
AGGGAAGGGGGGAGGGAGGGGTGAACTATTGTCGGCTTTCACGGTCAGAGATCATCGGTTCTTGTAGGTTATCTGGGTTGTGTGACCGTGGTCTTGGTATTTTCTTTCCTGACGTTTCGCCCACAGCTGTGGCAGGCAAGAAAATACCAAGACCACGGTCACACAACCCGGATAACCTACAAGAACCGACGGGTGAACTGGCTGGCCAGGTGGGAGGCTGCAGGTGCCAGCCCCCCGAGGCAAAGATCTGGCTTGGGAAGGCGAAACCGTCGAGCAGAACGCTGCCCTGTCTTCACGTCTGGGCTCTTGATGCATACCACCAGCCTTGCCACCTTGGGCGTGGCTTGAACCAGTTTGCCCATGTTGTTTCTGTGCCCCCGCCTGGTTCCTCTCCTTGTTCTGATGCAAGCCATGTAGCAGTCCTTTCTGGCCTCTTCCTGGTGTCCAACTTCATCTCCTTTTTCAGCTGTCCTTCCCACACAAGAAGCTGCTGCTGATGTCCTGTGATCAGCAGGACTTTAACGAGTGGCATCAAAACCTGGAGACTGCCATCAGGTAAGCCAAACGTCTCTCTTGGGCATGCATGTTACCTGGCCTGGCAAAGGGAGGTTCCCATGAGTGGCAGAGCTGTGGAGGTGGCCCCGTTTGTGTATTCACAGATCTCGTCTTCTTTACCTACAGGCAGCTGCAAATCAAGCCCACCACAATTTGTTGAAAGGATGAACTGTGCATGCCCCCCCAGTAAAAAAGCACAGCTGCCTAGAAATTCCAACAGGCACAGCTATTCAGGGGCTGTGTGGAAACTGCTGAAGTTTGATGCCTAAATACCTGCAAGAGCTAACACTGCCCTTCTTCACAAACCTGACCCCATGTACTAGGATTATGTTTCCTTTTTGTTCTCTCAATATGGAAACCAACAGAATGGCAGGAACTGGCACTTACTGGTCTACACCTGCTTGAGCTGACAATTGTGCCAGTTCTGGCCATCTTTAGGCTGCCAGGAGGTACCACAGGAGGCTTGACCTGATGGATACTAGAGATGGCTGCTAGGTCTCCCCATACAAGACTATCAGTGTTACCAAGGAAACAAGCATCTGCCTTAGATAAGCTGGAAAAGAAAAAAGGCTGATGAAGTCTGACGTGTGCCCTGTGCTCTGCTCCAAACTGCCTATGATGGAAGCCTCCAGTGATAGAGGCGGAGGGAAGGAGGAGGAAAGCCGTGTTTGACCTTCTTATGCAAACTGCTGTACTAATTCCTGGCTCTTGTATAGTAGGTGGCCTTTTATCTGCATTTTGTTCTAATGAAGAATGTTTTTTTTAAATACAGATGGTTTGTTCCTGTGGAAGTTTTTGTGCTAAATCAAGGTTTTTCTAGATGGAATCTCAATAAATCCTTAAAAATTATGCAGAGCTCAGAAACTGAAAATCCAGCTGCTTTTGAACATCGTTGTATAGTCAGAGAATTACAGAGCTGGAAGGTCCTCAGAAGCTGTCTAGCCCAACCACCTCTTGCTCAGTGCGGGGAATTCAAACAGAAGCACTCCCAACAGGTGGCTGCCCAGCTTCTGCTAGAGAACCTCCAGTGAGGACAGAAATAGGCCTGTGGAAGTTATCTAATTGGATTTCCAAAAGGCTTTTGACAAAATCCCCCACCAGACTGCTAAGCAAACTTCATAGTCATGGGATAAGAGGACAAGTCCTCTTATGGACTGAGAGCTGGCTGAAAAATAGGAAACAGGAATCAATGCTCAGTTCTCCCAATGGAGGAATGTGTGCAGTGGGGTCCCTCAGGGATCTGTGTTGGGACCGGTGCTTTTCAACCTGTTCATCAGTGACCTAGAGCTAGGGGTGAACAGTGAGGTGGCCAGGTTTGCAGATGACACCAAATTATTTAGGGTGGATAAAACAAAAACGGACTGTGAAGAGCTCCAAAGGGATCTCTTCAAACTGGAGGAATGGGCATTAAAATGGCAAATGAGATTCAATGTGAGCAAGTGTAAAGTGATGCATATTGGGGCAAAAAACAACTTCACATTTACACTGATGGGATCTGTGCTGGCAGCGACAGACCAAAAAAGGGATCTTGGGGTGGTAGTGGATAGCTTGATGAAGATGTCATTGTGTGGTTGCTTTGAAAAAGGCAATTTCCATGCTGGCCATAATTAGACAAGGAATAGAGAATAAAACTGCCAATATCATACTGCCCTTGTACAAATCTATTGTGAGACCACACTTGGAATACTGTGTACAATTCTGGTCACCACACCTCAAAAAGGATATTGCAGAGCTTGAGAAGGTGCAGAAAAGAGCAACCAAAATGATCAGGGGGGTAGAGCAACTGCCCTATGAGGAGAGGTTAAAACCCTTAGGGCTGTTTAGCATAGAAAGAAAGCACTTAAGGGGAGAAATGATAAGAGGTCTATAAATTATGCATGGTATGAAGAGAGTGGACAGGGAGCTTTTCTCCCTCTCTCATAATACTAGAACATAGGGTCATCTGCTGAAGCGGGAGCGTGAGAGATTCAAAACAGATAAAAGGAAGTATTTCTACACACAATGCATAGTTAAATTGTGGAACTCCCTGCCCCAGGATGTGGGGATGGCTGCCAACTTGGAAGGCTTTAAGAGGGGAGTGGACATGTTCATGGAGGAGAGGGTTATCCATGGCTACTAGGAAAAATGGATACTAGTCATGATGCATACCTATTCTCTCCAGGATCAGAGGAGCAGGCCTATTATATTGGGTGCTGTGGAACACAGGCAGGACAATGCTGCTGCAGTTGTCTTGCTTGTGGGCTTCCTAGAGGCACCTGGTTGGCCACTGTGTGAACAGACTGCTGGACTTGATGGGCCCGGGTCTTATCCAGCAGGGCCTTTCTTATTGTGAGAGATCCCCTCTCTCTGAGTTTACTTCTCCAAATCAAATGTTCAGACGTTGATAAAGAAACAAAGGATTTATTGAAGACATCAGGAGATGAGACAGGCACAGGTAGAAAGTTGCAAGTGAGGGGCTATTCGGGTTTACAGAATATATTGACTCCAGGGCACTGGGGCACTGGGGTTCACACTTATTGTTATGGGAAGTTACAAGCTTGGCATAATACAAAACATCAGACGAGTCCCAGGAAGTCTGGTGAAGCTATCACACTTCCAAGGCCGCATCGGCCTGAGGGAGTACTGACAGGAAGAACAGCGGGGGGGAAGATACTAGGGGCAATCAGGCCTGGCGCCTGAGACCAGAAGGTGTGAACTGCTTTTACGAGTTCACTGATAACAAGGCAGGTGATGGGAAGCAGAGACACATAGACAGAGACCCTCACATTCTGCCCCCCTTAAGGCCCCCCTCCAGGGTCCTCGAGAGGGCGAGGCTTATCGGGATAAGCGAGGTGGAATTCTCGGATCAAGCGAGGGGCCGCCATGTGGGGTGCGGCCACCCACTCGTCGTGAGCGGACCCAAGGTTTTTCCAACGAACAAAGTAAAACAGTTTCCCTTTCTTCCATTTGGAATCTAAAACCTTGGATATTTCCAAATGGGTATCCCCCCCTACCACGGTAGGAATCTCGTGTGCGGGAGGGGGGTGGAACTGGGGAGCTGGCACATAAGGAGAGGAGGCTTATATGAAAGACTGGATGGACCCCCTTGAGGGTCTTTGGGAGTTCCAGTTCCACGGTAACCTCGTTGATTACTCTGGTAATGGGGAAAGGTCCCACATAACGGTCGCTCAATTTTTTGCAGGGACGCAGAGAGCGGAGGTTTTTAGTGGATAGATAGACTTGCTCTCCCACCTTAAGTTCCCATCCCGGAGATCGGTGTTTGTCTGCCTGTTCCTTGTACTTGCTTTTTGCCCTCTCAAGATTCTTGAGCAGCCATGGCCAGGTAGATTTGACTACCTGAATCCACTCCTGAAGATCAGGGGTGGACTGGAGCTCAGGCGTGACGGGAGCGGAACCGAAAGGACCGAATTCCGTCCCGTATATTACTTGGAAGGGACTAAAGCCGGTAGAGGAATGAGGCGCATTGTTGTACGCATATTCGGCAAATGGCAGCAGGTCGACCCAGTCGTCCTGGTGGAAATTTACATAGCAACGCAAATAACATTCTACCACCGCGTTTACTCGTTCAGTTTGACCATCCGTCTGGGGGTGATAGGCGGAAGAAAGGCCCTGTTCCTCCACCCCCATTAGCTTTAGGAAGGCTCGCCAAAATTTGGCAACAAACTGGACCCCCCGGTCGGAGAGGACCTTCCTCGGGATCGAGTGTAGCCTGAGGACGTGTGTGACGAACAGTTTAGCCAAGCCCTGGGCTGAAGGAAGACCTGCACATGGAACGAAATGGACCTGTTTGGAAAAGAGGTCCGTGATTACCCAGAGAACCGTCTTTCCCCGACTAGGAGGTAGGTCGGTGATAAAATCCATGGCGATGACTTCCCAGGGACGGGAGGGGTTCTCAAGCGGTTTGAGAAGCCCTGGGGGTTTTCCCATCCGTCTTTTAGCTGTGGCGCAAGTGGGGCAGCTGCGCACGTACAGCTCTACATCGGATCTCATACCGGGCCACCAAAACTGCCTCCGTACCAGGTGAAGAGTTTTTATGAAACCAAAATGACCCGCCAACCTGGCACCATGTACAAGTCCCAATACCTCTTTACGAAGGGAGGATGGGACATATAGTTTTCCCCCTTGCACCCACCAGGTGTTGGTTCGTTCCAAGCCAGTGGGGAGGAGATGGTGCTCCTCCTCCTGTAAGGAGGCGTCCCGGAGCCGCTGTTGGAAGGCTTCCGGGATACCTTTGAGCGTAGGGGGGGTGTCTGGTTGTTGGGCTTGGGACCGGGTAGTGACGGCTAAGCTAGGAACCTCCCCTCGCTGCTCGGGAGTGAACAGGGAGTCGACTCGGCGATCGAAATCGTTGCGATACTGGGGAAGTCGTGACAAAGCGTCGGCTAGGGCATTCTCTTTGCCAGGGACATGCTTGAGGGTGAACCGGAATTTTGCGAAGAATTGGGCCCACCGAATTTGTTTGGCGTTGAGCTTTCTAGCGCCCTTGAGAGCCTCGAGATTCTTGTGATCGGTACACACTTCAAACGGCAGCTCGGCACCTTCTAAAAAGTGCCTCCATATGGTGAGGGCATGTTTGACCGCCGCCGCCTCCTTCTCCCAAATAGCCCAGTTGATTTCGGACTGGGAAAACTTCTTGGAGAAGTAGGCGCATGGTCTCAACCGCCCCCCTTCATCCCTCTGCAATAGGGCCCCGCCCATGGCCACATCCGAGGCATCCACTTGCACCACAAAAGGCTTGGTGCAATCCGGGTGAGCCAAAACGGGTTCGGATGAAAAAAGCAGCTTTAAACGTTCAAAAGCTTGCTGGCACTGGGGGGACCATTGCAAACGGGCTGAGGGAAGCGCGGCGCTAGCCCCCTTGTCCTTGGTACGCAACAGGGCAGTGAGGGGAAGCGCAACTTGGGCAAAGTTGGGAATGAAGTTGCGGTAAAAGTTAGCAAATCCCAAAAACTGCTGAAGCTGGCGGCGGGTAGTGGGGGGTTCCCAATCCCGCACCGCCTGGACCTTTGCGGGGTCCATTTCTAACCCTTGGTGGGAAATCACGTACCCAAGAAATGTAATGGAAGGTTGGTGGAATTCACATTTGGACACCTTAGCATATAGTTTGTGCTCCCGCAGCCGCTGGAGCACTTCTCGCACTAGGCGCACATGTTCTTCCATGGTTTCAGAGTAAATAAGGATGTCATCGAGAAATACCACCACCCCCCGAAACAGCAAATCATGTAAAACCTCATTAATTAATTGCATAAACACACTGGGAGCCCCCGAAAGTCCGAAAGGCATGACTAGGTATTCAAACATTCCAAAACAGCTGGAAAAGGCTGTTTTGGGTTCGTCTCCTTCTTTAATGCGAATGCGGTGGTATGCTTCCACTAAGTCCAGTTTGGTGAAGATTCGGCCCTCCTTTAATTGTGCTAGAAGGTCGGGAATAAGAGGGAGAGGGTAAGCGTTAGACTGGGTGACGGCGTTTAGCCTACGAAAGTCAATGCACAGTCTTAAATCTCCCGTCTTTTTCTTCACAAAGAAGGCTGGGGCCGAATAAGGAGCCTTGGAAGGGCGTATGAAACCCCTCGCCAAGTTGGCATCCAGATAGTCCCGTAACACCGCCTTTTCACTAGGGCTCATGGGGTATACCTTCCCTTTAGACAGTTTGCCTTCCCCCACAATTTCGATGGCGCAGTCCGTCTCTCTGTGGGGGGGTAGTTCGTCACATTCCCTAACATCAAAGACGTCCGCAAACTGCGAGTATTCAGTGGGCAGTTGAGGAGGAACGGTGGCTGGGGGGGGGGACCCTACCACAGCGGCGGCCGGAGACCGGACAACCCGTTCCTTGTCATGTAATCTACAGGGGTTTTCGGGAAACGAGAGCACCCGTTCAACCCAGTCGATGGACGGGTTGTGTCCCCGTAGCCAGTTCATTCCTAACACCACAGGGGTTACTATAGGGGCGATGGTAAAATACAAGCGTTCCCAATGTTCCCCCACGGACATAATCACGGCTGCAGTTCTGTGGGTCACCGGGCCCCGTTTAAAATCACTCCCGTCCATTTGGGAAAAGCGGAGGGGTCCCGGAAGCCGCTTGCGCCGGACTCCCAGTTTCTTGGCAGTGTCCTCACTAATCATGGTGCGGGCACACCCCGAGTCAACCAAAGCGGGGAATTCTAAACTGGGACCCCCTTTTGGTAGGGAAAGGTGAACACGCACATATACATTGTCCTCTTGGGCGCTTACCATCGGTGGAGCTCCTTGCACAACAACAGGGGCGGTCTGCTGCGGAGCCCCCTCTACAGCAGACCGACGGCGTTTTTTGCCGGCTGTTCCCACTCCTCCTCCTCACTGGAAGAGGGGGAAGGAGTGGTGGCGGTCGGGGACCCGTCCGAATCAAAAGTAGTACTTGTAATCCGGGACCCCGTTGGGCCAGTAGAAGTGGAGACCCCGTCCTGGGAGCGCGCATGGAGAGCGGAGGGCGCGCCGGAACGTCGGCCCGGTGGTCCGCTCCTGCGGCGGGGCTGGTCCTCGGCGGCCGCCTTCTGTGGTTCGGTCGGGGCTTGGCGTGGGGGGTTGGGACGGCCCGAACGAGAGGGGCATTGCGACGCAAAGTGTCCCTTACCTCCGCAGGTCAGGCAGACACCGGTCTCAAAACGCTTGCGGCGTTCAGCGGCCGAGGGACCCCCGCTGCCCCCCAGTCGGAAGTCTCGGCCCCGGTCGCTCCGGGGTCTCGGGTCTCGTCCAATGCGTTGTTTGGACAAGGTCAAAAGTTGTTTGCGATTCTCGATGTCGGCAGCGTGGCGAACCCAACCTTCCACATCCGGGGGGTTCCCTTGCATAAAGGCCCAATGTTGGAGGTCCGGGTTGAGGCCCTCCCTGAAACACTGTACCAAAGTGGCCTCACTCCAGTCCAGGATTCGGCTGGCCAATGACTGGAACTCACTTGCATACTGCGCCACCGACTTGGTCCCTTGGCGCAGTTGCATCAGGGAGGCTTTAGCCCGCTCACCCAGAGTCGGGTCCTCAAAGCGGTTTCGGAGTGCTACCATAAACTCGTCCAGGGTTCGCAGCACCGGCGAGCGGAGTTCATACTGCAACACCATCCAGGCGGCCGCCTCCCCTTGCAGTAAGGAAGCCACGTACTGCACCCGGGACTCCTCGGAAGTGAAGGTTCGGCCTTGTTCTCGCATAAAAATGTCCACTTGGACCATGAAAAAGGTCAACTGGTCCCCTGAACCGTCATACGTGACTTTCAGGTCCCGACGGGACGGGAGGCTAGGAGGCGCGGGAGGGGCTGCCGGTGCTCCGTCCGGGAGATTGCCGGCGGGCGGTTGCACTTTCAGCGCGTCCAGGGCCGCTGCCATCTCACCCATCCCACGCTGCATGGTCTCCATCTGCTCCTGCATAGCTTGGCGATCCTCCTGCCACTGCTTGCGTTCCTCCTCCATCAGGGCCTCCTTGCGTGCCGGGTCCCCTTCGAGTCCCGTGCTGGGGAAGGCCAACCGGCGATCCTTCGCCGCGGTTCGGGAGAGAGACCAACCCTTGGGGGAGTCCAGCCAATTGTTAAAAAGTCCTCGGGGACGTCCGTCCCGGCCTTGGTCGGGGATGGGATCCCTAGGCTTCTTTGGCTTGGCACCCTCCTCCTTGGGGTCCGGTTTCTCCGGCACCACCGGTTCATTCGGTGCGTCAGGGGTAGTAGGGGTGTTTTCCTCGTCGCCTTGCATTCTGTCCCAAAAGGTACAGCAGCAGTCCGAGAGGCAAAGACTTGCAACTTAATGTGAGAGATCCCCTCTCTCTGAGTTTACTTCTCCAAATCAAATGTTCAGACGTTGATAAAGAAACAAAGGATTTATTGAAGACATCAGGAGATGAGACAGGCACAGGTAGAAAGTTGCAAGTGAGGGGCTATTCGGGTTTACAGAATATATTGACTCCAGGGCACTGGGGCACTGGGGTTCACACTTATTGTTATGGGAAGTTACAAGCTTGGCATAATACAAAACATCAGACGAGTCCCAGGAAGTCTGGTGAAGCTATCACACTTCCAAGGCCGCATCGGCCTGAGGGAGTACTGACAGGAAGAACAGCGGGGGGGAAGATACTAGGGGCAATCAGGCCTGGCGCCTGAGACCAGAAGGTGTGAACTGCTTTTACGAGTTCACTGATAACAAGGCAGGTGATGGGAAGCAGAGACACATAGACAGAGACCCTCACACTTATGTTCTAATGGGGAAGAGCTGCCCCCCCCCCCAGTAACTGGTTCAATTGTCAGGCCACTCTTATTGCTAGGAAGCTTCTTATAATGTTCAACTGCAATCTCGTATCAGATGCCCACTGGTTCTAGCCTTGCCCTCTGAAGCCGCAGTCCTTGCCTTCTTCCCTGGGACAGCCCTCCAGGGATTTGAAGAGCTCAGACTCCCTCCCCCACACAGCCTGCCCAGTTCCTCCAGCCCTTCCTCCTCTGAGGACTTCGTTTCCAGCTCTCTACTTTTCAACATTCTGAATTTTATTTCTATCTGTCCCTCCCACTTCCGTGTCATTTGCCAGTGTGATGATAAGGCTTCCCGCTGCCTTCATCCAGTCTCTTCTCAATCTGAGCTTTACCGTTGCTGGCACTCCACCAATCCAGGCTGCTCCCTGGTACAGGACCCTGGTGGCCTGTCCTTCCTTCCTTTCCTTCTACACATCCTTTTTCTTTTTCAGATCACCCAGCAATTAATGCAGCTACTTCGTTGACTTTAGATGCCCCGTTTGCCACTGACCTTGGTTGCAACTGTGCTTTTGTGTGTGTGTTAAGTGCCATCAAGTCGCTTCCGACTCATGGTGACCCTATGAATGAAAGTCCTCCAAAATGTCCTATCTTTGACAGCCTTGCTCAGATCTTGCAAATTGAAGGCTGTGGCTTCCTTTATTGAGTCAATCCATCTCTTGTTGGGTCTTCCTCTTTTCCTGCTGCCCTCCACTTTTCCTAGCATGACTGTCTTCTCCAGTGACTCTTGTCGTCTCATGATGTGACCAAAATACGATAGCCTCAGTTTAGTCATTTTAGCTTCTAGGGTCAGTTCAGGCTTGATTTGATCTATAACCCACTGATTTGTGTGTTTTTTTGGCAGTCCACGGAATCCGTAACACTCTCCTCCAACACCACATTTCAAAGGAATCTATTTTCTTCCTATCAGCTTTCTTCACTGTCCAGCTTTCACACCCATACATAGTAATAGGGAATACGATGGTATGACCTAATCTAGTCTTGGTGGCCAGTGACACATCCTGACACTTAAGGATCTTTTCTAGCTCCTTCATGGCTGCCCTTCCCAGTCTCAGTCTCCTTCTGATTTCTTGGCTGCAGTCTCCCTTTGTGCTTTTAGAAGCTTCTTTTTCAGGAAGTCCCACCCATCTTGGACTCCTTTCTCTAACAGATTATCTAGCCATAGGATCGTACATAGCATTTCTCTTATGTTTGTGAAAATCAGGTTTCCTGAAGTTCAAGGTTCACTACACTCACCTTTAGTTGCCCATAAGATCAAGAATTCCAGCATTACATGGTCACTTTCCCCTAAGGTACCCACTATTCTCACCTCGGTATTCCCTGTTGATGACGATGAAGACCCAGACTCGCCAGTCCTCTTGTTTCCTCCACCTTCTAAGAGAGGAAGTGGTCAGCCAGGCGTGTGTCAGGAGTCCCACCCTAGTCCCCAGGATGTTCCTGTTTCCCATTAAGCTGCACGGGCAGGCCGGGCCTGCAGGCAGCATCTCTAGCCAGAGTGGGAACAGGATGGCAAACCACAGAGCCCCAGAGAGGAGGAGAGGGCTTCTCCCTGGAAAGGCTTAGCACACCAGGCAGAGTGGGAAAAGAGTACCCGTCCACACTCGGGGGTGGGGGGTGATTGATAAAACCCTGCAGAAGGTGCTCTCATTGCCTTCTCATGAGCAAGCAAGGGAGGAGATCCCTTGCAGGGTAGGCCCATGCCAGACTGACACGGCTCAGGGTCAGTGAACTAGTGTAACCCATTACGCCCGGAGACAGTGTGGGCTTGGAATTCTGGACTGCAGCTGCTAGTTTAAATGGTGGTGCACCCAGCTCGTATTTCCACACTTTGTGTAGTCTGGGGTTTTACTTGTTGGATTATTAATTTGCTTTTTAAACCACCATAAGTAAAAAGAGAGGTGTGGGAGGTATTTTTAAGTAATCTTGAAGCTGCCTGCCAAATACCCCAGAAGCCATATTGTTCCCCTTCCTTAATAACTGAAAGGCAAAACTCAAAGGACACAAACGGCCCCATTTCAAGCAATCAGTTGCTTCCTGGCATCCCTGGATTTCTGATTTAAAGTGCTGACCTCTGGCTTAGACTTGGCAGTGTATAGCTCACTCCATGCTCACTCCCTCCTTCCATCCAGCCAGTGGGGTGCCTGGCCTCTTCTAGCACAAAAGCGGCTCCGTTAATTTCTGTGTTTCCCTTAAAGCATGCCCATTTAAAAGATTTGGGAAGCTGCCAAGTCAGCACGGTTTCCTGACAGATTTCACAACGGAGGGAAGTGGGCAGTGGAGTCCCACAAGGTTTGGTGCTATTTAATTTGTTCATAAATCTAAAATTTGGGGCAAGCAGCATAGGGGCCAAGATATTCAGGAAGGTGAAAACCAAGGCAGATTGTGAAGAGGATCTCTCTAAACTGTCTGAGTGAGCAACAACATGGTAAATGAAGTTCACTGTTGGTAACTGAAAGGTGATGCCTAGTGTAACAAAACTCCTAATGTTAAATATAGAATCATAGAATCAGAGTTGTAAGGGACCACCACGGCCATCAAGTCCAGCCCCTTGCACAATGCAGGAAATTCACAACTACCTCCCCCCACATACCCCTAGTGACAAGCTATCCCCTTTTTACGGTTGGTGGGGGTCTGCCGTGGGGGACATTGTCACTCCCTCAACTTAGCTGATCCAGAGCCACCCTTCCTCTCTGTTGCACCTACAGGAAGAGGCAAGAGGGTGTGCAATTTGGTTGCGCTGGCTGGAAAGTGCTGCTGGTGGACTCTTTTCCTTCATGCTTTCTGGCTCGGCCACAAAGTGCAGAGGGAGAAAGAGCCTGGCCTCTCCACCTGCCGGGGGGGGGGGGGGGAGGGCTGGAAACAGATTGTAAGCTTGAATGGCTGGGTGCACTTTTGCTTGGCCAAAGATCACAGAGGGAGAGAAAGGCCAGCCTCTCCATCAGCTGGGGAGGGGGCTGGAATCAGCTTCTGCGATCCAGCTGTGGGGCGCACTCTCTTCCCACTTCCTGGCTCAGGCAGAACATGCAGAGGGAAGTGGGGAAGTGCCATGTCACGCTGACTGATGTTCTGTGGCTTGGAGAGAGGCGCAGAGGCTGTGGTTGCCATGGTGTCCCCAGGGAAGGGGCTGGGAAGACAGGCTGGTTGGAGGATGACACCATTGGCTGGCCGGCCTCTGGGGGGGAGGGTTATCTTAAATTCATGACCATCTGTTTTTATATTAAGCTTTTTCTTTACGAGAGCCATCTTATATTCATGAACATCTCCCTTTTGGGTAAAGACAGTAATTCCTTACTGAGTCTTCTGGGGTTATGCAGCACTCTGTCCAAGGTCAAAAGGAGAGTAGAGAGTAATGTGTCTGCCCCATGGCTACGTTTATTGACAGAACCTTCCACATCAAAGGCTGGTCAAATGGAAATGTGACAGTCAGCCCCTGCTGCCCACAAAACAAAGGGCCAGGTCACCAGGAGACATTCCTCATGGGGGAGTAGGTGGGCTGTGATTGTACCAAGTACAAGAGGGCAGCCATCAGACTGCATGAAAGGCAAGGGGAGCCTTGCCACACAGCAAACAGCTGTCTCCCTCACAAAGGATGGGAGCGCATCTCTACACCGCTGTGCCTGCTTGTCCTTCTAGGAGGTGGGCTCCTTTGGTCTGGAGCACATCGTCCTTATAACCTTTCAGGAGCTGGTTCACCAGGGTCTTTTCACTGTCTCTATGTGGAATGGGGAGCGGTGGGAAAGGGTTCCCCTTGTATTCAATGACTGCCATTTTGGCTCGATCTATGTGGTCACGATTAGGAATTTGCAGCATTCTAGTGTAGTTCCTTGAATAAGGCTGGAAGCGTGGAGCCAGCACTTTGAAAAGTTTGTGGATGAGATCTTTCTCCTGAAAAAAACCAAAGAAAAGATGCTGTCCATTTGCTCACGAGCTCCTCCTCCGCACCTGGTTAACCAACCAAACCTCTCCATTTCCACCCACAGGAACCCTCAGAGAGAGGCTAAAGGAGCACAATCAGCCTCGCTTTCTGCCTGGCGTCTCTCCTCTTCAAGAGATCCGCCTGAGCCACTTCTGGCCCCTGCACAAGAGGGATAAGTGCTATGGACTCACCGTCAGCCAGAAGTTGGCCATGCGCATGGCTTTGGGATCGTTGTCCCCACATTTGGCATAGTCAATTAGCTGCACAGAAGAAAACATAAAAAGGGAAGGGATGTCACAGGCAACATTCTTTGTAATATTGTCGAAGGCTTTCACGGTCAGAGTTTATTGGTTCTTGTAGGTTATCCGGGCTGTGTAACCGTGGTCTTGGAATTTTCTTTCCTGACGTTTCGCCAGCAACTGTGGCAGGCATCTTCAGAGTAGTAACACTGAAGGACAGTGTCCTTCAGTGTTACTATTCTGAAGATGCCTGCCACAGTTGCTGGCGAAACGTCAGGAAAGAAAATTCCAAGACCACGGTTACACAGCCCGGATAACCTACAAGAACCAACATTCTTTGTGTTTATTAATACTAAATATGGGGACCAGGTGCCTCTGCTGAGGAGGGGATCTGGCATGAGGCGGAGGGACGGTTAACTGGCATAGCACATGCAGTGCCACTTAGGAGACACAGCAAGGGTGATGGGTCTGCTTGGTAAGAGGAGAATACCCCCCCCCCCGGTCTTCGGGGGTTGGTGCTTTTCGCAGGGCATGACACAGGAGTTCTGCTACAGTTGGGCATAAGGGAGGCTCTATGCTTTAAGAGTATAACGGTTGCAGAAGAACATGTTCCGCTCTGATACAGTTGGATTTCCTGGTTGCTTTGATACCAAATTTTTGTCTTGGCTGCAGAGACAAACTTACAATTGCCTATAGGAAAGCAGGGTCAGGATTTTATGACAATCTTGCGAGGTACTCCAGTGTTACCGCTCAACTTAACATTATTCAATGCACTGTAGCAACCCTTTGGAACAATGAATCATGCTGAAAACGCTACTGCGGTGGATGTTAAACACAACATGCATGCACCCAGCTGGTTGCTGTCTTGTATTCCGAGGCACAGATCCCTTCACAAAACAGATTAAGCTCTTGCAAAAGCCCCTTTTATTAAATGGCCAGCTTAGTGATTTTGCCTGTTGACGGATAATCTTTTACAGCAGCACACATAAAGCTGCCCTATTCTGAATCAGCCTCTTGGACCACCAAGGTCAGTATTGCGTACTCAGGCTGGCTGCGGCTCTCCAGGGTCTGAGGCAGAGAAAGGTCCCCATCACCTCTGCCTGGCCCTTGCAACTGGAGGAGACGCTGCCGGGGACTGAAGCTGGCACCTTCTGCACGCTCCCAGGCGGCAGGCTCGCCAAAGCATCCCCACAATAAACGGCAGGTGCATTAGGATCATGCATTGCGGCTACCCCAGAATGGTTCCCATCCTTTTACCATGATACAACCCGGAGGTTCTAGCTATCATAAAATGAAGACTTGTCCCAACAGGGCGACATGAGGAAATATAACGGATAAGTGGGGCAAACTGCCCCAAGTTAGGAAAATAAAGGGTGTGTGGGGTTTCGCTGGGGCAGCCGTGTCTTGCCAGCCCAAGCCAGCCGCTTGACTGCAACCAGAGCACCGCCCAGGGCCCGCCGCTCGCGGAAGCCCCCTCCCCTCCTCCCCCCCCCGGGGGGCTTCATGAGGCTTCAGCGTCGGCCAGACGAACCGACAGGCGCTCAAGCAGCCGCGGGTGGTCCGCCCTCCCCCCCCTCCCCTCCCCTCCCCTCACCCGCTCGGCGTAGAAGCGCATCTCGTCGACACGCGCGTAGGGGGCCTCGATCCGCTCGTGCCGCACTAGGCCCGTGACCAGGTTGCGCAGCAGGTCGAGGCGCGAGCGGGGCCCGTAGCCCATCCGCCGCTGCACCCGCCCGTGCGAGATCCAGGCCGCCACGGAGAGCCGCATGGCGGCGGCGGCGGCAGCGACCAGGACGGCACCGCCGGCGCAAGAGACCCGCTCGGCGGCGGCCAGGAAATCCGGCGCCAGGTCCCGCCCCGTCCTCCTCCCCCCCCGTGATTGGCGGGAGGGCGCTTGACGTCAGAGGCGCGGCCCAATCCTCCTCTCGCGCCCTTTCGAGCTCAGCTCGGCGGCCGGCGGGGGCCGGCGGAGAAGCCCCGCCCCGGAAGAGCTGCCGCAGGGGCGACGGAAGCGGAAAGGGAGCGGCCGGTGGCCGCGAGAGCGGGTGGGGTGGGGTGGGGCGGGCCCTCCTGCTGCGCCCTCTGGAAGGGCCCGGGCGTGCCGGGGCCCTCCGTGCTTTTTCAGTGGGGGCGCGGCGGGCCTGAGGGGGGTCCGCAGGTCCCCTTGGGGCCAGCTCCGCGGCGGCGGCAGCAGCTCCCGGATCCGGAAGGGGCGGCCAGCTGCTGCTGCCGGGCGGGGCGGGGCGGGGCGGGGCGTGTCCCAAGGCGCGTGGGCTGTTCGGCGCCGCCCAGCCTGATTCCTCCGCCGTGGCCCGTGGATGAGAAACGCGCCCCGCCCGAAACAGGCGCCTCGTTTGCAGCACCCCACGTTTAACCGTCCTTTACGTTTCGGCTCTAGTAAGCCGCTTTAAAAAGTAACCTTGTTTATATTGAAGTAGAATGCAAACCAAAGCCTCTCAAGGCCGGATAGAAGCTCCTTAAAAGGGGGAGGGGAGCAGACACCGGATCCTCTATTTTTCATCCCTGCGGAACCACCAAAAGCTATCCTCAAGTTACGTGTCAGAAACTGAACCACAAAAGACATTGATGGTATCAGGAACACACCCAGCGCTACGTTGCACTTCGCAGGAACAAGGGGGGGAGTGGATCTGAAAAACAGGTGCTCGTGGAAGTTCATGATGGTTACGTGGGCTCCACAGACATTCATTCACTGTAAATGCACACAACATGTCGATGGACTGCACCAGAATTGCCTTGGATCCTGTGCTCCGTGGTGTTGCCCCAGAAAGTCGGGCCAAAACCAACGCATTGAAATTAAAAGAGTTTCCGTCTAGACGTTAGGAAGAATTTTCTAACAGGGCGGTTCCTTAGTGGAGCAGGCTTCCTCGGGAGGTGGTGGGCTCTCCTTCCATGGAGGTTTTAAAGCAGAGGCTAGATGGACATCTGTCAGCAAGGCTGATTCTACGACCTTAAGCAGGTGATGAGAGGGAGGGCACCTTGGCCATCTTCTGGGCATGGAGTAGGGGTCACTGGGGGTGTGGGGGGGGGAGGTTGTGAATTTCCTGCCTTGTGCAGGGGATTGGACTAGATGAGCCTGGTGGTCCCAACTCTATGATTCTATGAATCCAAGGCATGTATCCTTATTGATGCCTTTAATTTTTGCATGGAATCTACCAAAGTCCACCATCAAATCACAGGTCCCACCAATGCCAATAGACTGAACCATAGAAACATGACCCGAGTGCACTGTTTAAGGCTGCATTTGATTAAAGTTGTCCTAAATTGTAATTTAAAATTTTAGTTTTATGTATTTTATTTATTGCGTAAGCTGCCTTGAGCTCCATGAGGAAGACAGGTGGCTAATTTAAAAAAAATAAAATAATTTATTGTCATTCTTCAAAATTTATATCCCACCTTTCTGCCATCATAAGGACCACCAAGGCAGTGAATAAATTAAAAATTCACACAGTAGAATCAGTGGATCTAAATCCCCAGCCCCATGGGGACTACAGGGGCCGCAGCATCCGGGGCCAGACCCAGGTCGCTCCACCACCCAGGCCTCTCTCCCATCCCCTGTGTCCCTCACCCCCGTCTGAGGACGTGGAGGTTGCCCCACTGCAGCGACTCGTCCACAACCTCTGCAACAAGACAATGACCCCACCTCTTATTCATAGGTCTGAACCACTGATGTTGTGAGAGTTTGTTCTCACTGGCCAGGTAGCAGCAGAGGCTTCAAAAGGATCTACACAGATAAGACCTGGTAAGGGGGGCAACTTATCTGCAGTAGCACAGTAGTTCTAAGTGAGTTCTGTGTTCACCTTTGCACCAGCAAACCAGACAGAAACCTTAATCCAGTTAATGGTCTTTACTGGAAAAAAAGATACAACTCTAGGCAAGATGATAAAAATAAAATAAAGATTAATCATTTGATTACTGAAAGACCAGATGTGAAAATGAAGTCTCCTAACATTTCTCAAACAAATTTGATTACATGAGCTTTAAAGTAAATAATACTTGAAATAACTTTCTCAGAATGCTTGAAAAAAAGCTTGAGCTCAATTCACACAAACACACATAGGAATTGGTTCCTGTAGGTTATCCAGGCTGTGTAACCGTGGTCTTGGTATTTTCTTTCCTGACGTTTCGCCAGCAGCTGTGGCAGGCATCTTCAGAAGAGTAACACTGAAGGACAGTGTTTCTCAGTGTCAAGTGTGTAGGAAGAGTAATGTATAGTCAGAAAGGGGTTGGGTTTGAGCTGAATCATTGTCCTGCAAAAAGTATCAAAGGTAATGTGCTAATCATTGTCCTGTAAGTATCAAGATAATGTGCTAATGAGGGTGTGGTATGTTAATTTGGAACCATTGTATCCTGAAGTGATCTGTTAATGTGTGAAATCCAAATGGCTATTGTGGACTGTAGTCTTTGTTAGTCTGGAGGTTTTCAGGACAGGAAGCCAAGCCTTATTCATTCTTAAACTCTTTTCTGTTAAAGTTGTGCTGATGTTTATGAATTTCAGTGGCTTCTCTGTGCAATCTGACAAAATAGTTGGTAGAATTGTCCAGTCTTTCAGTGTCTTGGAATAAGACCCTGTGTCCTGTTTGTGTCAGTCCATGTTCAGCCACTGCTGATTTCTCAGGTTTTTCCGATATTCCCGATATTCCCACCCCTTGCCCTATCAAATGGCCCCATTGGGAAGTGTGGCACTACTGGTACTACCAGTCCCACTGGTACTGCTGACGGGTTGGTCAAGAACCACCGCCACGACCTCCACCGTCTTCATGTTCATCAGGAGCCTTAGGCTTGCCAACCTCCACGTTGGCTTCTTGCCCAGGCCCCAGCTCGGCTGTCCCAGGCCCAGTCCCTCTCCTAGTGCACTCCAACTCCTCCACCTCCTGCCCAGCAGGTTCAGATGCCTGCTGCTGCTGCAGCTGCTGCGACTGCGGCTGCTGCGACTGTTGGGAAGAAGGGTCTTCATTGTCTGAACCCTCCAACCACCCCGACAATGCCGACAACCCCGACACCCCTTCTTCTGCCCGCCTGCGCCGCAGCTCGCCCACAATGTCCTGGTACTCCAACTGCAACACCTCGAACCTTCTGCACAATTGGCGCCGCCTCTCCTCCGAGGGCCAGTCTTCTGTCCCCTCCAAGCCGCTAAGACTCCACTGCACCCCCTCCAACTCCCAATTGGTGGACTTGGTGACCTTCAGTAGGGCGACAAGGCTCATAGCCCGCAGGCGGGCCCTGTACTCCTCCCGCCCCCTGCCACACACCTGCCGTTCCATTACCCGCCTCCTCCTCTTACTCCCCTTACTCCCTCTCCTCCGGCTATCTGTAGGGCCAGCCCCCGCCCGGACGGAAAGGTCCATGGCCTGATCCCTTCCATCCCCTCTAGCCTCCCCCTCCACTTCGTCCTCCTCCTCTTCATCCCTGCTCTCCTCCCCCTCCCCACTTGATGACATCGAAATGACCGAAGACACCCCCAGGCTCCGGGTAGCCAGGAAAGTGTCCTCGCCCTCTTTGCCCTCCTCCTCCTCTATCGGCAGAGGGTTAGGGTTCGGATTCGGGTTAGGGTTGGGTTAGGGTTGGGGTTAGGGTTAGGGTTAGGGTTGGGTTAGGGTTAGGTTAGGGTTAGGGTGGGGTTGGGTTAGGGTTAAGGGTTAGTGTTAGGGGTTGGGTTAGGGTTTGGGTTGGGTTAGGGTTCGGGTTGGGTTAGGGGTTGGGTTAGGGTTAGGGGTTGGGTTAGGGTTAAGGGTTGGGGTTAGGGGTTGGGGTTGGGGTTAGGGTTGGGGGGGTTGGGTTAGGGGGGTTAGGGTGAGGGTTGGGGGGTTAGGGTTAGGGGTTAGGGTTAGGGGTTAGGGTTGGGGATGGTTTAGGGGTTAGGGTTAGGGTTGGGGTTGAAGTTAGGGTTAGGGTTTAGGGTTGGGGTTAGGGTTGGGGTTAGGGTTGGGTTAGGGTTAGGGGGTTAGGGTTAGGGTTAGGGGGGTTAGGGGTTAGGGTTAGGGGGTTAGGGTTGGGGTTGCGGTTGGGATTAGGGTTGGGTTAGGGGGTTAGGGTTGGGTTAGGGTTAGGGCTAGGGGGTTAGGGTTGGGGTTAGGGGTAGGGTTATGGTTAGGGTGGGTTAGGGTTGGCTTTGGGTTGGGTTGTGTTGGGTTAGGGTTAGGGGTTAGTGTTTGGGTTAGGGTTGGGTTTGGTTGGGTTGGGTTAGGGTTAGGGTGTGAGGGCCATCTGGTTTTAGCTCTTATCTGTTTCTATCTCTACCCCTTTGAACTCGTACAAGCAGTTCGCACCTCTATGTGTCTTCCTGAGTCCCCCGCCTCGTCCATCTTGCCCAGGTGCCACCTCTCCTCCCCTGCTGTGCTTTCTGCCTTCACTCCCTCGGGCCGAGTCCGGCCTTGAAATGCAGATAGCCCTCACTGTCTCTCTGGGTCTGTTTGATGTTTTGTGCTGCACCGATTTGCCTTGTAACCTCCCATGCCTCCCATGCGTGTGAACCTTCGTGCCCTGTAGTAGATAAATACTGTAACCTCGATAAGCTAGTCACTCGCAACTTTGAATCCATGAGACTGTCT
Source organism: Euleptes europaea (assembly GCF_029931775.1). NCBI lineage: Eukaryota > Metazoa > Chordata > Lepidosauria > Squamata > Sphaerodactylidae > Euleptes > Euleptes europaea. The sequence continues at coordinate 123,822,949 of NC_079315.1, forward strand.
TCTCTATCTGAAGCCTTCAATAAATCTTTTGTTTCTGCATCCAAGTCTGAGCAATTGATTTGGCGAAGTTTGCCCAGCTAGGTTGGGGACTCTCACATTAAGTTGCGAGTCCTTGCCTCTTCGTTCTGCACCTGTACCCCACGGGACAGCAATGCCAGGCGACGAGGATAAGACTACTCCTCCGGCCTCCCCGGACGGAAGCGGAGTACCGGAGAAGCCGGACCCGAAAGATGAGGAAGCCAAGCGGAAGGTACCAGGCATGCCGCACCCGGGACCGGGTCCGGGCACAAGACCCAAGAGTACCTTTAACACTTGGCTGGATTCCCCGAAAGGTTGGTCACTCTCCCGGACCGAGGCAAAGCACCGCCGCTTGGCCTTGACGGGTACGGGATTCGAGGACGACCCCGCGCGTAGGGACGCGCTGATGGACGAGGAGCGGAGAGAGTGGCAGGAAGAACGCCAAGCCATGGCGGAACGCATAGATGCCATGCAGATTGTGATGCAGGAGATGGCCGCTGCCATGGATGCGCTGAAGGTCCAGCCTCCGTCCGGTAACCCTCCGGATGGGACACCGGCGACTCCCCCCGCGCCTCCTCCCAGCACCCCGGCCCGCCGGGACTTGAAAATCACGTATGATGGGTCGGGGGACCAGTTGACCTTTTTCATGGTCCAAGTGGACATTTTTATGCGGGAGCAGGGCCGGACCTTTACCTCTGAGGAGTCCCAGGTCCAGTACGTGGCCTCCCTCCTGCAAGGCGAAGCGGCCGCGTGGATGGTGTTACAGTACGAGCTCCGCTCCCCTGTGCTACGGAGTTTGGATGACTTTATGGTCGCACTCCGCAACCGGTTCGAGGACCCGAATCTGGGAGAGCGGGCCAAAGCCGCTCTGATGCAACTGCGTCAAGGGACTAAGTCAGTGGCGCAGTATGCGAGCGAGTTCCAGTCCTTATCGAGTCGGATTCTGGACTGGAGTGAGGCTACCCGGGTACAGCTGTTTAGGGAGGGCCTAAACCCGGACCTGCAGCATTGGGCCTTTATGCAAGGTAATCCCCCTGACGTTGAGGGTTGGGTGCGCCACGCCGCCGATATCGAAAATAGGAAGCAGCTCCTGAACTTGTCCAAGCAACGCTCCGGCCGCGACTTTAAACCGAAGGGAGACAAATCAAGTGGGATCCGTGACCCTCGCACCCCAGGCGGTGGCGGCCCCACGTCAGCGGAGCGCCGCAAGCGCTTCGAGGCAGGGGTGTGCCTGGTCTGTGGAGGAAAGGGTCACTTCGCCTCCCAATGCCCATCCCGCTCTGGACGCCCGGCTTCCGTTCGTCCCGTGCCGAATGAACCTGAGAAGGCCCCCGCAGAGGGTCAACCGCGACGCCGAAGCAACGCTCCAGGACGACGGAGCACTCCCTCGGCACTACACGCGCACGCCCTGGATGGGGCCACCAACTCGACCGGTCCATCGGGACCCCGGATTACCAGTCCAACCTCTGACTCTGCCGAGTCACGGATTACAAATGCCTCATCCCCCTCGTCCAGCGAGGAGGAAGAGTGGGATGTGCCGGCAAAAAACGCCGTCGGTCTGCTGTAAGGGGGGCTCCTCAGCAGACCGCGCCGTCCGTTGTGCAAGGAGCTCCACCGATGGTAAGCGCCCAGGAGGATAATGTTTATATCCGGGTCCACCTCTCCCTACCCAAAGGGGGTCCGGTTTTAGAGTTCCCCGCGCTAGTAGACTCGGGGTGCGCCCGCACCTTAATTAGTGAGGAGGCGGCCCGGAGGTTGCAAGTCCGCCGCAAGCGCCTCCCGGGTCCCCTCCGCTTTTCCCAGATGGACGGGAGTGACTTTAAAAAGGGGCCCGTCACTCACCGAACCACCGCGGTAGTCATGACGGTAGGGGAGCATTGGGAACAACTGTACTTTACCATTGCCCCCATAGTTGCCCCTGTAGTTCTGGGGATGAACTGGCTGCGGGGCCACAACCCTTCCATTGATTGGGTCAAGCGGACCCTTACCTTCCCAGAGGATCCCTGCGCCATGCACGACAGGGACCGCAGGACCGGCACTCCGGCGGCCGCCCTAGTGGGTTCCCCAGGACCCGTTTCCAATACCCCCAAGCTGCCCTCGGAATACTCCCAATATTCGGATGTTTTTGATGTGCGGGAGTGTGATGAACTGCCACCGCACCGGGAGACCGACTGCGATTGAAATTGTTGGAGACGGCAAGTTGTCCAAGGGAAAGGTGTACCCCATGAGCCCCAATGAAAAGGCAGTGTTGCGGGACTATTTGGACACCAACTTGGCGAGGGGCTTCATTCGCCCCTCCAAAGCTCCTTACTCCGCCCCCGCCTTTTTTGTCAAAAAGAAAACGGGTGACTTAAGACTGTGTATTGACTTTCGGAGACTCAACGCTGTCACGCAGTCTAACGCTTACCCCCTCCCTCTCATTCCAGACCTGCTAGCACAATTGAAGGAGGGCCGGATTTTCACCAAACTGGATTTAGTGGAAGCCTATCACCGCATCCGCATAAAAGAGGGGGATGAACCAAAAACGGCTTTTTCGAGCTGTTTTGGCATGTTTGAGTATTTAGTAATGCCGTTCGGACTTTCTGGGGCTCCGAGTGTATTCATGCAGTTAATCAATGAAGTTACATGATTTGTTATTTCGGGGGGGGGGTGGTCTTTTTGGATGATATACTCATTTATTCTGAAACCATGGAAGAGCATGTCCGGCTGGTGCGGGAGGTCCTTCAGTGGTTACGAGACCACAAATTATACGCCAAGGTGTCTAAATGTGAATTCCACCAGCCTTCCATCACCTTTTTGGGCTATGTAATCTCCCACCAGGGGTTGGAAATGGATCCCGGAAAGGTTCAGGCAGTGCGGGATTGGGAACCCCCTACTACGCGCAAGCAATTGCAGCAGTTCCTGGGGTTTGGCAATTTCTACCGCAATTTCATCCCCAACTTTGCGCAAGTGGCCCTTCCTCTCACTTCCCTACTGCGCACTAAGGGAAAGGGTGCCAATGCCGCTTTGCCTTCGGCTCGATTACAGTGGTCCCCTCCCTGCCAACAGGCTTTTGAGGACTTGAAGCAGCTCTTCTCGTCCGAGCCGGTACTGGCCCACCCGGACTGCACCAAACCGTTTGTGGTCCAGGTAGACGCCTCCGATGTGGCTATGGGAGGGGCCCTCCTGCAGCGGGACGAAAGTGGCGCTTTAAGGCCGTGCGCCTATTTCTCCAAGAAGTTTACCCAGTCCGAAATCAACTGGGCCATCTGGGAGAAAGAAGCCGCGGCAGTTAAGCACGCCCTCACCGTGTGGAGGCATTTTCTAGAGGGGGCAGAATTCCCTTTTGAGGTGTGTACCGATCACAAGAATCTGGAGGCCCTCAAAGGGGCTAGAAAACTCAACGCCAAGCAAATACGTTGGGCTCAATTCTTTGCCAAATTTCGGTTCACCCTCAAACACGTGCCCGGCAAGGAAAACGCCCTAGCGGACGCTCTATCCCGACTGCCCCAGTACCGCAACGATTTTGACCGTCCTGTGGACTCTCTATTCACTCCCGAGCAAAGGGGAGAGATCCCTGGTTTGGCGGTCTCTACCCGGTCTCAAACCCGCCACCCCAGTTGTCCCTCGCTCAAGGGAATCCCGGAGGCTTTTCAACAACGCCTCCGGGAAGCATCCCTACAGGAAGCGGAGCAGCAGACGCTCCCATCCGGTATGGAACAGCAAGAGTCCTGGTGGGTGCAGGGAGGGAAACTCTATGTCCCAGCCTCCCTTCGCAAGGAGGTTTTGGGGCTGGTCCACGGAGCCAAGCTGGCCGGTCACTTTGGGTTTGTCAAGACGTTGCATTTGGTAAGACGGCAGTTCTGGTGGCCGGGCATGAGAGGGGATGTGGAATTGTACGTTCGCAGTTGTCCCATATGCGCCGCCGCCAAAAACAGGGGGGGCAAAACCCCAGGGCTTCTGAAGCCTCTGGAGACCCCCACCCGGCCATGGGAGGTGATCGCCATGGATTTCATCACCGATCTACCCCCCAGCAGGGGCAAAACTGTACTGTGGGTTGTTACGGACCTCTTTTCCAAGCAGGTCCACTTTGTCCCCTGCACTGGACTCCCGTCAGCGCAGGGGTTGGCCAAAATGTTTGTCACCCACATCCTCAGGCTTCACTCGATCCCTAGGAAGGTCCTCTCCGACAGAGGGGCCCAGTTCGTTGCCAAATTCTGGCGGGCCTTCCTGAAACTTATGGGGGTGGGGGAACAGGGTCTCTCGTCTGCCTACCACCCTCAAACTGACGGTCAAACCGAACGGGTGAATGCCGTGGTCGAGTGCTACCTCCGATGCTATGTCAATTACCATCAGGATGACTGGGTGGACCTGTTACCTTTCGCCGAATACGCATACAACAATGCCCCCCACTCCTCCACGGGGTTTAGTCCTTTTCGAGTGGTATACGGGACCGATTTCGGCCCTTTCGGTGCCGCCCCCGTCACCCCCGAACTCAAGGCAGTGCCCGAGATCCAGGAATGGGTACAGGCGGTCAGTTCCACTTGGCCCTGGTTACAGAAGAACCTTGAACGGGCCAAGCGGAAATACAAGGAACAGGCTGATAAACACCGGTCGCAGGGATGGGAACTCCGGGTGGGAGAACAGGTTTACCTTTCCACGAAAAACCTGCGTTCCCTCCGACCCTGTAAAAAACTCAATGACCGTTATGTGGGTCCCTTCCCCATCACCCGGGTGATAAACGTGGTAACTGCGGAGCTGGATCTGCCCAAAACTCTTCGGGGAGTACACCCCGTTTTTCACATTAGTCTACTCAAACCGTTCGTCTCCGCTCCCCAGTTTCACCCCCCTTCCAAGCCCGGAGTGCCCACTGTTGTGGGAGGGGATACCCACATGGAGGTGTCCAAGGTCTTGGACTCCAAGTGGAAAAAGGGAAAGCTGTTTTACTTTGTACGGTGGAAACATCTGGGCGCTGCACATGATGAATGGGTAGCGGCCCCCCATATGGCGGCCCCCCGACTCGTACACGAATTCCATTGCGCTTACCCCGAGAAGCCTCGACCTCCCGAACTCGCGGGAGGGGGGCCTTAAGGGGGGCAGAATGTGAGGGCCATCTGGTTTTAGCTCTTATCTGTTTCTATCTCTACCCCTTTGAACTCGTACAAGCAGTTCGCACCTCTATGTGTCTTCCTGAGTCCCCCGCCTCGTCCATCTTGCCCAGGTGCCACCTCTCCTCCCCTGCTGTGCTTTCTGCCTTCACTCCCTCGGGCCGAGTCCGGCCTTGAAATGCAGATAGCCCTCACTGTCTCTCTGGGTCTGTTTGATGTTTTGTGCTGCACCGATTTGCCTTGTAACCTCCCATGCCTCCCATGCGTGTGAACCTTCGTGCCCTGTAGTAGATAAATACTGTAACCTCGATAAGCTAGTCACTCGCAACTTTGAATCCATGAGACTGTCTTCTCTATCTGAAGCCTTCAATAAATCTTTTGTTTCTGCATCCAAGTCTGAGCAATTGATTTGGCGAAGTTTGCCCAGCTAGGTTGGGGACTCTCACATAGGGTTGGGGTTCATTTGGGGGTGGGGTTGTGTTGGGGTTGGGGTTAGGGTTAGAGTTAGGTTGGGTTAGGGTTCGGTTGGGTTAGGGTTAGGGGCTAGGGGTTGGGTTTGGGTTAGGGTTAAGGTTTGGGTTTGGGTTAGGGTTAAGGTTTGGGTTTGGGTTAGGGTTAGGGTTGGGGTTGGGTTAGGGTTGGTTTAGGCTTGGGTTAGGTTAGGGTTAGGTTTAGGGGTTAAGGGTTAGGGGTTAGGGTTAAGTTTAGGGGTTAGGGTAAGGGTTAGGGTTGGGGTTAGGGTTAGGGGGGTTAGGGTTAGGGTGGGGGTTGGGTTTGGGTTAGGGTTAGTGTTAGGGTTGGGTTTGGGTTAGGGTTGGTTTAGGCTTGGGATAGGTTAGGGTTAGGTTTAGGGGTTAGGGTTAGGGGTTAGGGTTAAGGTTAGGGGTTAGGGTTAGGGTTGGGTTGGGGTTAGGGTTAGGGTTAGGATTTGAGTTAGGGTTAGGTTAGGGTTAGGGTTGGGTTAGGGTTAGGATTAGGATTAGAGTTATGATTAGGGTTAGGTTTAGGGTTAGGATTAGGGTCAGGGTTAAGGTTAGGGTTAGGATTGTGTTAGGATTAGGGTTAGGTTTGGGTTAGGGTTACGGTTAGGGTTGGGGTTAGGGGGTTAGGGTTAGGGTTATTTTAGGGTTAGGGTTAGCATTAGCGTTAGGGTTAGGGGTTACTGTTAGTGTTAGGGGTAGGGGTAGGGTTAAAGTTAGGGTTGGGGTAGGGGTCAGGGTTAGGGTTGGGTTAGGGTTAGGGTTAGAGTTAGGGGTTAGGGTTGGGGTTAGGGGTTAAGGTTTGGGTTGGGGTTAGGGTTTGGGTTAGGGTTTGAGTTAGGGTTTGGGTTAGGGTTGGGGTAGGGTTAGGGTTAGGGTTAGGGGGGTTAGGGTTAGGGGGGTTAGGGTTAGGGTTAGGGGGGTTAGGGTTGGGTTAGGGTTGGGGTTGCGGTTGGGGTTAGGGTTTGAGTTAGGGTTAGGGGGTTAGGGGGTTAGGGTTGGGTTAGGGTTAGGGCTAGAGGGTTAGGGGTTAGGGTTGGGGTTAGGGGTAGGGTTATGGTTAGGGTTAGGGTGGGTTAGGGTTGGCTTTGGGTTGTGTTGTGTTGGGTTAGGGTTAGGGGTTAGTGTTTGGGTTAGGGTTGGGTTTGGTTGTGTTGGGTTAGGGTTAGGGTTGGGGTTCAGTTGGGGTTGGGTTGGGGTTAGGGGTAGGGTTGGGTTAGGGTTAGGGTTGGGTTAGGGCTGGGTTAGGGTTAGGGTTGGGTTCGGTTGGGTTAGGGTTAGGGGCTAGGGGTTGGGGTTGGGTTAGGGTAAGGGTAAGGGTTAGGGTTAAGGTTAGGGTTAAGGTTTGGGTTAGGGTTAGTGTTAGGGTTGGGGTTGGGTTAGGGTTGGTTTAGGCTTGGGTTAGGGTTAGGGGTTAAGGTTAGGGATTAGGGTTAGGGTTAGGGTTGGGTTGGGGTTAGGGTTAGGGTTAGGGTTAGGGTGGGGTTGGATTGGGTTTGGGTTAGGGTTAGTGTTAGGGTTATGGTTGGGGTTGGGTTAGGGTTGGTTTAGGCTTGGGATAGGTTAGGGTTAGGTTTAGGGGTTTAGGGTTAGGGGTTAGGGTTAAGGTTAGGGGTTAGGGTTAGGGTAAGGGTTAGGGTTGGGTTGGGGTTAGGGCTAGGGTTAGGAGGGTTAGTGTTAGGGGGGTTAGGGTTAGGGTTTGAGTTAGGGTTAGGGTTGGCTTAGGGATAGGGTTAGGGTTAGGATTAGAGTTAGGATTAGGGTTAGGATTAGGGTTAGGGTTAGGATTAGGGTCAGGGTTAAGGTTAGGGTTAGGGTTGTGTTAGGATTAGGGTTAGGTTTGGGTTAGGGTTACGGTTAGGGTTTGGGTTGGGGTTGGGGTTAGGGGGTTAGGGTTAGGGTTAATTTAGGGTTAGGGTTAGCGTTAGCGTTAGGGTTAGGGGTTACGATTAGTGGTAGGGGTAGGGTTAAAGTTAGGGTTGGGGTAGGGGTCAGGGGTAGGGTTGGGTTAGGGTTGGGTTAGGGTTACGGATAGGGGTTAGCGTTCGGGTTAGGGTTGGGGTTGGGGTCAGGGTTAGGGGTTAAGGTTGGGGTTAGGGTTTGGGTTAGGGTTAGGGTTGGGGTAGGGTTAGGGTTAGGGTTAGGGTTGGGGTAGGGTAGGGTTGGGGTGGGGTTAGGGTGTGGGTTAGGTTTGGGTTAGGGTTGGGGTAGGGTTAGGGTTAGGGTTGGGTTAGGGTTAGCATTAGGTTTAGGATTAGGTTTAGGGTTAGGATTAGAGTTAGGATTAGGGTTAGGATTCGGGTTAGGGTAAGATTAGGTTAAGGTTAGGGTTAGGATTAGTTTTAGGATTAGGGTCAGGGTTAAGGTTTGGGTTAGGGTTGGGTTAAGGTTAGGGTTAGTGTTGGGTTAGGGTAGGGTTAGGGTTAGGGTTAGGGGGTTAGGGCTGGGGGGTTAGGGTTAGGGGGTTAGGGTTACGGGGGTAGAGGGTTAGGGTTAGGGGTTAGGGTTAGGGTTAGTTGTTAGGGTTAGGGGTTAAGGTTATGGTTAGGGGTTAGGGTTGGGGTTAGGGGTCGGGTGAGGGGTAGGGGTAGGGTTAGTGTTAGGGTGGGTAAGGGTTGGCTTTGGGTTGGGTTAGGGGTTGGGGTTGGGGTTGCGGTTAGGGTTACGGTTACGGTTAGGGGTTAGGTTTAGGGTAAGGGTCGGGGTTAGGGGTTAGGGTTGGGGTTTGGGTTAGGGTTAGGGTTTGGGGGGTTAGGGTTAGGGTTAGGGTTTGAGTTAGGGTTAGGGTTGGGTTAGGGTTGGGTTAGGGTTAGGATTAGGGTTAGGATTAGGATTAGAGTTAGGATTAGGGTTAGGATTAGGGTTAGGATTAGGATTAGGGTTAGGGTTAGGGTTAGGGTTAGGGTTAGGGTTAGGTTTAGGGTTAGGATTAGGGTCAAGGTTAAGGTTAGGGTTAGGGTTGTGTTAGGATTAGTGTTAGGGTTAGGTTTGGGTTACGGTTAGGGTTGGGGTTGGGGTTAGGGGGTTAGGGTTATTTTAGGGTTAGGGTTAGCATTAGGGTTAGGGGTTACAGTTAGTGGTAGGGGTAGGGTTAAAGTTAGGGTTGGGGTAGGGTTGGGGTAGGGGTCAGGGTTAGGGTTGGGTTAGGGTTGGGTTAGGGTTGGGTTAGGGTTAGGGTTGGGTTAGGGTTAGGGGTTAGCGTTAGGGTTAGGGTTGGGGTTAGGGTTAGGGGTTAAGGTTGGGGTTAGGGTTTGGGTTAGGGCTTGAGTTAGGGTTTGGGTTGGGGTAGGGTTAGGGTTGGGGTTAGGGTTGGGGTAGGGTAGGGTTAGGGTTGGGGTGGGGGTGGGTTTAGGGTGTTGGTTAGGTTTGGGTTAGGGTTGGGGTAGGGTAGAGTTAGGGTTAGGGTTGGGTTAGGGTTAGGGTTGGGTTAGGGTTAGCATTAGGTTTAGGGTTAGGATTAGAGTTAGGATTAGGGTTAGGATTCGGGTTAGGGTAAGGATTAGGTTAAGGTTAGGGTTAGGATTAGGGTTAGGATTAGTTTTAGGATTAGGGTCAGGGTTAAGGTTTGGCTTAGGGTTGGGTTAAGGTTAGGGTTAGGGTTAGTGTTGGGTTAGGGTTAGGGTTGGGGTTAGGGTTAGGATTAGAGTTATGATTAGGGTTAGGTTTAGGGTTAGGATTAGGGTCAGGGTTAAGGTTAGGGTTAGGGTTGTGTTAGGATTAGGGTTAGGTTTGGGTTAGGGTTACGGTTAGGGTTGGGGTTAGGGTTAGGGGGTTAGGGTTAGGGTTATTTTAGGGTTAGCGTTAGCGTTAGGGTTAGGGGTTACGGTTAGTGTTAGGGGTAGGGGTAGGGTTAAAGTTAGGGTTGGGGTAGGGGTCAGGGTCAGAGTTAGGGTTGGGTTAGGGTTAGGGTTAGGGGTTAGCGTTAGGGTTAGGGTTGGGGTCGGGGTTAGGGGTTAAGGTTGGGGTTGGGGTTAGGGTTAGGGTTTGAGTTAGGGTTTGGGTTAGGGTTGGGGTAGGGTTAGGATTAGGGTTAGGGGGGTTAGGGTTAGGGGGGTTAGGGTTAGGGGGGTTAGGGTTGGGTTAGGGTTGGGGTTGCGATTGGGGTTAGGGTTTGAGTTAGGGTTAGGGGGTTAGGGTTGGGTTAGGGTTAGGGCTAGAGGGTTAGGGGTTAGGATTGGGGTTAGGGGTAGGGTTATGGTTAGGGTTAGGGTGGGTTAGGGTTGGCTTTGGGTTGTGTTGTGTTGGGTTAGGGTTAGGGGTTAGTGTTTGGGTTAGGGTTGGGTTTGGTTGTGTTGTGTTGGGTTAGGGTTAGGGTTGGGGTTCAGTTGGGGTTGGGTTGGGGTTAGGGGTAGGGTTGGGTTAGGGTTAGGGTTGGGTTAGGGCTGGGTTAGGGTTAGGGTTGGGTTCGGTTGGGTTAGGGTTAGGGGCTAGGGGCTAGGGGCTAGGGGTTGGGGTTGGGTTAGGGTAAGGGTTAGGGTTAAGGTTAGGGTTAAGGTTTGGGTTAGGGTTAGCGTTAGGGTTAGGGTTGGGTTGGTTTAGGCTTGGGTTAGGGGTTAAGGTTAGGGGTTAGGGTAAGGGTTAGGGTTGGGTTGGGGTTAGGGTTAGGGTGGGGGTTGGATTGGGTTTGGGTTAGGGTTAGTGTTAGGGTTAGGGTTGGGTTAGGGTTGGTTTATGCTTGGGATAGGTTAGGGTTAGGTTTAGGGGTTAAGGGTTAGGGGTTAGGGTTAAGGTTAGGGGTTAGGGGTAAGGGTTAGGGTTAGGGTTGGGTTGGGGTTAGGGCTAGGGTTAGGGGGGTTAGGGTTAGGGTTAGGGTTTGAGTTAGGGTTAGGGTTGGGTTAGGGATAGGGTTAGGGTTGGGTTAGGATTAGGGTTAGGGTTAGGATTAGAGTTAGGATTAGGGTTAGGATTAGGGTTAGGATTAGGTTTAGGATTAGGGTCAGGGTTAAGGTTAGGGTTGTGTTAGGATTAGGGTTAGGTTTGGGTTAGGGTTACGGTTAGGGTTTGGGTTGGGGTTAGGGTTAATTTAGGGTTAGGGTTAGCGTTAGCGTTAGGGTCAGGGGTTACGATTAGTGGTAGGGGTAGGGTTAAAGTTAGGGTTGGGGTAGGGGTCAGGGTTAGGGTAGGGTTGGGTTAGGGTTAGGGTTGGGTTAGGGTTACGGATAGGGGTTAGCGTTCGGGTTAGGGTTGGGGTCAGGGTTAGGGGTTAAGGTTGGGGTTAGGGTTGGGGTAGGGTTAGGGTTTGGGTTGGGGTTAGGGTGTGGGTTAGGTTTGGGTTAGGGTTGGGGTAGGGTTAGGGTTAGGGTTGTTGACATGTAAGACTGCACATGGCAAGCAGATAGAAAAGATCTAAGTGACAGCCAGGTGATTGGTGATGTCACATGACAGCTCAATGACTGAGCAGAAAAACTGGCTTGCACTGGACTGAGCTAGATGGTCCTGGAGACAAGGCAGCCAACTGCTGATTGGCTGGGAGACTATGCCAGTAATGTATATAAGTGTAACATATATGTATTTGGTTGTGGGTTGAGAGAAGTGGATGCTTTGCGAAGCACTTTGACACTGTGAAATAAAATAGCACTTTTGTATACGTGCTGACTCTGCAGTATTCACTCGCCTCTGGGGTGTCTGATACTTCTTCCAAACACCAACAAGGGTTGGGGTTGGGGTTGGGGTTAGGAAAATATAATTATTTTTTTTAGGAAAATATAATTTTTATTTTTAGATTAACCTTTCTACATAATAACTCAATTATGAACAGCAAAGTATTACAAAGGTCTGAACCATCATCAACATCAACATTAAACATTGAACATTAAATCTATAGTGCTGATTACATAATACATTATACATCATACAGGACACATTATACATAATACGTAATATCTAAAACCGTAATAACAACAGTGATAACAGTAATAACAGTGATAAGTTTGGTAACAGTAATAACTTTGGTTTCAAATTGAAAGTTTGTTTATTGTTTTGCTTGTTTATTACTCATTGATTCCTATTCTTTTATTACAGTGTTCTACTAAAGAAGACGGAGAGACAGATAGTAAGCGACAATTCCCAATACCAAAATTAAAACTATGGTTCCAAATATTTCACAGGAAAATATGATTATCTTTTTCCACTCTCTGAATGAATGGGGTAGAATTTCTATTCTCCGTGGAGCCTGAGTCCCCTGGTGAGAGAATAAAATAAAACAAAATGTGTCAATATGTATAAGTGATGAAACTCATGGAATAGGAGGATACACCTCCTAGAACCATCCCCATCTATTTCTCCACTGTACCGGTTTTGTATTGTTCTCTTCCCACACCTTTACACCAAATATATAGTTGAGAAAGTAATGAAGGGTGTCTCGGATGGGTACTGGTTGTTTCGTCTGGTTTTCAATACGCCCATTTCTAAAGACTGTGAATAAAAAAATCAAATTTATCAGCCTAATTATTGACCAGGGGGATTTGTACGTGATGTTCTTGTGGAAAGGGTAGCAAAGAGTGTCCCGTTCATGTGGCCACGGCTGTCCAGGGTTAGGGTCTGGGTCAGGTTTAGGGGTAGGGGTTGGGGTTAGGGTTAGGGTTAGGGTTTGGGATTGAGTTAGGGGTAGGGGTTGGGGTTGGAAGTTGGGGTTAGGGGTAGGGGTTAGGGGTAGGGTTAGGGTTGGGTTAGGGGTTAGGGGTAGGGGTTAGGGTTAGGGTTAGGTGGGGTTAGGGGTTAGGGTTATGGGGGTTAGGGTTAGGGGGGTTAGGGTTAGGGCCAGGGTTAGGGTTAGGGTTAGGGTTAGGGGTTAGGGCTAGGGGATTAGGGTTAGGGTAAGGTTAGGGGGGGTTAGGGTTGGGGTTAGGATTAGGGTTAGGGTTAAAGTTAGGGTGAGGGCTAGGGGTAGGGTGGGTTAGGGTTGGGGTTAGGGTAAGGGGTTAGGGTTAGGGTTAGGGGGTTAGGGCTAGGGTTAGGGTCAGGGTCAGGGTTAGGGGTTAGGGGGGTTAGGGTTAGGGTTAAGGTTAGGGGGGTTAGGGTTGGGGTTAGGATTAGGGTTAGGGTTAAAGTTAGGGGTAGGGGTAGGGTGAGTTAGGGTTGGGGTTGGGGTTAGGGGGGTTAGGTTTAGGGCTAGGGTTAGGGTTAGGGTTACAGTTAGGGGGGTAAGGGTTAGGGGTTAGGGTAGGGGTAGGGGTTAGGGTTGGGGTTAGGGGTTGGGGTTAGGGTTAGGGTCAGGGTTAGGTTTAGGGGTTAGGGTTAGGGGTTGGGGTTAGGGGTTAGGTTGGGTTGGGTTAGGGTTGGGGTAGGGGTAGGGGTTAGGGTAGGAGTTAGGGTTAGGGTTAAGGGTTAGGGTTAAGGGTTAGGGTTAATGTTGGGTTAGGGTTGGGTTAGAGTTAGGTTTAGGGGTAGTGTTAGGGGATGGGGTTAGGGGTTAGGGTTAGGGTAAGTGTTAGGGTTATGGTTAGGGTTGGGTTAGGGTTAGGGGTTGGGGTTAGGGGTTGGGGTTGGGGTCAGGGGTTGGGGTCAGGGTCAAGGGTCAAGGGACAAGGGTCAAAGGTTAGGGTTGGGGATGGTGTTAGGGGTTGGGGTCGGGGTTAGGGGTTAGGGGTAGGGTTAGGGGGTTAGGGTTAGGGGGTTAGGGTTAGGGTTAGGGGGTTAGGGGTTAGGGTTAGGGGGTTAGAGTTAGGGTTAGGGGGTTAGGGGGTTAGGGTTGGGTTAGGGCTAGGGTTAGGGTCAGAGACAGGGTCTGGGTTAGGGTTAGGGTTAGGGTCAGAGACAGGGTCTGGGTTAGGGTTAGGGGTTAGGGTTAGGTGAGGGTTGGGGTTAGGGTTAGAATTAGGGTTGGGTTAGGGGTTAGGGTTAGGGTTAGGGTTGGGTTAGGGGGGTTAGGGTTAGGGTTAGGGGGGTTAGGGTTAGGGGGGGTTAGGGTTAGGGTTAAGGGTTAGGGTTAGGGTTGGGTTAGGGTTAGGGTTGGGGCTAGGGTTAGGGTCAGAGACAGGGTCTGGGTTGGGGTTAGGGTTAGGGTTAGGGTCAGAGACAGGGTCTGGGTTAGGGTTAGGGTTTGGGTTAGGGTTAGGGTGGGGTTGGGGTTGGGGTTAGGGTTAGAATTAGGGTTGGGGTTAGGGTTAGGGTTAGGGTTAGGTTGGGGTTAGGGTTAGGGGGAGGGTTAGGGGGAGGGTTGGGGTTGGGGTTAGGGTTGGGGTTAGGGTTGGGGTTAGGGTTGGGTTAGGGCTAGGGCTGGGGTTAGGGTTAGGGTCAGAGACAGGGTCTGGGTTAGGGTTAGGGTTTGAGTTAGGGTCAGAGACAGGGTCTGGGTTAGGGTTAGGGGTTAGGGTTGGGGTTAGGGTTAGGGGTTGGGGTTGGGGTTAGGGGGGTTAGGGGGGTTAGGGTTAGGGGGTTAGGGTTAGGGGGTTAGGTTTAGGGGGTTAGGGTTAGGGGGTTAGGGTTAGGGGGAGGGTTAGGGGGAGGGTTAGGGGGAGGGTTGGGGTTAGAATTAGGGTTGGGTTAGGGTTGGGGTTAGGGTTAGGGGGTTAGGGTTAGGGGGTTAGAGTTAGGGGGTTAGAGTTAGGGGGTTAGAGTTAGGGTTAGGGGGTTAGGGTTAGGGTTAGGGTTGGGTTAGGGCTAGGGCTAGGGTTAGGGTTAGGGTCAGAGACAGGGTCTGGGTTAGGGTTTGGGTTAGGGTCAGAGACAGGGTCTGGGTTAGGGTTTGGGGTTAGGGTTAGGGTTGGGGTTGGGGTTAGGGTTGGGGTTAGGGTTGGGTTAGGGTTAGAATTAGGGTTGGGTTAGGGTTAGGGTTAGGGTAGGGTTAGGGTTAGGGGGGTTAGGGGGGTTAGGGTTAGGGTTAGGGGGGGTTAGGGTTAGGGTTGGGTTAGGGGGGTTAGGGGGGGTTAGGGTTAGGGTTAGGGTGGGTTAGGGTTAGGGGTTAGGGTTGGGTTAGGGTTAGGGCTAGGGTTAGGGTTAGGGTCAGAGACAGGGTCTGGGTTAGGGTTTGGGTTAGGGTTAGGGTCAGAGACAGGGTCTGGGTTAGGGTTAGGTTTTGGGTTAGGGTTAAGGGTTAGGGTTAGGTTGGGGTTGGGGTTAGAATTAGGGTTGGGTTAGGGTTAGGGTTATGGTTGGGTTAGGGTTAGGGTGGGGTTGGGGTTAGGGGGGTTAAGGGTTAGGGTTAGGGGGAGGGTTAGGGGTTAGGGTTAGGGTTGGGTTAGGGTTGGTGTTGGGGTTAGAATTAGGGTTGGGTTAGGGTTGGGGTTAGGGGTTAGGGTTGGGGTAGGGGTTAGGGTTAGGGGGTTAGGGGGTTAGGGTTAGGGGGTTAGGGTTAGGGGGGTTAGGGTTGGGGTTGGGGTTAGGGTTAGGGGGTTAGGGGTTAGGGTTAGGGGTTAGGGGTTGGAGTTGGGGTAGGGGTTAGGGTTAGGGGGTTAGGGGGTTAGGGTTAGGGGGTTAGGGTTACCGATTACCCACTCCTATGGCGATGTGGCAACTCCGAGTTGTTAAAGCATTGATTGGCCACTCTCTTCCTGCTGGAATTTCTTGGCAATGAGAGGCCCCTCCTTTTCCCTGTCAGTGTTAAACAAAATTATTCCCATCTTGGTGAGAATCAGCATCTTTTTGCCACAGGAGAGCTCATAGCCTTCCTGGAGCCAGCATTCAGATCAAGGAGTCATTCACAGCACAGAACTTTGGGGGGTGGGGGGCTAGCACAGTCTTCCCAAGGAGCGTTACCGGGGGCTGCCAGGACCCCTGGAGGGGTATCCCCTGCCTCTTATGTTCACCATTCATTTCAGGGAAGTGGGTGAGCCTATTGGGAAGGTGGGGCCAGGCCCTGGATGCCTTCCTGCAGATCTACAAGCCTTTGAGCGGGATCTTCCCCAGCGCAGTACCTGCGGAGTGGCCTCTTCTGTGCAGTGGTTAAGACTGGTGGTTTGGAGCAGTGGACTCTGATCTGGGCGCTCAGACTGGCAGAAGCCAAGGCGAAAAGGAGCTCTTTCCCCAGGACACAGCGGCCCTAGCAGAGCAGCTCAGAGCCCAGAGCTGAGACCTGCAAGAGCGCCTGTTTGGAGTGGTTTGGAGTGACGGAGGCTAATCTGGGGAACCGGGTCGGTTTCCCCGCTCCTCCACACGAAGCCAGCTGGGTGACCTTGGGCTAGTCGCAGCTCTCTTACCGCTCTCTCAGCCCCACCTACCTAGAATCACAGAGTTGCAAGGTGGACCGCCAGGGTCATCTAGTCCAAACCCCCCCCCTGCACAATGCAGGGAAATCACAACCACCCCCCACACCCCCAGTGACCGTGCCCAGGGGTGCCTGCTGTGGGGAGGGGGAAAGGGGACTGGGAGCCGCTTGGAGTCCTCCTGAAATGGTGGAGAAGGTCGGCCTGTCAACACCAGCTGCTTCCTCCTCCGTGCTGGGAATGAGGGAGGGGCTGCAAATTAAAGGGGTTAAATAAGGTGGGGGCGGCGCGGGGGCAGTTCCTCCATTGCGCCACAAGGCGGCGGCATCCCCTGCCCCGGGTCTCTGATCAGCCCAGGGCTGTGCCTCTGCGCATACAACGAGTTTCCATGGCAATGGGTTGTGCGGTCTCTCCCCCCCCCAACACACACACTCTGCGTCGGAGGCCCGGGACGTCCCCCGGGAGCCCCGGGCCCCTTGGCGGAGCCTCCGCGGCCGGGCCGGGCGTGGCCCGCGGGGTCCCTGGGCTGCAGTGCATGGGTTTGGCCGCGGGGTGGCAGCAGCGCCCCTCCCTCTGCACGGCTGCGGCGCTTGCGCAGCGGGTTCACGGGCGCGCCCGACGGCCGCGTCGCCAGCCTGTTTCCATGGCACCGTGCCCCAAAAGCGTCACAGCCAAACCAGCCCCCCCTCCGGTCTCGTGGAGCGGAAGCGCCAGATGGAATCCCCGCCCCCTGCTCTGTAGTGCGCAACCGCATTAGGTGCCCGGAACTTGCCCACAAAGACCGGAAGTGTTACTAGAACCGCTGCCCCCGTTTTGTAGTCCCCGCCGATTTCGGGGCCCGGAAGCGTTACAGCCACTCAAATTCCCCCGTCACAAATACCGGAAGCGTTACTAGGTCGTTCCCCCCCACCCAAGCGTTTCGGAGGCCTTTCTTCTTCCCGAAAAGCTGTAATGATA